>NC_042616.1:815381102-815681102 GCF_901001135.1 Rhinatrema bivittatum | reverse complement strand
AGCGGGATGAGCGGCATTACCCCGTTCCACAGAGAGGTCTGAAACACCAGGCCATTATGCATGGGAACAATAGGATAGGTGTTTAAGCACATTGATAGGTGCTGAATGGCAACAAGTGTACAAGCCCTCGTGATCCCCAAGATCTGAGGGAAAGAATTTCCTGGAAGTGCCCTCTATTAAATTAGCACAGCTCGATATCATCAGCATAAGGCATTCTTAGCTGCGAGTTCCATTTTCTGGAACTTTCTCAGATGCTTAGAACGTGAGCAATCCTTTAAGAAGGCCTTAAAAACATTCCTATTCAACAAGACTTTCAAAAAAGCTCTAGATGGTTTACTGCAGATATGGTTTGTTTGTTTATTTACTGTTTTATTTTCTGTTTTTGTATATGTTTGCTTGATTTTTTTTTTATGTATGTTAAATTGTTAGCTGCCTTGAAAATCTGTTTAAACAAGCATGGTTTGTAAATGTTAATACATTGTAATACAGAACAAATTGGACTGTTCTTTGAACAACGATGTGTACATATTACAATGGCCATGCTCTTTAATATACGTTGGATGCAGCAGTCATTTGCTGCAAGTGCAGCTGATTGAACAGCAAAGCTATATTAAAACATCCAAGGTGCAAGCTCCAGTAATTCAACACTGCCTGGACAGGGAAGATTTTCTTCATTTAAAACGGATGGTATTTGGAAGAAGTGAGACCGTCAGTAAGAGGAGGAGACATAGTGCAAATACTCAATAAACAGAAACAGCACTGGATTTTTAATTTAGATAGCGTATCACCATCTAGCTTAAATGAAAAAATAGATTGGTACAGATCATGATTTCTCCTTTTCAATATTTTAATTTTGGATCATTCACTTACAGCAGCACATTTGATTTGACAGGTATTTTCCCCACGGTGCGAGTCCCTTTAAAAATGGCAATCACAGTTGGGCTCCTTTCCGAAGAGGAGGACCCCTGTAGACGCGGATGCATACCACAGCCACACCATGAATGAATCTGGTGAAAGCATTTCTATGGAGACGCCTAGTGACTAACGATAAGCAAGAAGGGGGGTTTATGATTTCTGATGAGCTTGTGGATAGTATTTATATATTAACAGGTTGAATTTCAATTAATGGGTTTTTTTATTGTAACAATTTTAAGATCTTTCATTTTCTTGTGCCACACTTACATGCTTTATATAGGATAATCAAAGCTGATATAACCATTTCTTGTTCCCCTGATGTAGATTAAGATGTTATTGAAACACTGAATCGGTGTCAGGTCGGTTCACAAAGATTAAGGACACTGAAGATAATCTCAGTAGATAAGTCCTCCATTCAGTTTTTATTTGCAAGGAAAAAAAATTACATAGTTTGGACTCATTTTATGAACAATGATTAGAACTATATACAGTGGGCCCTCTGGTTACGAAAGGCTCGAGTTACGACCAACTCGGGTTACGACTAACATTTCAGGTTCCGATCACATTTTGAGTTAGGACCAAAATTTTCGGTTTTGAGTTACGACCCAATTCCGAGTTATGACCCGTGTGGCATGTGCGTGCAGTTTGGGGGTTTTTTTCGCGGATTGATTGTAATTGGCCCGCTGTTACTGCCTATCGCATTTTTTTGGTCTTGGAAGGCGGGACTTCAACAGAGATTGGCTGGCCAGTGTTGCACGTGGGCAGACCCGGCACAGAATTGCAGCAAACAACGGCATCGGGGGACAGCACTCAGCTGGCAAGGTACAGAAGAGGTTCTGGAGGGCCACAGATGTGCACAGAAGTGGTGGGGAGGGGGAAAAGAGTGTCTGGGGTTGGTTTTGTTTTTGGTTGTACACCTTTTTAGATTTTTTTTTTTTTTTTTTTTTTATTTCTTCTCCTTGCAGAACACCAAAGAAGTGTTAAAAAAAAAAAAAATTGTGCAGAAATTTGAGAGTGGCGTTCGAGTGACCAAACTCGCTCTCATATACAGCATGTCAAAATCCGCCATTTCCACAATCTTACAAAGAAAAGATTTGTACAAGGAAGTTAGTGTGGCTAGAGGTGTCACTCAAATTTGTAAGTCACGATCAACAGTGATAGATGAGGTAGAAAGCCTATAGCTAGTGTGGATAAATGAAAGGCAGATGGCAGGTGATGGCCTGAGTGTCTAATCTGTGAAAAAGCTAGGGCTATAAATGCAGATATCGTAAAGGATAAGCCATCAACAAGTGAACATGGTAAAATATTTCGTGCCAGGAAGGGGTGGTTTCACAATTTTAAAGCAAGAACGGGGGTTCATAGCGTAGCTAGGCATCTGCCAGTTCAGATAAAAAGGCTGCTGAAAACTACATACCCCACTTCGAAGCAATGACACAGAGAAATGGCTTTTCCTGTCAGCAAGTTTTCGACTGTGATGAACCTGGACTATTCTGGAAGAAAATGCCCAAGAGAACATACATTACCCAGGAAGAAAAGAAAATGCCAGGCCCACAAGCCAATGAAGGATAGGCTAACCTTATTGCTATGAGCCAATGCGAGATAAAGCCTCTCTTGGTTTATCATTCTGAGACCCCGAGAGTGTTATTTAGACCAAGTGACTGCACCAGATATGATAGAAGTATTTTTTGTAAATAAATGAATATGTAAGAATTGTATGTTTTGTTTGGAGGGGCGCAGGGGCTGGGTAAAACCCCAGCAGAGTCAAGTTAGGCACTTTGGACACGCCATCACTACTCTAGAGGAAAGGCAGGAGAAGGGAAATACGACAGGCATTTAAATATCGCCGTTCCCATGCAGAGGAGGTGGACCTCTTTCAAAGGAAGGATCATGGGATAAGGAAGCCGACTCCGGAGAGGGTAAAGACTAGAACAATACCTAAAATAAGAAAGCATGGGATGAGCACAGAGGATCTCCGAGGGAGTGGTAGGGGTTGGCGTTGAGTGAGTGGCCATCATGTTTCTCTGACCATGCCACCTCGGAAACCCACCGAGCTGGGAATATGGTGGAAGGACTCCTGCATACGCCCGCTCTGACCGAGAGCAGCTGTCCTGAGATACCCCGATACCTCTGCTCTGTCACATGCCCAGCGCTGGCTAAGAAGTCCAGGACCTTTTCCTCCCCCAGCTCAACAGGAGACAGGATGCAAACATATGAGAGAGAGAGAGAGAGATGTACGTCTATCTCTCTATAAATAGGTGCATCCAACTACAAACATGCATATACATGCATAAACAGAACTATCCACACCTAGGCATTTGCTGCTATATAAACACGCAGTTTATCCTATTTTTTTCTGTCTCTTATTAGCTGTATTTTGAGCAGATCCCCTGCACAATGTGGCAAGGAATTAAGGTCCCGAAATGAAACTCCAGGGGAACGACTCAGAACCAACATCAGGAAATATTTCTTCAACGAGAGGGTGGAAGATGCCCGAAATGCCCTCCCAGAAGAGGTGGTGAGGAGAAAAATTAATGAATTCCAAAGGACCATGGGATAAACGCTGCGGATCCCTCGAGGGGTGCACGGGGGGGGCTCGCTCTGCCTTCATTACCATGTTACATTTATAAGCCTGCAAGGCCAGGCAGCAGACAGCTTGTTCGAGAGGGGCCGTGGAGTAGGCAGTAAAGCTCCACGGAACCTGAAGCTGCCGTGCTGTTAATTTTAGAAACACCCATCTGTCATATCTAAGCTGTTTAGGCTTCAATTAAACTCCACATTTTAACATCACATTCTCAGCAATGCCAGCCCATGGTCCCATACCACAGCCAGCTCCGCTAGCAGCACCAGAACTTCAGCACAATGAGCTTCACTGGCAGCGCCACGCCATTTATTCATTTCTATTTAGATTTATATTCCGCTTGTCGCACTTTTTTCAGCGTTTCAAAGTGGACCACATTCAGGTACTGGAGGTATTTCTCTATCCCCAGAGGGCTTACAATCTAAGTTTGTACCTGAGGCAGTGGAGGGTAAAGTGACTTGCCATAGCCAACATGAGACCATGACACCACACCACAGCATGAGCAGCTCTGCTGGCAGCACCACATAGTGACACCAGACCACACCAAGGCACAGCACGACCAGCTCTGCTGGCAGCAGCACATAGTGGCACCAGACCACACCAAGGCACAGCACGACCAGCTCTGCTGGCAGTACCACATAGTGGCACCAGACCACACCAAGGCACAGCACGACCAGCTCCGCTGGCAGCACCACATAGTGGCACCAGACCACACCAAGGCAGCTCCGCTGGCAGCACCACATAGTGGCACCAGACCAGACCACAGCATGAGCAGCTCTGCTGGCAGCATCACATAGTGGCATCAGACCACACACCAAGGCAGCTCTGCTGGCAGCACCACATAGTGGCACCAGACCAGACCACAGCATGACCAGCTCCGCTGGCAGCACCACACAGTGGCACCAGACCACACCAAGGCACAGCACGAACAGCTCTGCTGGCAGCAGCACATAGTGGCACCAGACCACACCAAGGCACAGCACGACCAGCTCTGCTGGCAGCACCACATAGTGGCACCAGACCACACCAAGGCACAGCACGACCAGTTCTGCTGGCAGCACCACATAGTGGTACCAGACCACACCAAGGCACAGCACGACCAGCTCTGCTGGCAGCACCACATAGTGGTACCAGACCACACCACAGCACGACCAGTTCTGCTGGCAGCACCACATAGTGGCACCAGACCAGACCACAGCATGACCAGCTCTGCTACCAGCACCACATAGTGGCACCAGACCAGACCACAGCATGACCAGCTCCGCTGGCAGCACCACATAGTGACACCAGACCACATACTGGCACCAGACCACACCAAGGCACAGCACGACCAGCTCTGCTGGCAGCACCACATAGTGACACCAGACCACATAGTGGTAACCAGACCACACCAAGGCACAGCACGACCAGCTCTGCTGGCAGCACCACATAGTGGTGCCAGACCACACCAAGGCACAACACGACCAGCTGTGCTGGCAGCACCACATAGTGGCACCAGACCAGACCACAGCATGACCAGCTCTGCTGGCAGCACTACATAGTGGCACCAGACCAGACCACAGCATGACCAGCTCTGCTGGCAGCCCCACATAGTGGCACCAGACCACACCAAGGCACAGCACGACCAGCTCTGCTGGCAGCACCACATAGTGGTACCAGACCACACCACAGCAAGACCAGTTCTACTGGCAGTACCACATAGTGGCACCAGACCAGACCACAGCATGACCAGCTCTGCTACCAGCACCACATAGTGGCACCAGACCACAGCATGACCAGCTCCGCTGGCAGCACCACATAGTTGCACCAGACCACACCAAGGCACAGCACGACCAGCTCTGCTGGCAGCACCACATAGTCGCACCAGACCACATAGTGGTACCAGACCACACCACAGCAAGACCAGCTCTGCTGGCAGCACCACATAGTGGCACCAGACCACACCAAGGCACAGCATACCAGCTCCGCTGGCAGCACCACATAGTGGCACCAGACCACACCAAGGCACAGCACGACCAGCTCTGCTGGCAGCACCACATAGTCGCACCAGACCACACGACAGCACGACCAGCTCTGCTGGCAGCACCACATAGTGGCACCAGACCACACGACAGCACAACCAGCTCCGCTGGCAGCATCACATAGTGGCACCAGACCAGACCACAGCATGACCAGCTCTGCTGGCAGCACCACATAGTGGCACCAGACCACACGACAGCACAACCAGCTCTGCTGGCAGCATCACATAGTGGCACCAGACCAGACCACAGCATGACCAGCTCTGCTGGCAGCACCACATAGTGGCACCAGACCACACCAAGGCACAGCACGACCAGCTCCGCTGGCAGCACCACATAGTCGCACCAGACCACACGACAGCACGACCAGCTCTGCTGGCAGCACCACATAGTGGCACCAGACCACACGACAGCACAACCAGCTCCGCTGGCAGCATCACATAGTGGCACCAGACCACACGACAGCACAACCAGCTCTGCTGGCAGCATCACATAGTGGCACCAGACCACACGACAGCATGACCAGCTCTGCTGGCAGCCCCACATAGTGGCACCAGACCAGACCACAGCATGACCAGCTCTGCTGGCAGCCCCACATAGTGGCACCAGACCACACCACAGCAAGACCAGTTCTACTGGCAGTACCACATAGTGGCACCAGACCAGACCACAGCATGACCAGCTCTGCTACCAGCACCACATAGTGGCACCAGACCACAGCATGACCAGCTCCGCTGGCAGCACCACATAGTTGCACCAGACCACACCAAGGCACAGCACGACCAGCTCTGCTGGCAGCACCACACAGTGACACCAGACCACATAGTGGTACCAGACCACACCACAGCAAGACCAGCTCTGCTGGCAGCACCACATAGTGGCACCAGACCACACCAAGGCACAGCATACCAGCTCCGCTGGCAGCACCACATAGTGGCACCAGACCACACCAAGGCACAGCACGACCAGCTCTGCTGGCAGCACCACATAGTCGCACCAGACCACACGACAGCACGACCAGCTCTGCTGGCAGCACCACATAGTGGCACCAGACCACACGACAGCACAACCAGCTCCGCTGGCAGCATCACATAGTGGCACCAGACCACACGACAGCACAACCAGCTCTGCTGGCAGCATCACATAGTGGCACCAGACCAGACCACAGCATGACCAGCTCTGCTGGCAGCACCACATAGTGACACCAGACCACACCAAGGCACAGCACGACCAGCTCCGCTGGCAGCACCACATAGTGGCACCAGACCACACCAAGGCACAGCACGACCAGCTCCGCTGGCAGCACCACATAGTGGCACCAGACCACACGACAGCACAACCAGCTCCGCTGGCAGCATCACATAGCGGCACCAGACCACACGACAGCATGACCAGCTCCGCTGGCAGCACCACATAGTCGCACCAGACCACACGACAGCATGACCAGCTCCGCTGGCAGCACCACATAGTCGCACCAGACCACACGACAGCATGACCAGCTCTGCTGGCAGCACCACACCAAGGCACAGCACAACCAGCTCCGCTGGCAGCACCACATAGTCGCACCAGACCACACGACAGCACGACCAGCTCTGCTGGCAGCACCACATAGTGGCACCAGACCACACGACAGCACAACCAGCTCCGCTGGCAGCATCACATAGTGGCACCAGACCACACGACAGCATGACCAGCTCTGCTGGCAGCACCACATAGTGGCACCAGACCACACGACAGCATGACCAGCTCCGCTGGCAGCACCACATAGTCGCACCAGACCACACGACAGCATGACCAGCTCTGCTGGCAGCACCACACCAAGGCACAGCACAACCAGCTCCGCTGGCAGCACCACATAGTCGCACCAGACCACACGACAGCACGACCAGCTCTGCTGGCAGCACCACATAGTGGCACCAGACCACACGACAGCACAACCAGCTCCGCTGGCAGCATCACATAGTGGCACCAGACCACACGACAGCATGACCAGCTCTGCTGGCAGCACCACATAGTGGCACCAGACCACACGACAGCATGACCAGCTCCGCTGGCAGCACCACATAGTGGCACCAGACCACACGACAGCATGACCAGCTCCGCTGGCAGCACCACATAGTCGCACCAGACCACACGACAGCATGACCAGCTCTGCTGGCAGCACCACACCAAGGCACAGCACAACCAGCTCCGCTGGCAGCACCACATAGTGGCACCAGACCACACGACAGCATGACCAGCTCCACTGGCAGCACCACATAGTGGCACCAGACCACACGACAGCATGACCAGCTCCGCTGGCAGCACCACATAGTCGCACCAGACCACACGACAGCATGACCAGCTCCACTGGCAGCACCACATAGTGGCACCAGACCACACGACAGCATGACCAGCTCTGCTGGCAGCACCACATAGTGGCACCAGACCACACGACAGCATGACCAGCTCTGCTGGCAGCACCACATAGTCGCACCAGACCACACGACAGCATGACCAGCTCTGCTGGCAGCACCACATAGTCGCACCAGACCACACGACAGCATGACCAGCTCTGCTGGCAGCACCACATAGTGGCACCAGACCACACGACAGCATGACCAGCTCTGCTGGCAGCACCACACCAAGGCACAGCACAACCAGCTCCGCTGGCAGCACCACATAGTGGCACCAGACCACACGACAGCACGACCAGCTTCACTGGCAGCAATAGATCACTGCATATGTAGCGTTACAGTAAAGCTGCAAACACACTGCTTGTGGCCCTGAAGCGCAAACTGCTACATTGGAAGCAGGCAGATTTCCAGGTTCATCTCGCACAGCCAGCTCAAATTCTGACCCAGTTACATGGGAAGATAGAGATGCGTTCCTCTCAGTAAAGAGAACACATTATGAAAGGACCAGGGAGAAAAAGGCCTTTGTGTGAATGGCTGAGTCTGGAATCCTTGTGCCCTGCAGCACTCCCTCCAGTTCAGATCTCTTGGCTTCCCGTCTCCCTTCTAATTATACTTTACAAAGGCCTCAGTAACACAGAAGCAGCCATCCATGCAATACCCAGGCTGCTGGGAACGGCAGAGACATCCCCCCAGCGCAGTCACCCATGCAATGCCCAGGCTGCTGGGAACGGCAGAGACACCTCCCCAGCGCAGTCACCCATGCAATACCCAGGCTGCTGGGAACGGCAGAGACATCCCCCCAGCGCAGTCACCCATGCAATACCCAGGCTGCTGGGAACGGCAGAGACATCCCCCCAGCGCAGTCACCCATGCAATACCCAGGCTGCTGGGAACGGCAGAGACACCCCCCCAGCGCAGTCACCCATGCAATGCCCAGGCTGCTGGGAACGGCAGAGACACCCCCCCAGCGCAGTCACCCATGCAATGCCCAGGCTGCTGGGAACGGCAGAGACATCCCCCCAGCGCAGTCACCCATGCAATGCCCAGGCTGCTGGGAACGGCAGAGACATCCCCCCAGCGCAGTCACCCATGCAATGCCCAGGCTGCTGGGAACGGCAGAGACATCCCCCCAGCGCAGTCACCCATGCAATGCCCAGGCTGCTGGGAACGGCAGAGACATCCCCCCAGCGCAGTCACCCATGCAATGCCCAGGCTGCTGGGAACGGCAGAGACACCTCCCCAGCGCAGTCACCCATGCAATGCCCAGGCTGCTGGGAACGGCAGAGACACCCCCCCAGCGCAGTCACCCATGCAATGCCCAGGCTGCTGGGAACGGCAGAGACATCCCCCCAGCGCAGTCACCCATGCAATGCCCAGGCTGCTGGGAACGGCAGAGACATCCCCCCAGCGCAGTCACCCATGCAATGCCCAGGCTGCTGGGAACGGCAGAGACATCCCCCCGGCGCAGTCACCCATGCAATGCCCAGGCTGCTGGGAACGGCAGAGACATCCCCCCGGCGCAGTCACCCATGCAATGCCCAGGCTGCTGGGAACGGCAGAGACATCCCCCCAGCGCAGTCACCCATGCAATGCCCAGGCTGCTGGGAACGGCAGAGACATCCCCCCAGCGCAGTCACCCATGCAATGCTCAGGCTGCTGGGAACGGCAGAGACATCCCCCCGGTGCAGTCACCCATGCAATGCCCAGGCTGCTGGGAACGGCAGAGACATCCCCCCGGTGCAGTCACCCATGCAATGCCCAGGCTGCTGGGAACGGCAGAGACATCCCCCCGGTGCAGTCATCCATGCAATGCCCAGGCTGCTGGGAACGGCAGAGACTTTCTTCCCAGTGCAGAAACGTTTATCATTTGGCTCAGACTGCTCGCCAGCACAGCAGAGTCCTGGGAAAATAAACCTGTATCACATAGCTCAGTCCTCAGAAAGAGCACTGACATGCATGTGTACGAAAGCAAGCACAGAAACCTAAACTAGGATTGATCCAGTTAGCTGCAGGGGAAGTCTTTGCTGCTGCTTTCATGCACACCACATTAAAGCAAGCTAGGGTAGCAACGTTATTCCCAGCCAGGGAGAGCAGAACGTGCCAGATTCCCGTGCATGCAGCCCTCAAATGTCGCACACACTCAGGTTCTCCTCTTCTCTGAGGCCAGCTGAGTGCTTCAGCTCTGCTCCTGAGAGGCTGACAGCAGCACTCCAACAAAAAACAAGCAACAAGACTGCTTTAACTGAGAAAGCCCTTCCCTTCAGCTTCCTCTCACAGGCTCCTGCCTTGCAGTCCTGAAAACAGAGCAAACCCAGCCCCTTGTATCTCCAAGGACAGTGAGAAGCAGTGGCAGAGCCAGGGATCAGAACAGCGAGGCAGGAAGAGAAAGTGACTTGTGCAGGGATACCCAGCATCAGGGGCAGAGCTGGGATTCGGCTGCGTGAGGACTGAGTCTCTGCTGTGAAGCTTAGGGGGAAGCTTGGTCCAACAATCAAGCTTTGACTTTTTCTGGAATGTGAGGTAGCAAAGTTTCCCAGCGCGGCATTAGAGAGAAGCTGTACCAGATTTTAGTAGCCGAGTGCCTGAAAGCGGGCAGGGTGGAGGAGAGAAAGGCCTGTTGGGAGGACTAATGCTTTCTCGCTGGGATATAGGAGAAAGATAGTCAGGGGCCAGTTTATCAAAGCAAAGCGTTTTCAATGTTATCCTGAGCCAGAACAGGTAATGCAAAAATTGTATCAGTAGTACCAGCACCAACCACAGTTAATGTTATAATGTTTAATGTATACTTAGTACTAATCACAGTTAATGTTAAAATGTAAAATAGTTCTATTCCAGTTGTTATGATGTGAACAGATGTGATTGTACACCAACGAATGTCGGTGTATAAAAGCAAATAAATAAACTACTACCATCACTCATTGCTTCTATAGCGCTACTCGACGTACAAAGCGCTGTACAAACACACGAGAGGTTCCTGCTCACCAACGCCTACAACCTAAATCAAGTCAAACGTACAAGCAAGACTTTGGGAATTGCATTTCTTAAGAAAATAGTTAAAAATCAAACCTGTCGTTAGCATCATCATACTGACGATTTTTAAAGCAGCCTGAAAAAGGTGGGGTTTTAGACTAGATTTGAATACGACCGGAGAGGCAGCATGACGCACCAATTCCAGGAAGACTAATTCAAACATACTGTACAGCAAGGTAGAAAGCAAGGAGTTGACAGTGGAGAAGGGCCTAGACAGGAGTGACCTGTCCAATGAATGAAGTTCATAAGGAGGTTTTAAACATAGCAAGATAGAAACGATGGCAGAAAAGGACCAAATGGTTCATCCAGTCTGCCCAGAAAGCTTATGGCAATATCTGCTGAGCCTTGTAGGTTACCCCATGCTTATCAGTTTCACACCATAAAAGTCAGGGCCCTCGTTGATTGCTGTTTGAATTAAATACCCCGCTATGCCTTGCCACTGAAGCAGAGAGCAATGTTTGAGTCGTATCAACAGTATCAAGGCTTACTGATTAAGGGTAGTAATCCATGCATCAGCAAGTTACCCCCATGCACTCTTTCCTTCATTCCCATCCACTAGCCTTTAGGGATCCACAATATTTATCCCATGCCTTTTTGAATTCTTTCACTGTTTTGGTCTTCACCACCTCCTCCAGAAGGGCATTCCAGGCATCCATCCACCACTGTGAAGAAATATTCTCTGACTATTCTGAGACATCATCCCTGGAGTTTCGTTTTGTGACCCCTAGGTTCTGATTTCTTTCCAACAGAAAAGGGTTGATGTTTGTACATCATTACAGACTTTCAGATATCTGAAAGGTTCTCTCATATCACCCCTGTGCCTCCTCTCTTCCAGGGTATACCTATTAATATCCTTCAGTCTCTCCCCATAGGTTTTTTTCATACTGACCCCACACCATTTTGGTAGCCTCTCTCTGGATTGCCTTCATCCTGTATCTATCCCTTTTGAGATAAGGGCTCCAAAACTGAAACCAGTACTCCAGGTGAGGCCTCACCAAGGACCTGTACAAGGGGATTATCACCTTTTCCTTACTAGTTATTCCTCTCCATGCAGCCCCAACATTATTCTGGCTTCAGCTATCACCTTGTCACATTCCTTCGCTATCTTCAGATAGCCAGACTATCACAGTAAGATCCCGTTCTTGGTCCGTGCACATCAGCCTCACCCCCCACCCCCAAAATCATATACAGCTCTTTTGGATTACCATATCCTAGATACATAATTCTGCACTTCTTGGCATTGAATCCCAACTGCCAAATCTTCGCCCACTCTTCAAGCTTTCGTAAACCACTTTTCATTCTCTCTACTCCTTCAGGAGTGTCCACTCTGTTACAGATCTTAGTATCATCCGCAAATAGACAAACTTTACCTTCTATCCCTTCTGCAATGTCGCTCACAAAGATATTTAACAGAAACGTTCCCAATACCATTTCCTGTGGCACTCCACTTAACATGGCTCTCTCTTCAGAATATGTTCCATTTCCATTACACGCTGTCTCCTATCAACCAGTTTGTAATCCATGCCACTACCTTGGCGCTCAACCCGAAGCTTCTCATTTTGTTCAGAAGCTTCCTAAGTGGAATAGTATCAAAAGCTTTCCTGAAATTCAAGTAGATGATGTTGAGTGCTCTTCCTCGATCCAGTTCTCTAGTCAACCAACCAATCAAAAAAAAAAAAATCAGATTTGTCCGACAGGATCTTCCTCTGATGAATCCATGCTGCTTTGGGACCAGCAATTTACTGGATTGTAGACCGTTCAGAAACCTTACTTTCAGCAGCATCTCCATTAATTTTCCCATCACTGAGGTGATGCTAATTGGCCAGTTTCCAGCATCCTCTCTGCTACCACTCTCATGAAGTGGGACCACTACAGCTCTTCTCCAATCTCATGGCACCACTCCCGTTTCCAGGGATCTATTGAAAAGGTCATTCAGTGGACCCACCAAGACACGAGTTCTCGTATCCTGAGATGTACCTCATCCGGCCCCATGGCCTTGTCCACATTCAGTTTTCCTAGCTCTTCCTATTCATGCTCTTCTGTAAAATGAGTTGTGTCTAGACCATTTCCTTCTACTATCTTGTCAACCAGCAATAGTCCTTTCTCCAGGACCTTCTTTAGTGAACACTGAACTAAGTGTTTAATATTTCCGTCATTTCCTTGTCTGTCTTGACACATTGCTGCTCGACACCCTTCAATTTCACTATATCATTTCGGGCTTTCCTTCTTTCTTTTATATATCTGAAAAATGTTTTGTCACCTCTTTTTATCTCTTGGGCAATCCTTCCTTATGCTTTTCTGATTTCTTTTTAGTCTCCTTCATTTTCACCATGTATTGTTCCCTATTTCCTCTTTTTGGGATCCTTTATACTTTCTGAACATTGATCTTTTTGCCTTTATTTTTGCAGCCACCTCCACTGAGAACCAAATTGGTTTCTTTTTCTTTGATCTTTTGTTTAGCTTTCTAACAGATCTGTTGCCTTTGTAATTGCTCCTTTTAATTTAGCCCACTGTTCCATCTCGCCCATTTTCTCCCAGTCTTCTAGTTCTTCCTCCAAGTACATCCCCATTTTGTCAAAGTCCATATATTTGAAATTCAAAACTCGGGGCTTCGTGAGACTCTTTTGTGTCTTATTCGCAATATCAAACCCTACTGCCTGATGATTATCACTTGTACTCAGGTGGGAACCTATCTGGACGTTAGAGACATTATTCCTATTTGCGAGCACTGTCAATTATCTCACCCTCCCTCTTAGGATCCATTACCATTTGTTTGAGCATAGTCCCTTGGAGGGCATCCACTATCTCTCTACTTCTTGTAGATTCCAAAGGAATCCTCCAGTTTAAGGAGAAATAAGAAGTAATGAAGAACTGCAGAGTAAAGGCTCTTCTGGTAACTAAGAGAATCTCATCTGTTGGGGTCTAGACACCAATGAACATCTGTGCCTCAGAGAAGCACTCTCACCTGATGCGATGGAAATTAATATCAGTGCAGCAGAACCCGATGTTGATGCCCCTTCGGGAACCAGTATTTGGGCCCTTCCACCAGCTATCCTTTGAGGTCCAACCTTGGCTTTTCAAAAAGTCTTCAGCAATCAATGTTATCGATGCATCTTTTGGTCCTGCTCCTTCCTCAAAATGGACAATGCTAATGCCATCTGGAAAGGTCACGTATTCCTTGATCACTTGAGGAAGATCAATGACTAGCATCTGGACCCTTGGAGGCAGTTGCAACTCCCAAAATTGATGCAACTTTTCCTCTCTAAGCGAACACTTGCTGCACCGGACACCAGAAACTGAGGGCTCAACCTGAAGGGGAGATTGTCAGCATAGGCAGAAGATGCCCAGTTTTTCTGCTTTCATCTTCAGCCTGCATTTACCTCTTCAGATATTAGGCTGATTCTTCCTAAGGTAACGCACAGATAACAGCAGTCACAGATATACTGCCAAGCAGTCTTTGCTACTACAGGGTCTCTCAAAGCTGATGGGCCAGACTTAACTCTCCCAAACAGCTTTTCCAACCACCTTCAATGGGAATGACATCCTCTAGGGGTAATCTTTCTGCACATAGACATCAAAACAGTTCCCCCTCCCATACGGCGTCCCCCAAAGATCGTCACTTTCCTCCACCCTCTTCACAACATTTACATGCTCCCATTATGCAAAGTCCTAACTGACCTGAGCCTACTTTGTATACGTCGATGATGTCCAGATCCTCCTCCCCAAGAAAGAAGACATACAGAACACCCTCACTCAATGGAACTCCATCCTGACTCAAACAAAAATACTCCTATCACAAATATCACTCACCCATAACCACTCCAAAACTGAAATCCTACATATCTCTAACAAACCCCCTACATGGAATATCCAAGATCTCACTTCCTCCCAAAGCCAAAGCCAATTTGTCGCAACCGTAAGAGACCTAGGCATCACACTAGACTCTGAGCTCAACCTGCAAACCTTCATAAACACAATAATAAAGGAGGGCTATTTCAAACTACAAGTCCTCAAAAAAAAAAAATCAAACCCCTACTACACACAAGACTACCGATCAATACTCCAGGCCCTCATCCTATCTAAACTTGACTATTGTAACTCCATTCTCCTTGGACTCCCTGCCTCCACCCTCAAGCCACTCCAGCTACTGCAAAATGCGACAGCCAGATCCCTCACAAACTGCAAGCATTCCAGTCACATCACCCCCATACTGAAAGACTTCCACTGGCTCCCCATAACCCACAGAATTCAATATAAAACCCTTACCCTCATGCACAAATCCCTCAACAACAAAAAGATTGACTGGTTAAAGAACATCCAATTCAACTCTCAAAGAAACCTACGTTCTAAAAACACTGGACTCCTAGCCGTCCCTTCTATCAAACAGGCACACCTCATCTCTACGTGAGAACGCGCCACACTGTGGAACAAACTACCAGCAAAACCCAGAACGGAACCCTCTTCACAGAACTTCAAGAAAGCCTTAAAAACCTGGCTTTTCCGCAAAGCATATCCTGACAACAATTAACCCACACTACTGAGCTCCTACCCCAAGCAACCAGCCCTCTAACCCCCTCACTTAACCCACCAGGAGAACCCCTTAACACCACCAACAAAGGTTCCCTCAATCTTGAAAACGTCAGCTATTACAACAACAATGCCAAGAAACTAAACAGCGTTTGTCAGTCAATGTTTTGTTAAAATCTTAACACTGTGAAACTTTTCACTTAAATGTAATTTTCACAATGTTACAATGTAAAGATAATATGACCGCTGTCGCACTATCACTCAAGTTCTCATGATACCCATGTTTGAATGTCGGTATATAAAAATAAATAAATAAATAAAATCATGGTCCTCCCGCAGGCAAAGTGCACATCCATCATGGGGATGCACAATAGACAAGGTGCGTTTGCACCAGTGACACTTATATTCCCAGAGACATTCTATGATATATCTTCCACATTTATAAAAGACCTCTCTGTTTCAGCCTCCATCTTGAGGTCAAGGTTTTCACATTTGTCCCTTGGGGTTTGGGCAATTATAATCGACATACCAATACTCCAAACAAGATTTTCAGCCTTAACTTAGATTAGCGGCCATGAACAGGTTTTTGAGGTGAAGTGAATTACAGCGATACTAAAAATGACGGGCCCTCACGAAGTTTCCTCTGCCTTGGTACTTCAGAGCAATGAGGAAATCACCGGAAGTCGGGAAAGGCCTGTTCTAAGAGTTAAGTCCTATCCCATTTGTACATCCGGTATTAAGTAGTTCTCTTGCATGCTACAAGTGTTAAGAAGATTTCCAGCTATGAGAACTCAACCCTCCCGCCATGAGCAAAGAGCTGCTCAGGGACTTCGGATCCGTCACCCCCTCCCCCCCGTCTAAAGACACACTGCAGGCGTCTCCACAACACTGCAACTTCACAGGACAATGCACACACACAGAAGGAAAACGCCAGCCATGTCAGACACAACAGGGACGTTTCACAGGGGACCCGGGCCCCAGGAAGAGTCTGAAAGTGAAGCCTCGGTTACCATGGAGAGCAGAGCCCTTTGGAGGCCGGCCGGCCAGGAGTCAGAAACAGGCTGAATAGGCCTCCTTCTATTCAACAGAGCGGGAAGGGGGGAGGATAACTTTCTCTGGAAATCACTCAAGGGAAAAAATGAAGACGAAATTCACAAATAAGTCAGAGTGAAGAGAAAAAGGAGAGAGAGCACAAAGATGGGGAGGGGGAGGAACAAGACACAGAGCCCAGTGTTACCGCACAGATACAGAGGAACAGGAGAAAAACACCTGTGTCCCTGACAGCTTTATATAGCTTTCTCCAAGACCCAGAAATACAAGGACAAGACACACACACGTCCCCAGACCCAGAAACATAGCTATAGATCCTCTATCCTTATCCCGCACTCCCCAAACCTAACGGATCCTCTGAGCTTATCCCAGGATTTACCCCTCACTCCCCCCCACAGCTAAGGATCCTCTGTGCTTATCCCAGGCTTTACCCCTCACTCCCCCACAGCTAAGGATCCTCTGTGCTTATCCCAGGCTTTACCCCTCACTCCCCCACAGCTAAGGATCCTCTGTGCTTATCCCAGGCTTTACCCCTCACTCCCCCACAGCTAAGGATTCCTCTGTGCTTATCCCAGGCTTTACCCCTCACTCCCCCACAGCTAAGGATCCTCTGTGCTTATCCCAGGCTTTACCCCTCACTCCCCCACAGCTAAGGATCCTCTGTGCTTATCCCAGGCTTTACCCCTCACTCCCCCACAGCTAAGGATCCTCTGTGCTATATCCCAGGCTTTTCCCCCCACCCCCCCACAGCTAAGGATCCTCTGTCCTTATCCCAGGCTTTACCCCTCACTCCCTCACAGCTAAGGATCCTCTGTGCTATCCCAGGCTTTACCCTCTCACTCCCCCACAGCTAAGGATCCTCTGTGCTATCCCAGGCTTTACCTCTCACTCCCCCACAGCTAAGGATCCTCTGTGCTTATCCCAGGCTTTACCCCTCACTCCCTCACAGCTAAGGATCCTCTGTGCTTATCCCAGGCTTTACCTCTCACTCCCTCACAGCTAAGGATCCTCTGTGCTTATCCCAGGCTTTACCTCTCACTCCCCCACAGCTAAGGATCCTCTGTGCTTATCCCAGGCTTTACCCCTCACTCCCACACAGCTAAGGATCCTCTGTGCTATCCCAGGCTTTACCTCTCACTACCCACACAGCTAAGGCTCCTCTGTGCTTATCCCAGGCTTTTCCCCTCACTCCCCCACAGCTAAGGATCCTCTGTGCTTATCCCAGGCTTTTACCCCTCACTCCCTCACAGCTAAGGATCCTCTGTGCTTATCCCAGGCTTTATCCCTCACTCCCCCACAGCTAAGGATCCTCTGTGCTTATCCCAGGCTTTACCCCTCCACTCCCCCACAGCTAAGGATCCTCTGTGCTTATCCCAGGCTTTACCCCTCACTCCCCCACAGCTAAGGATCCTCTGTGCTTATCCCAGGCTTTACCCCTCACTCCCTCACAGCTAAGGATCCTCTGTGCTTATCCCAGGCTTTACCTCTCACTCCCCCACAACTAAGGATCCTCTGTGCTTATCCCAGGCTTTACCCCTCACTCCCTCACAGCTAAGGATCCTCTGTGCTTATCCCAGGCTTTACCCCTCACTCCCACACAGCTAAGGATCCTCTGTGCTATCCCAGGCTTTACCTCTCACTCCCCCACAGCTAAGGATCCTCTGTGCTTATCCCAGGCTTTACCCCTCACTCCCTCACAGCTAAGGATCCTCTGTGCTTATCCCAGGCTTTACCCCTCACTCCCTCACAGCTAAGGATCCTCTGTGCTTATCCCAGGCTTTACCCCTCACTCCCACACAGCTAAGGATCCTCTGTGCTATCCCAGGCTTTACCTCTCACTCCCCCACAGCTAAGGATCCTCTGTGCTTATCCCAGGCTTTACCCCTCACTCCCTCACAGCTAAGGATCCCTCTGTGCTTATCCCAGGCTTTACCCCTCACTCCCCCACAGCTAAGGATCCTCTGTGCTTATCCAGGCTTTACCCCTCACTCACCCCACAGCTAAGGATCCTCTGTGCTTATCCCAGGCTTTACCCCCTCACTCCCCCACAGCTAAGGATCCTCTGTGCTTATCCCAGGCTTTACCCCTCACAGCTAAGGATCCTCTGTGCTTATCCCAGGCTTTACCCCTCACTCCCCCACAGCTAAGGATCCTCTGTGCTTATCCCAGGCTTTACCTCTCACTCCCCCACAGCTAAGGATCCTCTGTGCTTATCCCAGGCTTTACCCCTCACTCCCCCACAGCTAAGGATCCTCTGTGCTTATCCCAGGCTTTACCCCTCACTCCCCCACAGCTAAGGATCCTCTGTGCTTATCCCAGGCTTTACCCCTCACTCCCCACAGCTAAGGATCCTCTGTGCTTATCCCAGGCTTTACTCCTCACTCCCTCACAGCTAAGGATCCTCTGTGCTTATCCCAGGCTTTATCCCTCACTCCCCCACAGCTAAGGATCCTCTGTGCTTATCCCAGGCTTTACCCCTCACTTCCTCACAGCTAAGGATCCTCTGTGCTTATCCCAGGCTTTACCCCTCACTCCCCCCACAGCTAAGGATCCTCTGTGCTTATCCCAGGCTTTACCCCTCACTCCCCCATAGCTAAGGATCCTCTGTGCTTATCCCAGGCTTTATCCCTCACTCCCTCACAGCTAAGGAACCTCTGTGCTTATCCCAGGCTTACCCCTCACTCCCCCCACAGCTAAGGATCCTCTGTGCTTATCCCAGGCTTTACCCCTCACTCCCCCACAGCTAAGGATCCTCTGTGCTATCCCAGGCTTTACCTCTCACTCCCCCACAGCTAAGGATCCTCTGTGCTTATCCCAGGCTTTACCCCTCACTCCCTCACAGCTAAGGATCCACTGTGCTTATCCCAGGCTTTACCCCTCACTCCCCCACAGCTAAGGATCCTCTGTGCTTATCCCAGGCTTTACCCCTCACTCCCCCACAGCTAAGGATCCTCTGTGCTTATCCCAGGCTTTATCCCTCACTCCCCCACAGCTAAGGATCCTCTGTGCTTATCCCAGGCTTTAC
This sequence comes from Rhinatrema bivittatum, assembly GCF_901001135.1. Lineage (NCBI taxonomy): Eukaryota > Metazoa > Chordata > Amphibia > Gymnophiona > Rhinatrematidae > Rhinatrema > Rhinatrema bivittatum. The sequence goes on along the minus strand of NC_042616.1, from coordinate 815,661,563 downwards.
CCCTCACAGCTAAGGATCCTCTGTGCTTATCCCAGGCTTTACCCCTCACTCCCCCACAGCTAAGGATCCTCTGTGCTTATCCCAGGCTTTACCTCTCACTCCCCCACAGCTAAGGATCCTCTGTGCTTATCCCAGGCTTTACCCCTCACTCCCCCACAGCTAAGGATCCTCTGTGCTTATCCCAGGCTTTACCCCCTCACTCCCCCACAGCTAAGGATCCTCTGTGCTTATCCCAGGCTTTACCCCTCACTCCCCACAGCTAAGGATCCTCTGTGCTTATCCCAGGCTTTACCCCTCACTCCCTCACAGCTAAGGATCCTCTGTGCTTATCCCAGGCTTTTATCCCTCACTCCCCCACAGCTAAGGATCCTCTGTGCTTATCCCAGGCTTTACCCCTCACTCCCTCACAGCTAAGGATCCTCTGTGCTTATCCCAGGCTTTACCCCTCACTCCCCCACAGCTAAGGATCCTCTGTGCTTATCCCAGGCTTTACCCCCTCACTCCCCCACAGCTAAGGATCCTCTGTGCTTATCCCAGGCTTTACCCCTCACTCCCCCACAGCTAAGGATCCTCTGTGCTTATCCCAGGCTTTACCCCTCACTCCCCCCACAGCTAAGGATCCTCTGTGCTTATCCCCAGGCTTTACCCCTCACTCCCCCCACAGCTAAGGATCCTCTGTGCTTATCCCAGGCTTTACCCCTCACTCCCCCACAGCTATGGATCCTCTGTGCTTATCCCAGGCTTTACCTCTCACTCCCCCACAGCTAAGGATCCTCTGTGCTTATCCCAGGCTTTACCCCTCACTCCCCCACAGCTAAGGATCCTCTGTGCTTATCCCAGGCTTTACCCCTCACTCCCCCACAGCTAAGGATCCTCTGTGCTTATCCCAGGCTTTACCCCTCACAGCTAAGGATCCTCTGTGCTTATCCCAGGCTTTACCCCTCACAGCTAAGGATCCTCTGTGCTTATCCCAGGCTTTACCCCTCACTCCCCACAGCTAAGGATCCTCTGTGCTTATCCCAGGCTTTACCCCTCACTCCCTCACAGCTAAGGATCCTCTGTGCTTATCCCAGGCTTTACCCCTCACTTCCTCACATCTAAGGATCCTCTGTGCTTATCCCAGGCTTTACCCCTCACTCCCCCACAGCTAAGGATCCTCTGTGCTTATCCCAGGCTTTACCCCTCACAGCTAAGGATCCTCTGTGCTTATCCCAGGCTTTACCTCTCACTCCCCCACAGCTAAGGATCCTCTGTGCTTATCCCAGGCTTTACCCCTCACTCCCCCCACAGCTAAGGATCCTCTGTGCTTATCCCAGGCTTTACCTCTCACTCCCCCACAGCTAAGGATCCTCTGTGCTTATCCCAGGCTTTACCCCTCACTCCCCCACAGCTAAGGATCCTCTGTGCTTATCCCAGGCTTTACCCCTCACAGCTAAGGATCCTCTGTGCTTATCCCAGGCTTTACCTCTCACTCCCCCCACAGCTAAGGATCCTCTGTGCTTATCCCAGGCTTTACCCCTCACTCCCCCACAGCTAAGGATCCTCTGTGCTTATCCCAGGCTTTACCCCTCACTCCCCCACAGCTAAGGATCCTCTGTGCTTATCCCAGGCTTTACCCCTCACTCCCCCACAGCTAAGGATCCTCTGTGCTTATCCCCAGGCTTTACCCCTCACAGCTAAGGATCCTCTGTGCTTATCCCAGGCTTTACCTCTCACTCCCCCCACAGCTAAGGATCCTCTGTGCTTATCCCAGGCTTTTCCCCCTCACTCCCTCACAGCTAAGGATCCTCTGTGCTTATCCCAGGCTTTACCCCTCACAGCTAAGGATCCTCTGTGCTTATCCCAGGCTTTACCCCTCACTCCCCACAGCTAAGGATCCTCTGTGCTTATCCCAGGCTTTACCCCTCACTCCCTCACAGCTAAGGATCCTCTGTGCTTATCCCAGGCTTTACCCCTCACTTCCTCACAGCTAAGGATCCTCTGTGCTTATCCCAGGCTTTACCCCTCACTTCCTCACAGCTAAGGATCCTCTGTGCTTATCCCAGGCTTTACCCCTCACTCCCCCACAGCTAAGGATCCTCTGTGCTTTATCCCAGGCTTTACCCCTCACTCCCCCACAGCTAAGGATCCTCTGTGCTTATCCCAGGCTTTACCCCTCACTTCCTCACAGCTAAGGATCCTCTGTGCTTATCCCAGGCTTTACCCCTCACTCCCCCATAGCTAAGGATCCTCTGTGCTTATCCCAGGCTTTACCCTCACTCCCCCATAGCTAAGGATCCTCTGTGCTTATCCCAGGCTTTACCCCTCACTCCCCCACAGCTAAGGATCCTCTGTGCTTATCCCAGGCTTTTCCCCTCACTCCCCCACAGCTAAGGATCCTCTGTGCTTATCCCAGGCTTTACCCCTCACAGCTAAGGATCCTCTGTGCTTATCCCAGGCTTTACCCCTCACTCCCCCACAGCTAAGGATCCTCTGTGCTTATCCCAGGCTTTACCTCTCACTCCCCCACAGCTAAGGATCCTCTGTGCTTATCCCAGGCTTTACCCCTCACTCCCCCACAGCTAAGGATCCTCTGTGCTTATCCCAGGCTTTACCCCTCACTCCCCCACAGCTAAGGATCCTCTGTGCTTATCCCAGGCTTTTACCCCTCACTCCCTCACAGCTAAGGATCCTCTGTGCTTATCCCAGGCTTTATCCCTCACTCCCCCCACAGCTAAGGATCCTCTGTGCTTATCCCAGGCTTTATCCCTCACTCCCCCACAGCTAAGGATCCTCTGTGCTTATCCCAGGCTTTACCCCTCACTTCCTCACAGCTAAGGATCCTCTGTGCTTATCCCAGGCTTTACCCCTCACTCCCCCACAGCTAAGGATCCTCTGTGCTTATCCCAGGCTTTACCCCTCACTCCCTCACAGCTAAGGATCCTCTCTGCTTATCCCAGACTTTACCCCTCACTCCCCCATAGCTAAGGATCCTCTGTGCTTATCCCAGGCTTTACCCCTCACTCCCCCACAGCTAAGGATCCTCTGTGCTTATCCCAGGCTTTTACCCCTCACTCCCCCACAGCTAAGGATCCTCTGTGCTTATCCCAGGCTTTACCCCTCACTCCCCCACAGCTAAGGATCCTCTGTGCTTATCCCAGGCTTTACCCCTCACTCCCCCACAGCTAAGGATCCTCTGTGCTTATCCCAGGCTTTACCCCTCACTCCCTCACAGCTAAGGATCCTCTGTGCTTATCCCAGGCTTTACCCCTCACTCCCCCACAGCTAAGGATCCTCTGTGCTTATCCCAGGCTTTACCCCTCACTCCCCCACAGCTAAGGATCCTCTGTGCTTATCCCAGGCTTTTCCCCTCACTCCCCCACAGCTAAGGATCCTCTGTGCTTATCCCAGGCTTTACCCCTCACTCCCTCACAGCTAAGGATCCTCTGTGCTTATCCCAGGCTTTACCCCTCACTCCCCCACAGCTAAGGATCCTCTGTGCTTATCCCAGGCTTTACCCCTCACTCCCTCACAGCTAAGGATCCTCTGTGCTATCCCAGGCTTTACCTCTCACTCCCCCCACAGCTAAGGATCCTCTGTGCTTATCCCAGGCTTTACCCCTCACTCCCACACAGCTAAGGATCCTCTGTGCTTATCCCAGGCTTTACCTCTCACTCCCCCACAGCTAAGGATCCTCTGTGCTTATCCCAGGCTTTACCCCTCACTCCCTCACAGCTAAGGATCCTCTGTGCTTATCCCAGGCTTTACCTCTCACTCCCTCACAGCTAAGGATCCTCTGTGCTTATCCCAGGCTTTACCCCTCACTCCCCCACAGCTAAGGAACCTCTGTGCTTATCCCAGGCTTTACCTCTCACTCCCCCACAGCTAAGGATCCTCTGTGCTTATCCCAGGCTTTACCCCTCACTCCCACACAGCTAAGGATCCTCTGTGCTTATCCCAGGCTTTACCTCTCACTCCCTCACAGCTAAGGATCCTCTGTGCTTATCCCAGGCTTTACCTCTCACTCCCTCACAGCTAAGGATCCTCTGTGCTTATCCCAGGCTTTACCTCTCACTCCCTCACAGCTAAGGATCCTCTGTGCTTATCCCAGGCTTTACCTCTCACTCCCTCACAGCTAAGGATCCTCTGTGCTTATCCCAGGCTTTACCTCTCACTCCCTCACAGCTAAGGATCCTCTGTGCTTATCCCAGGCTTTACCTCTCACTCCCTCACAGCTAAGGATCCTCTGTGCTTATCCCAGGCTTTACCTCTCACTCCCCTCACAGCTAAGGATCCTCTGTGCTTATCCCAGGCTTTACCCCTCACTCCCTCACAGCTAAGGATCCTCTGTGCTTATCCCAGGCTTTACCTCTCACTCCCCCCACAGCTAAGGATCCTCTGTGCTTATCCCAGGCTTTACCCCTCACTCCCACACAGCTAAGGATCCTCTGTGCTTATCCCAGGCTTTACCTCTCACTCCCCCCACAGCTAAGGATCCTCTGTGCTTATCCCAGGCTTTACCCCTCACTCCCCCACAGCTAAGGATCCTCTGTGCTTATCCCAGGCTTTACCTCTCACTCCCTCACAGCTAAGGATCCTCTGTGCTTATCCCAGGCTTTACCTCTCACTCCCCCACAGCTAAGGATCCTCTGTGCTTATCCCAGGCTTTACCCCTCACTCCCACACAGCTAAGGATCCTCTGTGCTTATCCCAGGCTTTACCCCTCACTCCCCCACAGCTAAGGATCCTCTGTGCTTATCCCAGGCTTTACCCCTCACTCCCCCACAGCTAAGGATCCTCTGTGCTTATCCCAGGCTTTACCTCTCACTCCCCCACAGCTAAGGATCCTCTGTGCTTATCCCAGGCTTTACCCCTCACTCCCTCACAGCTAAGGATCCTCTGTGCTTATCCCAGGCTTTACCTCTCACTCCCTCACAGCTAAGGATCCTCTGTGCTTATCCCAGGCTTTACCTCTCACTCCCCCACAGCTAAGGATCCTCTGTGCTTATCCCAGGCTTTACCCCTCACTCCCACACAGCTAAGGATCCTCTGTGCTATCCCAGGCTTTACCTCTCACTACCCCACAGCTAAGGATCCTCTGTGCTTATCCCAGGCTTTTCCCCTCACTCCCCCACAGCTAAGGATCCTCTGTGCTTATCCCAGGCTTTACCCCTCACTCCCTCACAGCTAAGGATCCTCTGTGCTTATCCCAGGCTTTACCCCTCACTCCCCCCACAGCTAAGGATCCTCTGTGCTTATCCCAGGCTTTACCCCTCACTCCCCCATAGCTAAGGATCCTCTGTGCTTATCCCAGGCTTTACCCCTCACAGCTAAGGATCCTCTGTGCTTATCCCAGGCTTTACCCCTCACTCCCCCACAGCTAAGGATCCTCTGTGCTTATCCCAGGCTTTACCTCTCACTCCCCCACAGCTAAGGATCCTCTGTGCTTATCCCAGGCTTTACCCCTCACTCCCCCACAGCTAAGGATCCTCTGTGCTTATCCCAGGCTTTACCCCTCACTCCCCCACAGCTAAGGATCCTCTGTGCTTATCCCAGGCTTTACCCCTCACTCCCCCACACTAAGGATTTTCTTGTCATCATATCCCTCAGAGTAGTTGGGCACCATCCCCAAGCTTGAAAATCCAGCTCACAGTATTTGGCCTTCCTGTCTTTGCCAGCAGGATAGAGTTTAGTTGGAAAAGAACGGCTGCATAAGTGAAGGAGCTGCCACCTCGGGGAGGTGAGAGGCTGTGCTCAGACGCAAGACTCTGCCCCCTCAGCTCAAGGCTCACTTTAAGGAGACAGAAGGTTTCCTCTCCTTGCCCGCCAGAGACAGATGCGATTCCTCCACCAGATCAAGTCCTGGAGAGCAGAGGGTATTTTAAGAGCAGCTCAGATCCCGCAGGAGGCTTGGAACAGGCTCTTAGAGACGTGAAACAGATCACGCTGCTCCGAAAGTAGGAGAGAAATAAGAGACCCCCCCCTCCAGCTCCAGGGTCTCTCTCGCTACCCCCCCTGAAGCAGCAGCAGCTTCTCCCTCCTCCGGATGCCCTGTAGGCACTGTGTCTGCTGGGCGAAATCTTGGCCCTCACTGGGAGAGGTGAGGGCGGGAGGGGGGGAAATAAAAGACAGCCCTCTCCCCTCCTCCCACCACCACACTGTGTACGTGTAAGGGGTCCGGGCGCTGAGACTTCAGAAATTCCCGAGGGAGGGGGGGGACGGGCCTAGAGCCATCAGCAGGATCTCTCCGACCCGTCTCCTCAGGATAGAGGACGCATTTCCCCAGCAATTCATGTCTCTGCGTCGGCTTCCTGAAGCGGTCCCCAAGCAGGGAAACGAGGGAGGGCTGAAGGCATAAGCAAGAGCCAGGAAGAGCAGCTGGGCCTTGCAAAGGAGGCTCCGAGGGGCTGCGGTGACGAGCAGGAGGCGAGCAACCTCAGAGCCAGCGACGCAGATTCAGCAGGCAAATAAAACGATGCTCCTCAGCAGAAAGAGCGCAGCGCCCTGAGGCAAGGAGATCACAGGGCCGCAGACAAGCTCCGCTGCGTTCATGGCAGAAACCACCAAAGATCGGGGGAGGTGCGGCGGGCGCTGCCTTTCTGGACTCGGGCAAGACCTCGGACGCCCTTCCGCGCAGGATTCCCCGACAGCAAGCTTGGGCGGGAGGGGAGCAGGCCCGAAAGCCGGCGGCCGGGCGAGCGGCAGGCCGCAGAGAGAGAGAGAGAGTGGCGGCAACGGGAATCGGCCGGTTCTCCAGCGCTCGGTGCCAAGGCCACTTCTTTTCCATGTCTTTATTAGCAACACAGCTGAGGAACTCGAGAGAAAAAAAAAAAAAAAGGTTTACAGAGCGAGCATGGCCAGGAGAAGACGGAAAAAAAAGGAAAGGGGAGGGAAAAAATGGAACGGTGAAGGGTTTAAAAAATGAACTTCGCCGCTTAGAAGGGTAAAATCCTGCATACAAGCCAAAATTCCTTATTAAGTGTGGACTCTAGTTTTCAATATCATCAAACAATACTGACCCCTGCTTATCAGGAGCGACTCTTCAACCATGTGCCCCGCAGAGAGCAGAAAGGTCATCCTAAGGTCCCCGAGCTGTGACGTCTCCTCCAGAGTCATTACGTCAGATAACAGAAAGAAAGATTCAAGCCAGAACTGAAAACGTGGCTCTTTAGAAAGGCCTACAACTTAAACGTAAATACCAATATGCTGGCAATCTCAATGTCACCACCAAAGGTAATGATAGCGGAGAGAGCAGTAAGTAACGCAGGATGTAAAGTGTTTCCTAAGTAGAATTAGAATCAGTATTTCCTGGTGGATCGACCTAAAAATTGTACAAATATGAACTAGATTATATCCTTACTATTATGATGTCCTGGAATAGATATGAATATGAACTGGAACATATATTTATTGTGGTTTTAACCTAGAATGAGAACACACCGTATGTGATTATTGACCAAGAATATGAATACTGATATTGTAAACCCATTGTTACCTTGATCTGGGATGGCGATACAAAAATGCCTAAATAAATAAATAAATAAATAAAATAAAATAAAACAGCCACATATCAATTAGAAAGACAACACTGAAGATTTGCCAGGAAAACCCCACTTGATCCACCCAGTCAGTCTATCCATTTCTGCCTCCCTACAGCACTGAGCTGTGGCCTTCTCCATCCCTGCTCCAGCACCCAGGGTCTCGGTGTCTGCCTGAGGCACGCTTGACTTCGGCCACCAGTTTTGACTCTCATAACCTCCCAAAAACTGGAAAGCACAAAACAGAAAAGGGATCTAAGCAAAATCATCTCCGAAGACCAAAAGGTAGTCATTCTGCTGACCATTTCATCTCACAAGTCTCCCCAGTCAACACAAACAAGACCTAGAATTTTTTGGGGAGCAGCATCGGATGTGTGCAACTCTCTCCTCCAACTATCACGTCCAAAAGATTCACAAGTCAAACACAACAGTAGGCAGTATCCTCTAGGTCAGACCAAGACCTCTCAAGAAATCATGCAATTAAACACAAGATACACAGTCCATCTTACTAATCACTCACCCCACCCCTACCAGTGGCAAACTGCACTTAAATGTTTTGGTTTTGACCCCTTTTTACTGTAACTGCTTGGTCATGATTTGTTCTAAAGTTTCTGTTGCACTGAAGTCTTTCACTATATGATGACCTGTGCCACTATAAATGGACTACTGTCCAATAATTGGGATTTCATTCCTTTAATCCGGTAATCGGCTTTGAGTGGCCAAATATAAATCTCCAATTAAATTAACGTAGCTGGGAAAACCAAGAGTATGCTCGGGTGCATAAGCAGATACATCATCAGAAGGACAAAGGAGACGATACTGCCCTCATGCAGGTCACTAGTGGGATCCCACCTTGAATTCTCTGTTCAATTCTGGAGGCTGAACCTTCGTAAGAACAGAGGATGAAAGGTGCTTAACCGACTGCCTACAAAAAAATGGTATAAAACCCATTATACGACAAGTCAAGGGATCAAATATTATTAAAGTTTATATTAAATTCTAAGAAAACTCATTTATTAAAGTATTCAGAACACAGCATCAGAAATAATGGGGTTAACCTAATTTACATCCACCGCCTCTCGGCACGCAATGGGCCCCAAGCAGCATCAGCAATGGACACCTCTGTTCTCATTCATCTGCTGGTTCAAAAACAATCTTCTTTTTTTTTTTAATATCCTATAGCTATGATGTATAGTTTATAAACTTTTACTATTTTGTTCTATGTATAAATCTATGGCGTATGTTAATATGTTCTCTGTACACTGACGTGATATCTTAATAAGCGGCGGTATATAAAAACCAATAAATAAATATATAAATAAATAATTTTTACTGTTTATTTTTTGTTATGCTTAAAGACCTGTAACTACACTAAGAACATAAGAAATTGCCATGCTGGGCAGACCAAGGGTCCATCAAGGCCAGCATCCTGTTTCCAACAGAGGCCAAACCAGGCCACAAGAACCTGGCAAGTACCCAAACACTAAGAAGATCCCATGCTACTGATGCAATTAATAGCAGTGGCTTATCCCTAAGTATAATTGATTAATAGCCATTAATAGACTTCTCCTCCAAGAACTTATCCAAACCTTTTTTGAACCCAGCTACACTAACTGCACTAACCACACCTCCCTGACAACAAATTCCAGAGCTTAATTGTGCGTTGAGTGAAAAAATTTTCTCCGATTAGTCTTAAATGTGCTACTTGCTAACTTCATGGAATGCCCCCTAGTCCTTCTATTATCCAAAAGTATAAATTGTTCTTGCTGAACAGTGGCTGCAACTGTGGAATTTTCTGGAGGACCTTAAGAAACAAACAAAATCATGACAACAAAAAAGAGCGTATGGGCCATCCAGTCTGCCCATACCGGGCAATTAATTTAGCATTGTAATTCCCATCCTTTCTCAGAGATCCCTGTATTTATCCCATTCCTTCTTGGATTCAGGATTGGTTTCGGTCTCTAACCACCCTCCAAGGGAGGCCGTTCCACGCATCCCCCACCCTCTCTGTAAGATTTCCTAAGATTACTCCTGAGTGCACCCCCTCTCATCCTCATCTCATGACCCCCTCGTCCTAGAGCCTCCTGTCCGTTGAAAGACTCTCACCCCCAGTGAGGTGAGTTTGTCACACAGCACGTTTCACTTAAAAGAGGAGGCAATCTTTCCTTTGAATGATTTTTCATGGACCCTTGGTTTAAACCATGCCATCAAACGGGAAGCTTTGTGATGTCGTCTTAGGCTCTCAGTCTTATTCGTATTTGGACCTTTTATTACTGGTGCCTTTAAAAATTCATGGCACATTTGATTGGCTCTCTTGGGCAGATTGGGCCGTATTAAACATTTCCAGTTTTGAACCCGGGGCTTGCTGCAACATTAATTCATCTGCAAGTGGTTTTCTGAGGTATTGAGTGGAGGAGCCTACAAAGTTCTTTGGTGTTTTGAAACGGTTCGATAATCTTTTAAGAAACAATCTGTTTTGATTGACAAGATGAAGCTGCGAATGTCATAATTACAAGAAAGACTGAAGTCCGGCGGCTTGCTCGCTTGGCTGGGAAGTCTGGCTGTTGTATAACTTGGCTTTGCCATCCTGATGGAGCCCCGAGTGGGGTCCTGATGTGCATCTCTTGCAATTGGGGGGGGGGGGTGCGGGTTGAGCATTTTTTTGGACTCTCTCTGTTTTCAAATGGGCTCGTTTTTGAGGATTCACTCGGCACACTGTCAAGCCAGAGGATGTGGTCAGGACACCTAACACAGTGGGGCTCAAAAGAGGACTGGACAAGTTCCTGAAGGAAGCGTCTATAAACAGTTCTTGACAAAGTCAGCGCTTACCCCTGGGACTGAGACCCAAGAAACAGATCAGCTATTCGGGATCTGCTGGGTACTTTTGACCTAGACAGGCCACTGGGCTCGGTGGACCTTGGTCTGACCCAGCATGGCACGTTCTTAGGGTAGCACTGAGTGGGGGGGGACACTCCTCGTTGAAACTCATGCAAGTCCAATGCACCGACAGCAAAATGTGAAAAATCTTCAAAGGGGTGTAGACTTTCCATAGCCAACGTACAGGGAAAGCCAAGCATGCACACAACGTGCAGATAATGCTCTTAGCTCTGCTCCTCGAGTTAAGAGCCCCACCTTTTTCATGGCTTTTCTAGCACTGGAGGATATGTACAAGGTGCATGTGTGAGTTATGCACAGCTTCAGCACCTTCTTCAGCACCACTTCCTTGGGCTTCAGCCATGTGTTCGCCCCACTGTCAGGCGGCGAGGAGCCTCACCTCAGGGCTTCCTCCTCTCTACTCCACACTCGGTCATCTTTTAACCAGGGCACGATGCCCATCCTTCCCAACTCCTCAGCCTGCGGAGGAGCGGCCTGGTGGCTAGAGCAGCAGGCTACAAACCAGGGATCAAATCCCTACTGCCACGCCTTGTCACCTTGGGCAAGTCACTTTACCCCTCCGATGCCACAGGTACAAAACTTAAGATTGTGAGCCCTCTGGGGAGAGAGAAACACACAATACCTGAACAGAACCCACTTTGAAGTGTCAAAAAGCAGAACATAAATCTAGTAAGTAATAAACTAAGTTGCTCCTCACTGCAGATGGGCTTCTCTTCTCCCTTTATCCCGCCCCCATTCCCAGACACGTTCCCTCTATATACAAGGCAGAAGAGAAGGAAGACGTCCATAAGGGGTGGGGCAGCCGCTGGAGGTGGCCCGTGGGCTAGCAGAGCTCCAGCACAGGAAGTGGATTAAGTCGGATTTTGTAAGAACCAAAGGAGGAAGCCGCTGAGACCCTCGAATAGCTGCCAATGGAGATGGCAGAGACCCCCCCCACTGTAACAGGACGCAAACAGGCTTCGGACAGATAGAGAAGGCGGTGCGAGGAGCAGGGTTGGGAGATCGGGAAAAAGACATGGAGGGTAGCTGATGTTTATTTGGCTATGGGAATTTATATTTATTTTGAAATGGTATTGCTATTCCGCTTTATCCGGCATCATGTCCTTAGCAACTGACAATAGAAAACAGACATCATGAATGACCAACAATTTACAGAGAAACGTGGCCACAAAAAAAGACAAATTCCGTAACAGGGATGGACCCAAAAAACAGACCGGAAGCCGATCCAAGTCTGCTGTGTAGCGACCAAAAACCAGAAGAAATGGATCGGTGTAAGTAAGAGAGACTTTACTCTGACACAGTGCAAGCCCGCCTCTGGCTGCCTCAGGGGCTATAGGGATGGGCAGAACATCTGTAAGAGGGTATTACTCCCGCTCGGCCTACGAAGCGTTAGGGACAAGGTGCTCATAGTACAAAGAGACTATTTGTCTAGAGAAAATTCAGTCATGCCTCACCATGTGTGTTTCGGGCAATGGCGATTATTTCGTCTGTTAGAAAGAGTACGTCGTGTCCCACGAAAATCTCCATTGAACGGCTGCAGCGTGAATTCAACAAAGTGCCGCCATGGCCGCTCATTGGAGATTTCTGTGGGACACGACGTACTCTTTCTAGCACAAAGAGCGAAACTCGGCCAGAGTCGGGCTTGCACTGCGTCAGAATAAAGTCTCTTTTACATACAGCGATCCATTTCTTCAGTTTTTTGATCGCCACACAAAAAAAAAAGACAATACAGTCTGTCCTGTCTTCCTATCCACACTAACTGCTCTGTTCAACACTCCCCTATCACTTCCTCAGAGATCCCCTGTGTTTATCCCATGCTTTCTTTAAATTCAGATATGGCCGGATTTTAAAAACCCCCGCGCGTTAGAAAACAGGGGTTACGCCCGCGGCTGGGCCTTGCGCATGCTGCGCGCATTTTAGAAGAGGCCCAGCCACGTGCGAAACCCCCATTACGCGCACAAGAGCCATTCCTCGCTGTCCCGGGTGCCCATGCGCACAAGTTACCTCAGGTCGGGCCCTGAAGTAACTTGAGAAGTAAAAGGTAAAAAAAGAAAAAAGGGGTTTTAGAGGGTGGGGAGGAGAGGGTTGGGGGTAGGAAAGTTCCCTCCCAGTCCGCTCCTTAATTGAAGCAGACTGGAAGGGAACTGGGGAAAGCTGGGATGGCGTCGCCCGCACGAAAGTTGCCAAACATCCAACACCCACACACCCCCCCCCCCCTTTGTGCGCTTGCCCCCGATTTATAAAATTGCTCATCCATGTGTGCACGTCGGGTAGCGCGCGCGCGTGTATTTTTCAAAAATCTACCCCATCCTGTCCATGTCTCCACCACCTCCATTCGGAGGCCGTTCTAGGCATCCTCTCCGTAGAGAAAGATTTCCTACGCTTACCCCCCCCCCGTTCATCACCCTCATCCGGAGGTTCTTTTCCAGGCTCCTCTGCGTTACCTGCAGGGATTTAAATGTTTCTATCAATTCTTCCCTTTCCTCTAAAGGGATACTTACAAAAAAAAAATACAAAAACTTAATTCTTCCTGAATCATCGATCCTACAAAGGAGCAACAAAACCAAAAAAAAAATCTAAATTCTCGCTCAAAGGCCTGGTAAAACAGTAACGCTGATCCTCTTTCTGAAATTCAAACAAACAGAACCTTCGTGAAGCTCGGGTGGGAGAGAATCCCAGGACCTTATTTTTATTCTATGCCTTGTCAAGATGAGTTTTATGATTTTTAGGTTATGTTTAGACGAGTTTTTGACATGCTTCCACCGTTAACTGGCATCATTGTTCCTTGTACCGCCCTTGAGCGAAGTTGAAGTTTCATTGGAAACCGATATGATTTGTACTTGTACAGGAATGTCGGTATAGAATAAATAAAAATAAATAAACAGGCCCAGCGATGGAAAACGTTTCAGACAGGTATCCCGAAAGCAAAGTTCTCGGAAAGATAGAACTGAACAAAGCAGATGAACGCGATGGACGGACGGGAGCAACCAAGGAAGACCACCCCCTCCCCCCCCCCAATATGTCCTAATGGGACTGTCACAATCTTAAACTGAATCTGGCAGCGCCATGTTCCCAGGCATGTGCATACATTAGTCGATTCGTTTCATTCGTTTCAGCAACATGCACATCTCTCACGAATGGATAGTAAGCGCACAAAACAAATGGTAGGCGCATACGTAAGGGGCCACCCACATCCATGTATACCATCAGTTTCACGGACCTATCCATTCTCGAGATTCGCGCATACCACCAAAACTAACGTACCAGCGAATGCACATCCCTGGCCAACAGTTGTAGAGAAGCAGAGAGGAAGACAACGGAGCTGACCAATTAGTCTGTTAGGATGCTAGCTCCTACACTACACTGGGAGGATGAAGAAACAGGAAAGCCAGCCTCCTCGTCCCCCACACCTGCCATCACCACCTCCGTCACTGACCATCAGCACAGCCAGGACATGGGACACAAAGCACATGCCCTCCTCCATAGCATAACAGGGCACGCAGAGAATAGGTCCACCACACACACAGGCCATGACTGCTCTCCCTGGGGGAAAGGAGAGAAGCGAAGTCCATGAATGATTAACCTGGAAACTGTAGCGTGCAGCACACCCACAGCCCACCCGTTACGGAGGACGGGTCTCAACGTGTATGCACTCGATCGCCCTCATTCAACGAAGCATAACCACAGGTGCAGGTGAGGGATGGCTGCCCACCTCAAGTCAAGGGGATGATGAGGTGGTCAGCGATTCATAAAGAAATTATCAAAACCACTCCATCAGCAGTAATCCTCCCCCTCTGAACAGCCTACGCCACCGACATCGAACGCCAAGTGAGTTCAGAGCAGACCAACTTCCACTCTCTCCCATCCTCACCTCAGAAACGGACAGAGTCCACCTCCCACTACTGGACACCCACTCTCCCCTGGCCTCATCTAACAAACTAAGAGAGAGGAGAGACCTCCCTGCCAACACGGACACCAACCCCTTGACCCCAGCTGTTCTCACACATACACAACACACAGAGGGAGCGCTGAACACGGGAGAGCCTGCAAATCCTGCAGCTACAGGCCCCACTGTCTTCTGCAGGCACTCCTGACCCTGCACACATACAAACCACACACACAGGGGGCAAGGTACACAGAGCACAAGCAAAATAAAGCACGCGGCATGTCCACCACACCAAAGAGAGAGCAGCACACGCGTACACGCAAACACGCACCCTGACCGCGATGGAGAGGATCAGAAGGCCACTTGAGAACTGCTTTCTCCCAGCTCAGGTAAGCAGAGCGGGAAGTGCCCAACCCACCCCCCTCCCAGCAACAGAAAAAGGAGAAGCAACCAGTTTGTCGTACACACGGACACAGAAAAATCCACTCACTAAACAAGGCAGCCAAACACAAGCAGCTGCTCCAGTCGCTCTCCTACGCTTGTTTTACTGGGCAAGATGACAAGTTTACAGGGAAAGGGTTCTCGAATTTCTCACTGCCAGGGACTTCGGCGGCCACAGCAGCGGTGATCGATGCCATGTGCCCAGGAGAGCAGTCTGCGGTGAGCGCCGAGGTGCACAGAACAGGGCCTGTGAGCACAGGAGCCCGGCCGAGGCTTCTACAGCCACAGGAACCACATCAAAAACCACACTATTAACCAGGCCCTTCCACGTAAACGGCTGCAGCTCCCATCAAAATCAGAAACCCTCCCTGTCCAGTGAGAGCACCTTTTACCCTCAGAGCTAAGGACTTGAAGGCCCTCTATAAAAGTTAAAGTCCAGTGCTAGACAAAAAAACAGCTGAAAAAAAATCCTTGTTTAAACAAAGTGACGCGGCTGGACAAGTCGCAACGAGGTGCTCGCCGACCCCCGTTTAAAATTGTGCATTCAACTGTGGAATTTCCCTTTATCAAAAGCAACCAGGAGAGTCAGAAATGCAAGACGCCGGAAATGAAGAGAGCCACCTGGAGCTGTGAAGGACGCTCGGGCCAAAGATTTTGCCTCCCCGAGGTTAAGCAGGCCCTGCGGCAGCGTGGCCTACTGCTCCCGACGCTGTGACCCGGCCAGCCTTAAAGTGACCCAGAACAATAACCATTTTCAGTCGGGGGCCGCCGGAAGTTGTGGTTAACGTTGGACGTTAGCAGCGGGGTAAATTCAGGTCTGAAACAGCAAGGCACCTTCTGCGGAGAGGTGGGGGCCTGAACGAAACTCGAGAAACCCTCGTTTCTGCTGCCCGACTGTCGCCTTTTCACTACGGAGGGACAGCTGGGCGAGCTCTTTGGTGTACGGTTTCTCTTTCACGCTTGCACCTTGGCTCCTGCCGCCGACGCGCCGAAAGGCCTTGTGCGCCGCGGCGCTAACTTCCCAGGCGGCATCGCCAGCTCCGATCCCAAGCAACGATCAGAGTGACTGGCGTCACTGAGCCAGGGGCGATCTGGGAGCATGGGGGGGGGGTTTCCCTGCACGGCTGGCAAACACGCTGGGATATGCACTGCACGAAGCCGGCCCTTTCTTCCAGAGTCAGGGCCCCGATCCGCGCCGCTATTCGCCCGTGAATACAGTGGGCTCTCGCTGGCAGCTTTCTGAACGATCCTCCGGCGCAGCCTTGGCACAGGCGAGTGTATCTTTTCCCTCTGCTGGCTTCGTCCTAAAAGATGCACCAGCCATGACTGCAACGACTTACATGTTGCTGGCTTGGCTGTACGGCCCTTTACCGGCTCTCTCAGATATTGTTTTCCTGCTTCTGTTAGTCGTGGGGCTGGGTGAGCTGCGTAATCCCAGTCAGGGGTGGAGAAAGGGGGTTACTGGGGAGTTTGGAGGGGGGAGAAGCTTCACACCGTTTACGAGGATACGTTCTCAGCAGACTGATGGCAAGCTGGGGGCTTCCCCGCCTGCAGACAGCCCATGAGGGGAATTGGTGGGTAAGGATGCCGGCGCCTTTCACCGCTGGCTATCCCGCTGTACGTTTTGGTAATTATAGTTCTGAAGAGCTGGTGCCTTTCTGGGTCAGAGAGCCCTGAAGGTTTGTGGGGGGATAAAAAGTTTGGGAAGGGGCAGTTTTGAGAAGTCGGGTGGGGGAACGTAATGAGAATTTAAAACTAGACCCACCCCCCTCACCTTTCTGACTTCTTTATAGTAAGGCTGCTGGGAATGGAGCGGGCACATTATCAGTGGGACAGAGAGAGGTCGGGTTAAAATTCTCTCTCTCTCTCTGGACATGGAGAGGATCTTGAATCAGATTAAGAGGGAGAGGAAGCTGCAGGTCCCTTAGGTCACGAGGACTCGTCTCTCTCAGACTGATAAGGGACTGGGATAGTTCAAACCTGGGCAGCCCCAGATACAACAGAGAGCAGAGGAGGAGGTGTCCGTGTCTTAGTGCACAAGCAGCTTCCTTTCCAGATGAGGCTCCAGATCCTCCTACGGTGCCCTCTCATGCCCCTGGCATTTGCTTTGCTAAGGGTCCCAGCAGAGATTCAAGCTCCAGTCATGATGAGCCAGGCCTCTCGTTGCGATATTCTCTGTCAAGTCACCTCTCGGAGAACGCGATGGGGTACAACAGTCCCGCTGAACTGATCATTGCCGGGTAAGAGAGGTTTTATCAGGATGGCGCAAAGGGCTATGTCGGAATTTGATTTTCACCGTTGCCCGGAGGACTATGGCCCCCTCTGATGGAGACGGCTCACGTAGATCAGCTTTGCGAGTCGAGACCATCGAGCTCAGCATCCTGCCTCCCACAGTTTCATACCACAAGCACACCCGGCAGATGCCACGTTACTCGCCTCCCAGTCATAGCTATAGCTTTCTTTAATCTAACCCGGCTAACAACGGGTTATGGACTTCTCCTCCAGGAACTTGTCTTAAACCCCGCTGTGCTCCTCGCCTTCACCACGTCCTCTGGCAGCGGATCCCACAGCTCGACAGCGCGCCGAGTGAGAAAGGGCTTTCTGTGATCTGTTTTACGACAGAACGTACCCAGCAGTAGCAGTCGGGTACCTCATGCTCAGTCCAGTCTGCTAACTCAGCAAATAAAAGTATCGAGGCAGGAAGTGCATGCAAACGCTCCACCACCCAACTCTCGGGCAGCTTCCTCCACGCAACAGATCCAAAAGAAGGGAGTCCCAGCAGCCAATAACTGTCCTGGCTCACCTTTCCTATACTTCCAAAACCAGCGTCCACTTAAATGAGTTACAGATATTATATGGACGTAAGGTGCCCCGCAAAACTCCACTATTATGAGGACTTTACCCACAGCTAGATAAATGCATCCACCTCGCGGGCAGCTTTCTAACAGCGACACCGTTGGGAACCCGACAGGAAAATGCTACACATTTCAACAGCTGGGTCAACTGACATGCGAGGAAGGAAAGGTCACCCCCGACTCAAATGACAGAGGGCAGGGTAAACTGGAAGGCAAACGGAAGGGAACCCACCATGCCAGACTTTCTTAAGGAAAGGCAGGAAGAGACACCGTCACCAGTGCAGGGCCCTCCACCCGGGGTGGCACGGACAGCGCCAGCTGCTGCAGAGTCCGTGTGCCCAGGAGGAGAGGGCATCAGCCGCTTCAGGGTCCCGAGGCAGCATCTGTCACTGCAGGGCCCTCCACCCGGGGTGGCACAGACAGCGTCAGCTGCTGCAGAGTCCGTGTGCCCAGGAGGAGAGGGCGGAGACGGCATCAGCCACTTCAGGGTCCCGAGGCAGCGCCCGTCATCGCAGGGCCCATCTCCCGAGAGAGAGGGCAGAAAGAGACAGCGTCAGTACTGCAGAGTCTGTCTCTCAGGTGAAAAACTGCCTTTATGAGGCCTAAAAACAAGATCTCTCTGGTTGAGCGGCTGAAAACTGCAGCAGCTCCTCAGAAGCAGGGAAGGTTCTGCCCTCCGGGAACGCATCCAAGCTCCTCTTGGACACATTCACAGATGTAATCAGGGAAGCTTCCTCGAGAAAAACATTCCACAGCTTCCCCCCTCCTCCTGGGGATTACTTGTCAGGATGTGAGCCCGCACAGGTGCCCCTTGCACTGGTGCGATGCCTGCCATCCGAGCCTGCAAAGACCCTCACTTCCTGCAGAAGAGATCCCTGCGGGGATGAGCCTCAGGGGGATCCTGCGTCCTTCTGTGAACCCAGACGGGTGTGAGGCCGCAGGAGCCGTGGCCTCTCCTCCCACGCAGGCCTTGCTCTCCCTGCGTTTGTACATGGGATGGGGCAGGAAGCTGAGCCTGCAGGGGCAGAAAACAGCTCTGCTCCCGAGAAGGGACAGAGCCCACCCATTTATCGGTTTAAGGCTGGGTGCTGTGCTGCGGGGAGCTCACAATCGAGCCAAGGCAAACACGAGTCCGGGGAGCGTCTTCATGGCACAGAGGAGGGGGGTTTGGATTTAGAAGCAGCTGGGAAGAGAGGGGATTTTCGGCTGCATTTGAATGAACATGATGTACCTCCTCATGCAAATAAGACCTGCAGACTTTTTCGTGCCATGCCTTTTGTTTAAAACGAGCTCGTGTTCTGGGCTGTTCAGGGCGGATCACGATGCACTGAGGAGTCGCACACCATCCAGTTTGGAGGTAATTAACACGTAAACGACAGCTGCTCATTCTGATTTACTAGAAGACGGACGAAGGTTGCTGCAGAATCCTTCTGCGCACCGAATGATAAAGATCACAGTCAGAGGCCCAGGGAACCCATCAAACATCAAGGCCCGCGTCCGCTCAGAAGTGCAAGCTCTTTCGAAACCGGTCCCAATCCCCCGCCAGTCAGGTTTTCGGGCTGTCTCTAATGAATATGCATGAGCTGAATTTGCATGCACCACCTCCTATGTAGGCAAACATTGCTCATCATATTCACTCGGGGAAGCCACCAGACTGCTTTGGTCTTCTTACGGTTCGCTCTGAGTTTGTTTAAAAGAAGCCAATCTGTTACTTCATTTGATGGATCGATCGCAGGTCCGGGAGTCCCTGAAGCAGGGTCTAGAGGGCTTTACCGGCATCAGCTGCTCCTGTCATTATAGGGGGCAGAGCTGGAGGAAGGGGGGGGGGGGGGAGGATTTCTTGCCTTTACAGAAACCGCCAAACAAAGCCCCGTGCGCTCCTGAGGCCCTCAATCAGGCCGATGCAATAGTGCGCGCGCTGGCGATTACGCAGGCGTCCAGAACCCCCGACGCGTCCAACCCTGAGCACGTGGCTGACGGCGCTCCTCACATGCAAATTCATGCTGATGAGGCCGTTAGGTATTCCCCACCCCCGAGCACGTGGCTGACGGCGCTCCTCACATGCAAATTCATGCTGATGAGGCCGTTAGGTATTCCCCACCCCCGAGCACGTGGCTGACGGCGCTCCTCACATGCAAATTCATGCTGATGAGGCCGTTAGGTATTCCCCCTCCCCAACCCCGAGCACGTGGCTGACGGCGCTCCTCACATGCAAATTCATGCTGATGAGGCCATTAGGTATTCCCCCTCCCCACCCCCGAGCACGTGGCTAGCGGCGCTCCTCACATGTAAATTCATGCTGATGAGGCCATTAGGTATTCCCGCTCCCCACCCCCGAGCACGTGGCTGACGGCGCTCCTCACATGCAAATTCATGCTGATGAGGCCATTAGGTATTCCCGCTCCCCACCCCCGAGCACGTGACTGACGGCGCTCCTCACATGCAAATTCATGCTGATGAGGCCATTTGGTATTCCCGCTCCCCACCCCCAAGCACGTGGCTAGCGGCGCTCCTCGCATGTAAATTCATGCTGATGAGGCCATGAGGTATTCCCCCTCCCCACCCCCGAGCAGGCGTTACGTTCTGAGGAGCCCAAAACGCTGACGGGAAAGCAGAAGATACTGACTTCCTCCGACTTAATATCCTGCCAATATTAAGTGGAACAAAAAAAGAAGAACGGTTAAAAAAAAAAACAAGCAAACTGTGCCAGCAGTCGGGTTAGGGAAAGGCTCGCTCAATTAACCAGCCTCCGGTTTCCTAGGAAAAGGGACCCCCGGTAACACTGAGCCTGGGTTTTCCTAACCCGCTGCCAGCCACCTCTGCCGAGGAAGCACTAGGGACGCACAATTTCCCCCTAGTGCCTCCTTTCTACTGCGGCAGCTCGTTTACGTATTGCATCGGGTGCCTCGGAGAGGTGGATCGGCGCCCGTTTTCCGCCCACCAATACCGCAGCGTCCCTGGATGTCTGCTTGGAGCTCCCCTGACTCTGGACACACTCCCCTCTCCGAGCACTGCTCCACCAGATCTGAGCCCTCTCCGTGCCTTCCAGCACACGGCTCCCACGCGCTTCACATAAAAGCCTCTTTAAAACCCGAGAAACCACGCACCATGACCTCTGGCCTCAAAGAGGAGGCCCAACAGCTGCCAATCCAGGGCCAAAGGCCACTGAAGCTCACCCCAAGGGAGCACAATTTATTTGATTCCCCTCCAGAGGAGTCCGCGTTCAGCCCAGGTCCGTCGGCAACGTAAAAACCTCCCCTGCACCGTACAAGCACAGAGGAGTCTACCACGAGCAGAAGCGAGAGCTCCACAAACCGGCAACCAGCGTGCGGAGCCTTCACCCGATGCACGCGCCGGAGGCATAACGTACCCGCACCACTTCCACTGCTGAGCTGGGCGCACAAGACTGCGCAAACCTATGATAGGGAACGAAGCAAGGTGCACTGGCAGAGCTGTGTGCCGGGGACACTGGAATAGCAAGGCGGGAGTGAGGTGCACTGACAGAGCTGTGGGGGGAGGTCGCAGTACTGGAATAGCAGGGGGTGCTGCAGGGCAGGAGTGAGGATGCATTGGTAGAGCTGTGTGTGGAGGGTCTCAGTACTGGAATAGCAGGGGGTGCTGCAGGACAGGAGTGAGATGCATTGGTAGAGCTGTGTGTGGAGGTCGCAGTACTGGAATAGCAGGGGGTGCTGCAGGGCAGGAGTGAGGTGCATTGGTAGAGCTGTGCATGGAGGGTCTCGGTACTGGAATAGCAGGGGGTGCTGCAGGGCAGGACTGAGGTGCATTGGCAGAGCTGTGCGTGGAGGGTCTCAGTACTGGAATAGCAGGGGGTGCTGCAGGGCAGGACTGAGGTGCATTGGCAGAGCTGTGTGTGAGGGTCTCAGTACTGGAATAGCAGGGGGTACTGCAGGGCAGGAGTGAGGTGCATTGGTAGAGCTGTGTGTGGAGGGTCTCAGTACTGGAATAGCAGGGGTGCTGCAGGGCAGGAGTTAGATGCATTGGTAAGAGCTGTGTGTGGAGGGTCTCAGTACTGGAATAGCAGGGGGTGCTGCTGCAGGGCAGGAGTGAGGTGCAATTGAGTAGAGCTGTGTGTGGAGGGTCTCAGTACTGGAATAGCAGGGGGGTGCTGCAGGGCAGGAGTGAGATGCATTGGTAGAGCTGTGTGTGGAGGTCTCAGTACTGGAATAGCAGGGGGTACTGCAGGGCAGGAGTGAGGTGCATTGGTAGAGCTGTGTGTGGAGGTCTCAGTACTGGAATAGCAGGGGGTGCTGCAGGGCAGGAGTGAGGTGCATTGGTAGAGCTGTGTGTGGAGGTCTCAGTACTGGAATAGCAGGGGGGTGCTGCAGGGCAGGAGTGAGGTGCATTGGTAGAGCTGTGTGTGGAGGGTCTCAGTACTGGAATAGCAGGGGGTGCTGCAGGGCAGAGTGAGATGCATTGGTAGAGCTGTGTGTGGAGGGTCTCAGTACTGGAATAGCAGGGGTGCTGCAGGGCAGGAGTGAGGTGCATTGGTAGAAGCTGTGTGTGGAGGGTCTCAGTACTGGAATAGCAGGGGTACTGCAGGGCAGGAGTGAGATGCACTGGGCAGAGCTGTGTGTGGAGGGTCTCAGTACTGGAATAGCAGGGGGTGCTGCAGGCAGGAGTGAGATGGCATTGACAGAGCTGTGTATGGAGGGTCTCAGTACTGAATAGCAGGGGGTGCTGCAGGGCAGGAGGTGAGGTGCATTGGTAGAGCTGTGTGTGGAGGTCTCAGTACTGGAATAGCAGGGGGTGCTGCAGGGCAGAGTGAGATGCATTGGTAGAGCATGTGTGTGGAGGGTCTCAGTACTGGAATAGCAGGGGGTGCTGCAGGGCAGGAGTGAGGTGCATTGGTTAGAGCTGTGTGTGGAGGTCCTCAGTACTGGAATAGCAGGGGGTGCTGCAGGGCAGGAGTGAGATGCATTGGTAGAGCTGTGTGTGGAGGGTCTCAGTACTGGAATAGCAAGGCGGTGCGGCAAGGCAGGACTAAGTTGCTCTGCCGGGGATGCTTCCAGGCAGGCACGAAGGTCACTGGCAGAGCTGTAAAGGGCAGGATCTCTGTACTTAAACACTGCAGGATGCTGCAGGGCAAGCCATCAAGTACAGGGTGATTCCTCACCCAGCCCCTGCCTTGCTTTGAAGTCTGATCAGCTGGGCCTTCTCGTGAGAACCAGGGCGCCTCAGACACTCAGAGCAACATAAAAGCGCCTAGTGGAGACGCCCACTCATGGCCGATGCCTTACCAAACCAGCGCTTACCACAAAGAGGGATAACTTTCAGGCGGCAGGCAGCGAGCAGAGACTTGTGGGGCTCCAGCATCCACAGAGCAATCCCGGACAGGTGACGACCCGAGCAGCTTCGCACTTCCTCAGAGCACCGTGCTCGGAGATCAGGGGCCCCGGGCCCCGCTCACATCCCCACGGCTGCCACTGCTCGGGAAGCCCTGACATTTCTCGCACGGAAAGAAAACGCCAGGAGCAATTTCACTTCGCGACCCGATCCGAGCAATAAAACGGGATCCCGGAAGAGGTAAAAAAAAAAAAAGACCTGCGCCGCAGGGGACCAAGAGGAGAATCAGCCAAAGGTGAGGAGTTGAAGGTCCCAGGCCATGCGGGGACCCGGCTTCACCTGCTCGGGGAAAGCTCACCTCCATCCCTCTCTTTCGTTGGATAAAGGCCGTCCCGGTCCGCGTACCAAGACTGAACTGAAAGCATACCAGCGCCGCATGCAGTCTCAGAGGGGGCAAATGTTGGAAAGAGAACTGCCCCCAAGGGCTCCTCCTGGAACAGGGTCACCGCCTCAGACCTTCGGCCTGCGCATGCCCTGTGCCGTAAGGGTCGGAAAATCAGCACCAAGGAGCAACCCGCAAGGCTGCAGCAACGAGGGGAATGTATTATTATAATTCCAGTTACCTTATATACCGCCCTGAACGTGAGCTTAGGCAGAGGCCAAACTCCTCCTCCTGCACACTGACTGACTCAGGAGGGGGGCGCGATGACATTTAGGATATATTACCCCCTGTGCACCATCAGATCCAATGTGTGGGAGGGCTCATCAGGCTGATAGGACTACAGGAGAAACAAAGAAAGCTAGCACAAAACAGCAAAACATGTGTCTTTAAGACAAGCCTAATCTAGCCCATTTACCTTCCTAAAGCAATATAACAAACCCTACCTGATGCCAGGCTTTACTCTCACTCCCCCACAGCTAAGGGATCCTCTGTGCTTATCCCAGGCTTTACCCCTCACTCCCCCCACAGCTAAGGATCCTCTGTGCTTATCCCAGGCTTTACCCCTCACCTCCCCCCACAGCTAAGGATCCTCTGTGCTTATCCAGGCTTTAACCCCTCCTCCCTCACAGCTAAGGATCGTCTGTGCTTATCCCAGGCTTTACCCCTCACTCTTCCACAGCTAAGGATCCTCTGTGCTTATCCCAGGCTTTACCCCTCACTCTCCCACAGCTAAGGATCCTCTTGGCTTATCCCAGGCTTTACCTCTCACTCCCTCACAGCTAAGGATCCTCTGTGCTTATCCCAGGCTTTACCCCTCACCTCCCCACAGCTAAGGATCCTCTGTGCTTATCCCAGGCTTTACCCCTCACTCTCCACAGCTAAGGATCCTCTGTGCTTATCCCCAGGCTTTACCCCTCACTCCCCCCACAGCTAAGGATCCTCTGTGCTTATCCCAGGCTTTACCCCTCACTCCCCCCACCGCTAAGGATCCTCTGTGCTATCCCAGGCTTGAGCCCTCACTCGCCCTCCACAGCTAAGGATCCTCTGTGCTTATCCCAGGCTTTACCCCTCACTCCCTCACAAGCTAAGGATCGCTCTGTGCTTATCCCAAGGCTTTAACCCCTCACTCCCCCACAGCTAAGGATCCTCTGTGCTTATCCCAAGGCTTTACCCCTCACTCTCCCACAGCTAAGGATCCTCTGTGCTTATCCCAGGCTTTACCCCTCACTCTCCCACAGCTAAGGATCCTCTGTGCTTATCCCAGGCTTTACCTCTCACTCCCTCACAGCTAAGGATCCTCTGTGCTTATCCCAGGCTTTACCCCTCACTCCCCACAGCTAAGGATCCTCTGTGCTTATCCCAGGCTTTACCCTCACTCTCCCACAGCTAAGGATCCTCTGTGCTTATCCCAGGCTTTACCTCTCACTCCCCCACAGCTAAGGATCCTCTGTGCTTATCCCAGGCTTTACCCCTCACTCCCCCACAGCTAAGGATCCTCTGTGCTTATCCCAGGCTTTACCCCTCACTCCTCCCACAGCTAACGATCCTCTGTGCTTATCCCAGGATTTACCCCTCACTCCCCACAGCTAAGGATCCTCTGTGCTTATCCAGGCTTTACCTCTCACTCCCCCACAGCTAAGGATCCTCTGTGCTTATCCCAGGCTTTACCCCTCACTCCCACACAGCTAAGGATCCTCTGTGCTTATCCCAGGCTTTACTCTCACTTCCCCACAGCTAAGGATCCTCTGTGCTTATCCCAGGCTTTACCCCTCACTCCCCACAGCTAAGGATCCTCTGTGCTTATCCCAGGCTTTACCCCTCACTCCCCCATAGCTAAGGATCCTCTGTGCTTATCCCAGGCTTTACCCCCTCACAGCTAAGGATCCTCTGTGCTTATCCCAGGCTTTACCCCTCACTCCCCCACAGCTAAGGATCCTCTGTGCTTATCCCAGGCTTTACCTCTCACTCCCCCACAGCTAAGGATCCTCTGTGCTTATCCCAGGCTTTACCCCTCACTCCCCCACAGCTAAGGATCATCTGTGCTTATCCCAGGCTTTACCCCTCACTCCCCCACAGCTAAGGATCCTCTGTGCTTATCCCAGGCTTTACCCCTCACTCCCCTCACAGCTAAGGATCCTCTGTGCTTATCCCAGGCTTTACCCCTCACTCCCCCACAGCTAAGGATCCTCTGTGCTTATCCCAGGCTTTACCCCTCACTCCCCCACAGCTAAGGATCCTGTGTGCTTATCCCAGGCTTTACCCCTCATCTCCCATACATAAATGTGCATACAGTGGCGGCACTAAATGCATATCATCTTCATGCACATTCACTGTGGATGTCCTAAAAACAGACCCCTTTGTAGTACTCCAGGCCCAGATTTGCCTACTTCCGGTCTAATCAGAAACAAAGCCAATTCCTTTATTTTGCCCCCAACAAGCCAGCTCTCCACCAAGCAGGTTATGCACAGGCCAGGTGCTGAATCTCCTCCACAACGGAGAGGATGGTCTTGAACACCACCACAATCACTGGCATCGCTTTCATTGACCTTTCGGTGGCATATGACCTTTACTGCTTTGGCAGACCTGCAACATGAGAATGGACTGCCAGCTGGTCCATATCTTTCAAAAACGTGCCAAAAACCATCATTTCTATGTGCAATTTAGAGGAAACGCAGCTGCTAGTTTCTACAATGGACCAGCCTGCCCTAAGGAAGCATATTGGTTCAGCTCCTTTAATCTCTACACCAATGACCAAACAACGCATCCCAACACGCACAACTTTATTTCATCCAGTGACGACTGCACTAGACAATGCTGCCTGGATGTCCCATCACCACCTTACACTCATCATGGCCAAGACAGAGCTCCTTCACCCGCACCACCAAACCCATCTCTCCTCTTCCTCCTCTATTTTTGTAGATAACCCGGTCATCCTCCCAGTGCCCAAAGCCCATAACCTAGGAGTCATCTTTGAATCCTGTCTCTCCTTCTCTACGCACATGCAAAACAAGCAATCCCCAGAGGATGATGCACGTCCATCATCTGCTGGAGACGGAGAACACTGGCGGGCCGATATCAGTACTGGGGTGTATATATACACCTTCATGTCAGCTTTGTTCCATCGCCATCTGCTGGCACAAGTGCATAACCCACTGATCGTGGATTAACCTGTCTGAATGCCATTTCTTGCTCTATAACATCACAAAAATCTCTCTCTTCCTTTCTGAACACTATCAGAATCCTTTATCCACTCTTCTCGTTTCCCGCTTAGACCATTGCAACCTTCTCCTTACAGGTCTCCTGTCAATTCAGCTGCGCGACTTGTGTTTCGCCGGTCTCTATATTCACATAACCCCTCTTCTGAATTTACTGCGTTGGCTCCCAATCTGCTCCCGCATACAGTTCAAGCTCCTCTCTCTCTCACTCACAAATGCCTTCACTCTGCAGCACCTCGCTACCTCTCCTCATGCACTCCACTCCTTTCTGTACCCTTCTCCTTTACCACCAATTCCCAACTCTGTGCTTTCCACTTGGCTGGGTCGTTTGCTTGGAATAGTCTTCCTGAACTGATGATTCATGCTCCCTCTCTCACCATGTTTAAATCCCACCTTTTTGAGGCTGCTTTTAAATCTTAGGATGATTGTCTGCTTTCAGTCTTAACTTTCTTTTCTTTTTAACCATTGTCTTGCTATTTGAAATACCTCAAGTCTCTTGTCCTGTATGTTTGTCTTATTAGATGGTAAGCTCTACTGAGCAGGGACTGTCTTTTTTCTGTGTTTGTATAGCGCTGCATATGGCATGTAGTGCTACAAAACTTTTAAGTAGTAGTAGGAGTCGAGCTGATCGTTCTGAGAAGCATTTTCCAAGCCATTCGCCTGGGCAAGCAGTCATTTAAGCCAGACAAAATGGCTTAACATAATGCTGCCCTCCTCTGCCAGCTAGAAGTCTGCATGGGCTTTCTCAACTGGCGCAGTTTAACAGGGCGCATCAATGGCATTCCCAAAGGTGTTAGGACGAGCGAGTGAAAGAACCTGTGTGTTCGACGCTTTCAGAAGCGTGCATGTTACTTCACCTCTCACTTTCAGCACGCACACTCCGCGGAACTGTGTGGGCTCTTTCCCTCTGAAAGATGACTTCAGTCTATGTGGGCTAAAAGTGCCCGCACACAGGCTGCTCAAAATGTCACCCATATTACCAATGTAAACGAAATACAGGTCAGCCTCTTCCGCCTGCACGCTTGTGATGCAAGCAAAAAAAAACAAAAAACTAAACAGCCAAGTGTAAGAGCGTAAATCTGATCCAGCATCCCTCAGACTGACTTCAAGATGCACGCAGAGAGAGCGAGGTCAGTGCCCAAACCGGAAGCTTGCAAACAACTGTTGGGCTTGCCCTGTGTTACTCCCATGCAAAAACAAAATCAACCTAGTGCTGAACGACAGCTGCCTTCAACTAACTAAGCTCAATAGTTTGTATATCCTTTCTAGGATAGCCCCACCAGACAGCCAAAGACTCGTGGGCAGTCAAACAGAGAGAAAGGAGCCAGAGGACCCTGTACAGTCACAAAGTAGCAAAAAAAAAAAAAAAAAAAAGCACCAAGCCACACAGGAACTTCCTCACAAAAATAGAATTAATTACCACCACACCTGTGCCTGCCCAGGAGAAAATGTGGCAAGCACAACTTGGAGAGCACATCACTGGAATTAACATGGACATCAGAGAGACTGGAAGGAGGAATCTCCCTTCCCAAGTGGGCAAGTCAAGAGCCGACCTGACAAAACGAGGATGCCCTGCCAGACCCAGATTCAGGCAGAAGCAACATGCGCAATTACCCAGGATAGCAAAATTCTGAAGGCGCCAAAGAGCAGTGCAACTGTGCCAAGGAGGAGCCTGCTCCAGCCCTCCACTTCAAAGGGGCACTGCCATGGCACTCTAGGACTCTGGTGGGGGGAGGGCTAGACGGACTTCTATCACTATCCAATCCCCAGGCTTCAATCCCGCCCACGGGCACCCAAAATCACAAGTCCAACCCTGGCCAGACCCGACACCTGCGATTGTGGCAAGACCCAGATCACATCTTGGTACGCCCATTGCTTGAGGCCATGCAGTGAAGAATCTTGCTGAGGCCACCTCATAAGCCCTAATATGGGCTTATGAGAGGAAGGGAATATGACTTTGGTAGGTGGGCATGAGAAGATGATTACTACCTGCCATGTAAGAGAGAATCTATGCATCACAAACTTTTCGGTTGAGCTCATAAATGGTAATGACAGCCGGCAAAGATTCCAGTTTACTTGTCAAGTGTATTAGCAGTGCTAACACGTGGAGGGCACAGCTCTCTACACTACAGTATTATAACAATGCATTAAGGTAGCCAGCCAATCAACCAGTCTGCGCAACTGTAACGCACCCCAGGGACCTAGCGAGGAAAAAAACAGAGTGTTACAAACCGCAAACCTTTCCCCTGATGATCATAAGAGCCTCTGAACAATGTGCAGCAGATCGTCCTACTACTTCTATTAGTCTGGCACAGGGATACAATGCCCCGGCAACCCGATCAAACACACTGGCACAGGAGAGGCACCCATGACCCATCCAGAAAGAGCCGGTCCCACCACCACCACTGGCATCCGCAGCTCTGCAAGGACAACATACAAATCCACCAGTAAGAGCATCTGTAGCATTAATGCACCTCTTCGCTATCTGTTTGGGAAAAGCCTGCACCATCACCTTGCAAAAAAAAAAAAAAAAAAAAAAGCACCAAAACGAGACACCGATGAAAGCTGCTGGGGTGCATGCCAGGGCTCACCTCCCAGCATGCCCCTGCCTGGGTAAGGGCAGCTCAATCACCGGGTCTTCCTCACTCTGCTGCCAACACTGGGAACGCTAACCTGGTTTCACTGGGCTCATTTTCTGCCATCTGAGCGGGTTGTGGCTTTGCTCGCCTGCAAGCCGAGAGGAAGCAGCTCGGCCTGCACCCTGGGGCGCACACCACACACATGCAATCGGAGGCAGAGCCGGGAGCCTTACCTTGGGCAGCTCCCGCAGCTGGTTGGCATCGAGCAGCAGCTCCTCCAGGCTGCGGTTGTAGCGGTAAATCTCCTCCGGCACCGCCTGCAGCGAGCAGTGCCGCTTATCCACCGACTCCACATGCCGGTTACAGCGCCAGAGAGGGATGCACTTCAGCATGGCGAGGCCAGGGCTCCAGGAGGGGGGGCAAGGCCGCCGCCGCCGCCACCACCAAGCACCGATCCGGTCACATCCAAGAGGGGTCACGCAGGGAGTCCACCATTAACAGCCCTGCTGCCAGGGTCATGGGGGGGAGGGAGGGAGAGGGGCACCCCTGGGTCAAGGGTGGGAGCCACGGTCTCGGGGGGTGGGCTCAGAGCACGGACCCCTGTCCCCAGAGTCCGTGGGTGCCTCTGTCTAGGGGCTATAGGGCAGTAAACAAGAGCCCCGGTGCAACAGCCAGAAGGGGGGGAGGGGTGGAGAAGTAGACGGAAGAAGGTCCCTGTCCCGGGGTGAAGATGGAACCGGGAACCCCTGACCCGGGAGGAGCTTTTGCCCCAGGCGAGCGGGCGGGAGCTGCGCTTTCCGGGATAGGTGGGAACTTCCCAGGGCCGCTCAGCGGTGCAGGGGGCGGGCTCCGCGCATCCTCCCCGGCTCCGGCGCTCCCCGCCCCTCTTTCGGCAGCCAAGGCCTCGGTCCTCAGCTCAGTGCTTCTCCTTCACACTGCGCCGCCCGCTCCGCTTCCACTACCAGCCCAGCGCGGCGCAGCGACTCCTGCCGGCCCCGCCGCCCGGGCCTAGCTCACGCCCAGCACGCCGGGAAAGCGAGTCCTGCCACCAGAGAAGGGCACGGCGAGCGCCGCGCCCCGCACTACATGCCCCAGCCTTCCTCGTGCTTCCCCTCCCTCTGCACGCCGGGAAAGCGAGTCCTTCCGCCGGAAAACTAACTGTAAGCAATAAATCGGGGACTACATGTTCCAGCATGCCTCATCGCCAGTAATGTGATAAAAGGCGTATTGGGTGCAGCACCGCTGAGCGCGCTGGGATTATGAGTCCCGCCAGTCGAAAACAGGCCCGGCGAAACTGGAGTCAGAAACTACAAATCCCTTGCCCTTCATTTTGCTGCACGTTGGGAAACTGAGTTCAGCTCCGAACTCGGAGGCTCCTGAATAGTGTGCTAGTGGGTTGGTGCCCCTCTCCCGGGCAACTTTCGTATGGTCTGAAATAGGCTCCTGAATAGTGTGCTTTCGAGTCAGCCCAGCAGCAGTGCCATCTGTGCGGACAGCGCTGTCAGTGACGTCATATCATCAGGACGCCCAATGATGACGTTGGCACCTTTTTAATTGAAGGTCTAGAGTTAAGGTTTTAGACCTTCAGGCCTGCTATCCCTTAGTAACTACAAATATAAATTGTTTTCCATTTCCTAAAGTTTTTATTTTTAAATTCTTATATTCTTCTTATAATAATATTGTTCTAAAGGGATTATAATAAATCTAGTAATCCTGTCAAATTGTGGTTTGATGATATTATTTTTCCGGGTTTATAAATTAATTTTCCCTCATTAGGGCCTTCCGTCCTCATTGGTAAATTCACTTCATGGTTCGACCTCTTCTTGAGTATTGTGTGCAGCTCTGTTCACCACATTTCAAAAAAGATATAGCAGCATTAGAAAAGGTACAGAGAAGGACGAGTACAAAGGCTAGGGCACAGGTATTGAAGTTACTAAGTTGTACATTTAAAACCAATAATTATGCATTCAGCAAAAAATATTTTCTCTTTAAGCTATGGAATTCATTGCCAGAGGATGTGGTGAAAGATGTTAGTGTAGCTACATTTAAAAAAAGGTTTGGACAAGTTCCTGGAGAAAAAGTCCACAAACCATTAAGATGGAGTTGCAAAAATCCACTTTTTATTCCTGGGATAAGCAGCATGAAATCAGATGCTGCCAGGTACTTGTGAACTGGATTGGCCACTGTTAGAAACAGGATACTGGGCTTCATGGACATTTGGTCTGGCCCAGTATGGAAAAGTCTAATGTTCTTATGTTCTCTGTGTTCTTATGAAGGTTCAGCCTCCAGAATTGAACAGAGAATTCAAGGTGGGATCCCACTAGTGACCTGCATGAGGGCAGTATCGTCTCCTTTGTCCTTCTGATGATGTATCTGCTTATGCACTGGAGCATACTCTTGGTTTTCCCAGCTATGTTAATTTAATTGGAGATTTATATTTGGCCACTCAAAGCCAATTACCTGATTAAAGGAATGTTATATGAGAAATCCCAATTATTGGACAGTAATACATATATAGTGGCACAGATCAACATATACATATACATATACATCAACATATACATATTTATTGCACCCCCGTTCTATGTAAACCAGCAA
Source organism: Rhinatrema bivittatum (assembly GCF_901001135.1). Taxonomy (NCBI): domain Eukaryota; kingdom Metazoa; phylum Chordata; class Amphibia; order Gymnophiona; family Rhinatrematidae; genus Rhinatrema; species Rhinatrema bivittatum. Next base: position 815,629,831 of record NC_042616.1, on the reverse strand, counting down.
GATATGTTTTCATGATTGCCGGTATATAAAAACTCTAAATAAATAAATAAATATAGTGAAAGACTTCAGTACAACAGAAACTTTAGAACAAAATCATGACCAGTTTCAGTACAAAGGGTCAAAAACCAAAACATTTAAAGTGCAGTTTCCCACTGGTAGGGTTGGGTGAGTGATTATTAAGATGGACTGTGTATCTTGTGTTTAATTGCATGATTTCTTGAAGGGTCTTGGTCTGACCTAGAGGATACTGACTACTGTTGTGTTTGACTCGTGAATCTATTGGACATAGAGCTAAGTCTTCACTTGGTGTTGGAAGATCAAGTGGTAGTTGGAGGAGAAAATTGTACATAGCCAATGTTGCTCCCCAAAAGGTTCTAGGTCTGACACCCACATAACGCGCAGTTTTGGAGGCCGCAGCATGATATTGACGAGAAAAAAGAGGCCATTGAAGTTGTGGAGGGATGTACTCCATGTTATACAAAGTATTATGGGGAAATCTATTATGTTGACGCCAGAGTGTGCCCTACTCAATGTCCTCATAGAAGGCGATAGGTATTCAAATGCGTTATTCTCACAAATATGTTTAGGTACTAGATGTATCTTGGCAAATACATGGAAGCAGGCACAAGTGCCACCTGTGGATGCAGTGTTAAATAAATTGGACAATATGTGTATTCTCTACAAGATGACTGCTCAAAATCACCATTGCTTGCCACGACATGATAGGGTATGGTCGCCGTATCAGGAGTGGAGACGGAATGAGGCGCATAAATAGACGACACCTTTCAGGATAGACAATAAAGACACTTAGTCGCAATAATGGCACTTAGTCACAACAAACTCATTCTTAATCTATTACATTTTATTTGGATTTGTATTTTCTGTAATGTTATTATGCCAAGACGATTGTCATTCATAGAGATGATTTACATACCTGTTATCTGTTAATGTTGTTCATATGAACAGAGCCAAATAAAAATTTATTTGGCCTCGGAGACTTGTGAGCTGGAATGGTCAGTAAACTAGCTACCTTCAGGTCATCGAAGATGATTTTGCATAGATCTCTTACCTGTTTATGCTTTCCTGCTCTTGGGAGATTATGAAAGCAAAATTGGTGACAGAATTCAAGCGTGCCTCAGGCAAAGACAGAGACCTGAGTGGTGGAGCAGGGATGGAGAATGTCACAGCTCAGGTAGGATCTTTGGCAGTGCTGTAGGGAGGCAAAAATGGGCAGACTAGGTGACCAAGTGGTGTTTTCCTGGCAAATGTTCTATATTGTCCTAAATGATATGTGACCAAGTGATATGTGTCCCATATGCAAGATTTTACCCTTTTAAGCAATGAAGTTCATTTTCCAAACCCTTCACCATTCTTCCAGTTTTTTCGTCCCCTTTCATTTGTCTTCTCCTTCCAACATGTTTACTTTGTTGCAGATTTCTGTGTCATCTGTAAGCATTTTTCTCTTTGAGTTTAATCGAACCAGTTAAGGAAGAGAGACCAGTAAGCCTGTCTGGGATTTAGGTGTTGCACCTTTTGCAGGAACTCTTTTAAGTTTTTTTTAGTCAGTGTAGATCAAGATCCAGTGTTTGGCCCCCTCTAAGAGATGCCGCCACTCTTCTAATGCCAATTTCATTACAAGGAGTTCACAGTCCCCAATCGTGTAATTCCTGTCTGCCGAAGCAAACTTTTTAGAAAAGAAAGAACATGGTAGGAAGCTCCCTTTGTCACTGTGTTGACTTAGGACAGCTCCTTCCCCAAGGGTAGAGGCGTCTACCTTCAGTATGAAGGGGTGATCAGAGTCTGTGTTTCAAAGACAAGGTCCTTGAGCAAAGGCTTGCTTGAGAGACTGGAAGGCATCAATAGCATCTGTAGCCCAACATCAGGAATTAGTGCCGTTTCTGGACAAGGTGGTGAGTGGTGCTGCAAGAGTAAAGTACCCAAGAATGAATTGGCAATAGTAGTTGGTGAATCCTAAGAAATGCTATAATGCCCAAAGATCGACAAGCTGGGGCCAGTTTAAGATGGCCTTCTGTTTAGCAAGATCCATATGGAAGCCAGTTCAAAAAATTATATACCGCAGGAAGGGAAGCTGCTCCTGCTAGAAGAGGTATTTCTCAAGTTTTGCTTATAGATGATGTTGTCATCCCAGTGGGAGTCCAGAGACTGGCAGTAGATGAGTATGTCATCGAGGTATACAACCATGTGGAAGAACAAGAGATCCTGGAAAATCTCATTCAACTTATTCTGAAATACAGCTGGGGCATTGCAAAGTCCAAATAGCATGATGAGGTATTCATAGTGTCCACTGCATGTATTGAACGCAGTTTTCCATTCATTGCCGTCTCTGATGCAAATGAGATTATAAACTCCTCGTAGATCCAACTTGGTGAAGAACTTAGCTCCTTGTAGACAGTCAAACAATTCTGAGATCAGAGGTAACGGGAATCAATTTTTCTTTGTGATAGTGTTAAGACTCCTGTAATCAATACAGAGATGGAGACTAACATCCTTTTTTCCCTTGAAGAAAAAAGCTTGCTCCAGCAGGAAAAGAGGAAGGGGGAATGAACCCTCTTGCCAGGTTCTCCTTGATGTTCAAGCTCATCACTTCGGTTTTAGGAACTGATAATGGGAAGAATCTTCCCCGCAAGGGCAATATGTCTGGAAGGAAGCCAATGCCGCAGTCATATAAGAAATACCGGGGTAGTGTCTTTACCTGTTTTTTTAGAGAATACGTCTGTGAAATCCACATATTGTGGCAGTAGCCCAGGTATAACAGCTACTAGCCTCGGGTTATGCATAGGGGACAGTGAAGTGAGTCAGGCGGTGAAGCAAGTGGGCCCCCACCATGCCAGTTTCAGAGAGTTCCAATCGATGTCTGGCTGGTGCTGACATAGCCAAGGTAGCCCTAGAATGACTAGGTTCACAGTGTTGCGTCCGTCGGTCTCAGATGGCTTCGACCTCTGTGCCTCACCTTTCTTCCTTCTCTCTCCTCAAGCCTTGGGAAGATGGCTGCTGCCGCGTCTTCATGCCGCTCTCTCCAGTGTCCCTGGATCGGCAATGGCGACGGTGTTCGCCATGAGTTTCCTGAGGGCCTCCTAGGGTGCATGTGCGCACGCCACCCACGTCTTTATCCACGTCATGGCGGGAACCTCGGGGGCGTTCCCTCCGAGTGACATCATCACATCCTGGTATTTAGCCTGCCCTTCGTTTGTTAATGAACTGAGTTAGCAAGGATTGGATTGCCTCCGGTCTAAGCTGCTGTTATTAAAGCTCTGTTGATAAAGCTGGGAATTAGCAATCTGTTATTAGAGCTCTGTTGTTAAAGCTGAGAGATAGCAATCTGTTATTAACAGAGTTGCTGGAGATAGCAATCTGTTATTATTTAGAATAGTTGTGGGTGGATCCTTGGACCAGTGGCAGGTGACCACGCCCTCGGGGGAGCTCCCGAGAGGGACCACTGGTCAGGCTTAGTGTAGGAGACAGACAGACACTAGTTCTTTTATTAGACAATATATTAAACCACCAGAGGTGGCAGTAGTGAGATGGAAGCGCCCGGCTGGGCTGTAGTCCCTCAGGTACTGGAACAGCGATCCCAAGATGGCTGAGCTGTAGAGAAACTAAGAAAGTGAGTAGGCAAGACATGCAGAACAAATCCTTCAGGAACAAATCCTTGATGGTAACACTCACACAATAGTCTTTTGAGGCAGCCCAGGAGATGGTATGCATTAGGCCCTCGAGGAGCGAGTACCTGGTTCCAGGGAAAGCTCTGAGAGATAGATAGAAACTCACTGCTGTTATAAGCAACAAAGACTTCTTAGTAAGCAATATATTAAACCACCAAAGGTGGCAGTAGTGAGATGGAAGCGCCCGGCTGGGTTGTAGTCCCTCAGGTATTGGAACAGCGATCCCAAGGTAGCTGAGCTGTAGAGAAACTAAGAAAGTGAGTAGATAGGAGATGCAGAGTTCTGGAACAAGTCCTTGATGATAACACTCACACCATAGTCTCTTGAGGCAGCCCAGGAGTTGGAATGCAGTAGGCCCTCGAGGAGCAAGTTCCTGGTCCCAGGGAAAGCTCTGAGAGATAGATGGAAACTCACAATGTTGTAAGCAGCAAAGACTTCTTAGCAGAAGTGGTAATCAGGAGCTGGTCCGGGATGTGGGCCCTCTGTTGTGTCCGTCACTGTCCGATGTCTCTGCTCCGCTCACCTTACCTCGTTGGCGACTCCCTTCGGGGTTGATGGAAGGCTAGCTGCTGCGGCGTCTCCATGCCATCCTCTTCCAGTGTTCCTGGACCGGCTCGACGCTGCAAGCCGCCATGTTGACCAGATGCCTAAGGGCGCGCACGCGGCCCGACTGATGTACCAACGTTGGCGCGAACCTCAGGGGCGCCCCCCTGAGATGATGTCACCAGCTCCAGATATTTAAGGTCTCAGTTTTCGCTAACAAGACGAGTTAGCAAGGGGATTCGTTACCTAGCTTACTTCTGGTAGCTGCGGATGGGATTTGCTCTCCGCAACCCTAGCTACTCTGCCTCCTCGGACTTCACTAGAGGTACCCGCTCCTCGGGGGCCTCGCTCTCTCTTTGTCTTTTCAGATCGCAGTACAGAACCGGTACTTGCTCCTCGAGGGCCTACGTCCCGGATCTGCCCCTGGATACTACTTCTGCTACGAAGTCATCGCTGCTTACAACATCAGTGAGTTTTCCATCTATCTCTCAGAGCTTTCCCTGGGACCAGGTACTCGCTCCTCGAGGGCCTAATGCATACCATCTCCTGGGCTGCCTTAAGAGACTATTGTGTGAGTGTTACCATCAAGGACTCGTTCCTGAACACTGCATGCTTTGCCTACTCACTCTCTTAGTTTCAGCTCAGCCACAATGGGATCGCTGTTCCAAATCCTGAGGAACTACAGCCCAGCCGGGCGCTTCCAGCTCACTACTTCCACCTCTGGTGGTTTACTATATTGTCTAATAAAAGAACTAGTATGTGTCTGTCTCTACACTAAGCCTGACCAGTTGTCCCTCTCGGGATTTCCCCCGATGGCGTGGTCACCTGCCACTGGTCCAAGGATCCACCCACAACTATTAATAGCAACAGAGCTTTCTGACACCCTCGAGGAGCGAGTACCGGTTCCGAACTGCGACCTGAAAAGAAAAAGAGAGAGCGAGGCCCCCGAGGAGCGGGTACCTCTAGTGAAGTCTGAGGAGGCAGAGTAGCTAGGTTTGCGGAGAGCGAATCCCATCTGCAACGATACCCGGAGGTAGTGAATGCCCTTGCTAACTCGTCTTGTTAGCAAAAACTGAGACCTTAAATATCTGGAGCTGATGATGTCATCTCAGGGGGACGCCCCTGAGGTTCGCGCCAATGCCGGTACATCAGTCGGGCCGCGCACGCGCCCTTAGGCATCTGGTCAACATGGCGGCTTGCAGTGTCGAGCCAGTCCGGGGATGCCAGAGGAGAACGGCCTGGAGACGCCGCAGCAGCTAGCCTTCCATCAACCCTGGAGGGAGTCGCCAACGAGGTAAGGTGAGTGGAGCAGAGACGTCGGACAGCGATGGACACAACAGCTGCTCTGCCGCTTCCCAGCTGCCACAGGAAGCTCTCTCTGCCCTTCGGGATATTTCTTCAATAACCTGGGTACCTTGTCCTCGGGGGCCCTTCTGCTCTATTTCAGGTACCTATCTTGGGATACTGGGTACTCTCTCCTCGAGGGCCTGCTCTCCCTAATCTGGTGCCTGCCACTGAACAACTTCTGCCTGCCAGGACCTTCAACTATACAGCTTCTGCTTCAGTGAGTACTAACCCTTTCAGTCTGTCTCACCTTCAGCTTCAGCGCTCTGTGTCTACATCGGGGACCTGTCCCTGCTATGCCGCACTGCCCATCACCTACTCGAGTGTGAGACTGGTCTCCTCTGCTGAGGACCCCTGGACTACCTCTGCTGGGTTACCTTCACTGCTGCCCGCTCCCCAGGCAGTACCATCGAGCTGTACAATAAATACAACTTCTCTGTGTCTGCGTGTATAGAGTCTAGCCTAGTACTGCGGTTCCTCACGGGGCTCCTGCCCATGGGAGTGGCCATCACCGCAGTACCCAAGAATCCACTCCAACACCTCATAACCACAACACACAGCCCAAGGGAGAACATGGAGAGAGAGAGTCTCCTGATGGAGAAGGCTGGTGCAAAGAGTGAGTGGCACAGTTATCTCAGTGAGCTGACCAGGAAGGGGCTCCCCATAGGCAGAGGAAATAGTTACTTGGATGGTCCAGTCTGATGGCTGGAATTTTTTAATGGTGGATTAAGGCTTGGTCAATAATATCTCCACCTGCTCCAGAATCAAGAAATGCTTCCGTATGGAATATACAATTCTCTGAGGAGATTGCAGTGGGGCCAGTAATTGGGGGGAGGACAGTGTCCAACCTAGCGTTGCCTGCCTGGTCAACCCTAGGCACGGATGTTTCCCTGACTTCTCCGGGCATTGGGATGCCATGTGTCCACAGCCGGCCCAATATAAACAAAGGCCCAACTGCCTGTGTCAAAGCTTCTCCAGAGAGAATTTAATTTTGCCCAGTTGCATGGGTTCCTCGGGAGTCTTGGATTCAGGTGGAGAAGTGGGAAGAAGAGGACTCTGAAAATGTGGGGACAACGATACCAGTCACCAAGTGCTCTTGGCCTCTAGAGCCCTTTTCCTGAAAGCGGTGATCGATACAGCCATCCAAGGAAATCAAGGAATCCAATGACGGTGGGACATCACACTCAGCCAGTTTGTCTTTGATTCTACTGGATAGGCTTTGCCAGAAAATGGCGATAAAACTATCTCCCCCCCCCCCCCCCCCGTGCAGTTTGGAGGCAAGAGTGTAGAACACTATGGCATATTCCCTCAGTGGCTGGAAACCCTGCCGGATCCGGAGTAGGTCTGCTGCCAAGGAGGAAGCTCAACCTGCTTCCTCAAGTACGAGTTTGAACTGCTGGAGGAAGTCAGGAAGGCTCTGGAGTACAGGATCGGTAGGCTCCCATAAAGGAGATGCCCAGGCCAGTGTGGTGCCATCCAGTAAGGAGAGCATGTAGGTCACTTTAGACTACTCAGTAGAGAAAAGAGCAATTTGTAATACGAATTGCATGCGGCATTGGTTAATAAACCCACGGCATTCCTTGAGATCACCCATGTATCATGGAGGTGCTGGAAATTGAGGAACTGGTCTCCCACTATGGGCCCCTCAAGTAGTGTGCGGTCTGGCGCATACACGCCTAGAGCAGCCCCAAAGGGCAGTGGTGATGGTGGCATATGAAATGGAAACCTCAACAAGCCAGACTGTATGCAGAGCAACAATGGAAAAATAGAAATGCCATTCTTCAAAACAATAAAATCAAGGAATAGAAAACATCAATCATAGTAGTAAAAACATACTAAGAAAAAGAATATTTCAAAACTGCAGATAAATAGAATACAAGCCAATAATTAAAAACTCATAAAAATGATAACATTTCCCAAACATCAATAATATTTTAAAATAGCAGACATCAAATAACATCCAATAATTAAAACTAATAAGAATTTTAAAAATCCCCCACTTTCCATACCTAGGAACATTTGATTTCCAGTGACCGAGATTTCTGTGGATTATTGTGGGGGGAGACATGGTGAGTGAACTTTCTCCTCTTATATAAACACACCTGTGGCATAGCCACAGGTGGCCTGGGTGGGCCATGGCCCACCCACTTTGGGCTCAGGCCTACCCAACCAGGGCTGTTTCACACCCAAAGAGGCTGTTGCAGCAGTGCCGCACAGGATCCCATCCCTGTGATGGCGAAGAGGAAGGCCTCAGAAGCAAGGCTATCAAGGGATCCTGTTCCCACGACAGTGAAGAGGAGGGCCGGAACTACAATTCCGCCATGGGATCCTATCCCCACAGCAGCGAAGAGGAGGGCTGGAGCTGCAATGATGTCACGGGATCCCTTCCCATCCCTGAGGTGGCAGAAGTAGGATTTTGGCTGCGCCTAATGAAAAGGCCCTGCATGTGTGTGTGGGACAATGGGAGCTTGAATGTGTGTGTGTGGGTGGGTGAGAATGGGAGCTTGAACGTGTGTGTGTGGGGGTGAGAATGGGAGCTTGAATGTGTGTGTGTGTGTGGGTGAGAATGAGAGCTTGAATTTGTGTGTGAGTAGGTGAGAATGGGAGCGTGAATGTGGGTGAGAATGGGAGCCTGGTTGTGCATTTGTATGTGTGTATGAGAATGGGAGCCTGGGTGTGCATCTGTGTATGTATAAGAATGGGAGCCTAGGGGGGTGGTGGTGAATGAGTGAGAGCTTGTTTGTCAGTATATGTTAGAGAGCGTGTGTGTGTGTGTGTGTGGAGAGAATGTGAGCTTGTGTGGGGGAAGGAGAGCATATAAGTGAGAATTTCTGTGTGTGAGGGAGACTATGAGAGAAAGCATGAACCTGTGTGTGTGTGTGAGTGAGGGAGGAAGGGAAGAAGATAGGAGGAGAGAGACACTGAAAAGGAATCAGGAAATGAGCGACAAGGGAAAAAATAGGAATAAAAAGACCAGTACCAACTGAAAGAAAAATACAAAGACCAGACAACAAAGGTAAAAAACAAAACAATTTTTATTTTGAGATGTTAGCAATCTGAATATGCCATCTTTGGGAATGTGCATTTCTTATATTTTTGTATTTTGCTCTTTCTTCAGTATTCTACTGTTCAGTCTAGTTTCTCAAGCTTTCTATTTTGGTTTTGTCTGCGTGTTTCTGTTTCTAATTTGTAGTCTCTTATTTCTATATTAAGTAAGGGTCGGTCTCTGTTTTGCCTGTGTGTGTGTGACAGAGGTGCAGTATTTCTGCTTGCATGTAGTTTCTCTCTCTGTAGTAGTCCAGCTTGTTCTGTTACTCCAGCAGGTGGTGTATTAATGTTCTAGGGCCTGGTGTAGTATTTGCATTGCTGCTTTTTTCATAAGGTTGCTGTTATTTGAATCCTGAGAGTCAGTGCTGTGACTGTATAATATGGCAAGTTTCTAGATGTCTCTTTCTTTGCAGGAGTTTGTGTTACTTCACTAAATACCAGTGAAGGGATATTGTTTGCTGAGGTGACACCAGAATTTGAATTTTTTTTTTTTCATGTTGGTTGTAATGTGAATTGTTCTAACTCTGCCCTGCACCTGATCTGATGATTAATGATATTTAATTGTAGTTATGATGATTTCTGGCGAGGATTCTTGAAAGAATGCATACATTTTTGTTTTATTACATGATTGATTGGATCTATTTGTTTTCTTTGCTTTTTACATGATATACTTGTGCATTTATAAACTGCAATATATATAACAAATTAATATAGATTAATAAGGAATTTTTAATTCTGGTAGGTGCTTGAAATTATTGAGGTTAAATGTTTTACATTTTCACACATGATGCATAATGGCTGTTGCAAACTACTTAGAAAGCCATTGTAGGGTGCAGGATATGGCATTATTTATCAATAAGTATACAACTGGTAGGGCTCAGAACTGCATGCCCACAGCTCACCCATGTTAACCTTGTGCCCACCCAAAAAATCAGTTCTGGCTATGCCACTGAAACACACACACATACACTTTTACACATGCACACAAATGCTCTCACACATGCACAGATGCTCACACACAGATGCTCTCACATGTTCTTTCACACACATGCACACAGAGGCTCTCACACATGCTCTTTCACAGACACAGATGCTCACACACAGATGCTCTCACATGTTCTTTCACATACATGCACAGATGCTCTCACACCTGCTCCTTCTCAAAATGCAAACAGATGCTCTTACTCATGCTCTTTCCCAGACTCAGATGCTCTCATACGTGCTCTCACAAATGCACACAGATGTTCTCATACACAGGGGCGGATTCCCAATGACGACCGGCCTGGGGATTTGCTCGGCAGACCACGTGACTAGAGCGACTGGCCCACCGGGGGATGCCCGATCCCCCGATAGGCCAATCCGCCCCTGCTTATACATGTTCTCTCTCTCAAACGTACACGCTCTTACACATGCACAGATGCTCTCTCACACACTCAGATGCTCTCATACATGCTCTCTCACACACACACACCCGCACATGCTTTCCTCCAACACACCCATGCATCTGCTGAATCACAAACACACACTCCTCCTAACTCACTCACACGTGCTGTCTCTCGCTCTCTCTCTTTAGCTGCCGGCACGCGCTGACTTCTTTTTACTTTGGCTGCCGACTGGGCCTCCTCCTCTTTTTCAGCTGCGGGCAGGCTGGGCTCCTCTGGCCAGCAGCAGGAAGGTGAGAATTCTGCCGACATTTAACTAAATAATGCATCTGGTGACAAGGTGAGGCGGCCGCTGGGCGTTTTTGGGGGGGGATATTTTTTTTGCCACCTCAAGATTTTGCCGCCTGAGACTGCTGCCGCACCCTGCCTCATTATAGAACCGCCCCTGGCTATAATGGGTTATCTTAAACTGAATCGCTTTTATGCCTGCGTCTGTTGGAAAACGATGGGCCCGATCACAAGAACGTTCCACATCTGCCAATGAAATGTCGTCACCAGGTTTATTCTGCCACAGCCTTCTGTTGGACTCCTTAACCTGAAAGCCTTTACATAATTTGTATCACAAAGAGAATGAATTTCCTTCTGACAACGTTTTTCTGAGATTGAAAGCCAATGATTGCTTTCCTAATACATTTGGCACTTTGCTCAGTAATTTCATTAAGTAAATTGCTTGTGAGAATGCAAAAAAAAAAAAAAAGTGCTTAGCAGGTAAAAATTCAGTCTAAAAATCTATTACATTTTCTGTTTTTTAATACGCCTGTTCATCTAATCCTGAAACTCAAAGTGCTCCACAGCTGGCGAGAAGTATAGACTGGGTTTTTAATGGGAGGAGCAACGTTATAGCTGTGTGGTGCCCCCAGCTTCTCCTAATAGCCCTTTCAGGTCAATAAAATCACCTAGAACCAGTATGTGAGGTGAGCTCCGCCCCCTCCCTCCCTGCACTCCAACTCTGTCCTTCTCTTTGTATGGGAATTGAGCTCCGCCCCCTCCCTCCCTGCACTCCAACTCTGTCCCTCTCTGTGTATGGGAAGTGAGCTCCCCCCTCCCTCTCTGCACTCCAACTCTGTCCCTCTCTGTGTATGGGAAGTGAGCTCCGCCCCCTCCCTCCCTGCACTCCAACTCTGTCCCTCTCTGTGTATGGGAAGTGAGCTCCGCCCCCTCCCTCCCTGCACCCCAACTCTGTCCCTCTCTGTGTATGGGAAGTGAGCTCTGCTCCCTCCCTCCCTGCACTCCAACTCTGTCCCTCTCTGTGTATGGGAAGTGAGCTCCGCCCCCTCCCTCCCTGCACTCCAACTCTGTCCCTCTCTGTGTATGGGAAGTGAGCTCCGCTCCCTCCCTCCCTGCACTCCAACTCTGTCCCTCTCTGTGTATGGGAAGTGAGCTCCGCCCCCTCCCTCCCTGCACTCCAACTCTGTCCCTCTCTGTGTATGGGAAGTGAGCTCCGCTTCCTCCCTCCCTGCACTCCAACTCTGTCCCTCTCTGTGTATGGGAAGTGAGCTCCGCCCCCTCCCTCCCTGCACTCCAACTCTGTCCCTCTCTGTGTATGGGAAGTGAGCTCCGCCCCCTCCCTCCCTGCACTCCAACTCTGTCCCTCTCTGTGTATGGGAAGTGAGCTCCGCCCCCTCCCTCCCTGCACTCCAACTCTGTCCCTCTCTGTGTATGGGAAGTGAGCTCCGCCCCCTCCCTCCCTGCACTCCAACTCTGTCCCTCTCTCTGTATTGGGAATTGAGCTCCGCCCCCTCCCTCCCTGCACTCCAACTCTGTCCCTCTCTCTGTATTGGGAATTGAGCCCTGCCCCCCCAACCACATCCCTGTACTCTGCAGCTATGCCCCTCTCTTTCTCTGAATAATCTACTCTGTACTACCACACACCACCCCCGAGCTCAGCACGCACTCCCTACTACCCCACATCTCAATGACTACACTTCCTACACTTCTCAGTGTTTTCCCCGTCCTTGGACAAGCATTTACTACTAGTGTACACATATTGAACGTCATATTTGATTTAGGGTATTGTTCCTCGCCTGGAGCATCTGTTGATGAACAAGCGAGCTCTACGTTTAATAAACTGAATGAAGACCAGTTTGATTAATGGCTGCCTTTTTCATATTTTGCAGATTCCTGCAGCTGAACCCATGCAAGGCACAGTCGGGCATGCACGGCCGCACAATTTCGTTTTCGGTGCCACAGGCCCTGCATTTACTTGTGCTGATTGTGCTGCTACACGGTACAGCAGGATAGCTGCCCTCACAGCTCCTCCTCATGGCGATCCTTTTGCAGTGCTGCGCAAACCTTTGTACGGGTAGCTTTGCTGGGGCAGTGTTCAAACTGGTGCAACGTCTGCACATGGTTCAAACCAAAGCGTGGGGTAAATCCCAGCTCCGCCCACACGCCACTTCCCTGTGTGCGTAAAAAAGTACATGCATAGCACATGTGCTCGAAATTGCATGCACCTGTCCATCGTGCATTCCTGTGAAAACTCCACTCCCTGGGCCTTTCGTGCATCCCAACCGCTTCAAACTGATCCTGGCTTTCCAGGGGCTCCAGGTTCGTTTTGTGATTGCCAGCCTAAGCCATGAAACATCTCTCTTCATTAACCAACGCAGCAGCATTTCTCAAGGGTACAACATCTTTTATAATAAAATCATTCTGAACCAAGCGGCTCTGCCATGAAGAGATAATGGAAGCATTCGTCAAGCCGCCATCTGACCTTTTAATTTGCTCCAGGATTATATTAATAGTAAGTTTTGTACAATTGAGTTAGCTTCTGTGGAAAATGAAGCTGTAAATAGTTTAGTTGTTGTGTGCAGTGGCTGCACCTCTGACTTTCCATAATTCATTTTTAAGCTCGCAAACCTGCAAACCACAAGATTCCACTGCCTCCACAATCTCTCAAAGTGAGTCAGGTGGACCGGCTACTGACACAAGGCTGTCACTGCCAAATAGGCTTTGATTACCTCCTTCCTGCCTGTTTTTATAGCTTAGAATGCACACAAAAGATTTTGGCTTGCTAGCCAAGGGTTGTAGCATTAAAATAAGCAAAAGTGGCAACTCTGAACAACCCTGCCTCATGGAAATGGACCAGGTACTACCTTGATCCAATGAATATATTCTCCAGTTAACCTGAAGCCAAGCAGTGGAACCCCCACAACGTATAATCCCAGGGAACCTTCCACAGGCCATTTCTGCCTTCTTTCCTCCCTCCCTGGCAGAGCGCATGCGTGCAATTGAGCTTCCCTTCACCGGTCTCTCCTTCCTGCCTCCCGAACCTTGGCCTGCCGTGTCTCTCGGCAGCAAGATGCCACCGACTCCTCTCGTGCCAGGAAGCCGCCGGCCCAGCTGGCACACTCTTCCTAGGCGCGCACACGCACGCCGGACTTCCTCTAATTTAAAGGGCTAAGGGAGAGAAAAGCCCCATGGCGCCGAAAGATGACATCACTCGCTCCTGCCCTCATCGCCTCAGCAACAGGTCCCACTACTCCTGAAGTAGAGTGTGTTGCTTCAGCGTCTTGTCTTCAATCCAGCCTCCTCTTCAGTTCCAGCTTTGTCTTCGGTGTACCTTGCCCTCCCTGCCTATCTGTCCCTTCTTACCCTTCGGACAGATACCTGCTTTTGACCTTGGCCTGATCTCAGATATGCTTGACCGCAGCTAGCTACTAACCATTGCCTGCCACTAGATACACTTAACCGCTGCCTGCCTCTGACCATCGCTCGAACCTTGGACTTGTCCGACCTCCATCAGCTCCGACTCAGTTATCCAAGGATGACCACCTCCGCCATCAGCAGAGACCCCCACCTAAGACCTGCCAGCCCTGGTACCCAAGGAGTCAATCTGAGGGGAACGAGGGCTGGTATAGGCGAAGCTCCAGCTGGGTCTCTGCTTTGTTTGGGTCCACCTGCCGAAGGTGGGAACCTGTAGGGCTCTTCCCTGAAGGTTGCACCAATCCTGCCTCGGCCCAAGGGTCCACTAATGCAACATACTGGGCCAGCATGCACACTTTTACCCTCACTTTTTTTGTGCACGAACCTTACTCCCACTGCAAAGAATTCTGCACGCACTGCTTAGCACCCTTGCATGGAAGTCCAGTGCAAATGAAGGCATTAGCTACTACTCCTCAATGCAGAGAGGTGCGCTGGGTTAACTCTTATTTTCTGAGCGCTGGAAATTTTAATCCTTGTCTGAGGTGGAGTAGTTTCCAGCACTCGTATGAGTCATTGGGCAGAAGCAAGAGTTCTGGTGCTGGGACCTATAATTGGTATTTTATACTCACAAGAAGATTTCTCTCTCCAGAAAGCATTTTTTGAGCACATAAATCATATTTTACACACAGAAACATGCTTTGTGTACATAAACCATGTTTTCTGCACAAAAAAATGATTTACACGCCTACATCACATTTTTCTGAGAGCTAAGCCTTTTCTCTGAGGAGGGGGTGTTACATGCAGTGAGCCTCAGGAATCGGCCCTCGGACCGTTCTTTTCATCAGTTTTGTGAGTGACATAATGGAAGGACTGTCAGGAAAGGGTTTTGCCAGTGATACCAAAATCTGTAACAGGATGGAGAGCCAGGAAGAAGTGGAAAACATGAGGAGGGATCTAGTGAAGCTCGAGGAATGGTCTAAGGTCTGGATTAGATGCCCAAGATCATCCAGAAAATGAGCTTTATTTGAATGGAGATGTGAACTTTTAAATGTGCCCGACTCATGCCGAGTTTCGCCCCACTCGGGGGCTGCCTCAGGGACTAAAACAAATAAATAACAAATATAAATATACATAACAGGACATAAAACAAAATATTAAAATCAAAATTAATAAAAAAAGGTAACACATAAAATATGAAGACATATCCAAAGCACTTATCATGAATAGACAATGACAAAGCAGAGTGAAACAAGTAGACAGAACGGTAACAATATATGATTTTACCTGTATAAAACTTGTCTTTAATGTGTATGAGTATACTCTCATAACATTAATTCACAACTTTGCTGAAAATCTGGTGGTAATGCCGCGTAGCTGACCTAGTAGTTGAACACGTGTCTCTGCGCGCATCTTCTGTGCATAGCTGAGTGACTTCTTGACTGCAGCGCTCGGCGTCCAGCAGCAAGACACTAGTGTCAAAGAAGTCCACGCGTTTGGTCATTGTGCTCCTTGCCTTATAAAGATGATAAAGCCGGAGTTTTTTATAAGCCTGTATCACCGCTACCTGGATGCTTGAGGTGCTTTGCTTTCTACTGTTGTGCCAACGCTGGTCCATCCCCTTGAGCAGGATCACATGCTCGGGGTCCCCATTTGTCTGCCACGGCATGTAAACGCTGTGGTACAGCACTTCCTGACAATCTTTGAGTGTCTTTGGATCTAGATGACACTAATGATGTATGAGCTGCTCCCCTCTTGAGAAAATGGAAATTCACCTGGATTTAGAGCCACGTGGCACTCTTCCGTCTGTGAAGACATATGAGGTGGCTGGCAGAGATTCTATGGGTGCGTAGATGAAGGATCACTTATTGGTCACCCTATATGAGGCGTCATGTTTCCTTCCTCTCCTGGCTGCAATTCAAGAGTTGATTGCCCTTCAGTGGAGTGCACCAGGGCAGCTTTAAAGAGAAGTATACCTTGGCGGGTTTATATCCTTTGGATTTGCAGGCAGGACAGCAGTTGCAATTCCCAAAGATGGATGTGCTGGTGTGTGCTGTTATTTATTTATTTAACATTTTTATATACCGATCTTCAGGAAAAAAATTCATATCAGATCGGTTTACATGTAATAAGGGGTATAACTTAATCAACCATTTAACAAGAGGCAAAAGTTACATATAACAAGGAGGTTTTAACTTGGGGGGCAAGGTCAGCCGGAGATATAGGACAGCATAACTGAATAAACTAGATAATGCAATAAGACAAAGAAGAGAGGCATAAATATAATGCCTAAACTTGAGGGGCGTTTAGTTAGGAATCAGTGTCCGGTCTGGTGAAGAAATTGCTGGATTTGCAAGTTAGGGGAAGGCTTGGAGGAAGAGCCATGTCTTGAATTTTTTTCAGAAGGTTAGAGGGCATGGTTCTAGTCTGAGGTCTGTGGGCATATTGTTCCAGATGGCTGGGCCCGCTGTAGAAAATGCTCGTTCTTTGGTGGTTGATAGGCGCGTGGATTTCGTTGGGGGGATTTGCAGGGTGCCTTTATATGCTTCTCTGATAGGTCTAGAAGATGAGTATAATTTGAGAGGAATCTGGAGGTCTAGTTGTTGCTGATTATGAATGGTTTTGTGAATTATGGTGAGGGCCTTGTGTAATATTCTGTATTTTATTGGCAGCCAGTGAAGGTTCCGTAGTATGGGAGTGATGTGTGCTCCTCTGTTGGTATTGGTTAGGATTCTAGCCGCAGCGTTTTGGAGCATCTGTAATGGTTTGATAGATGAGATGGGGAGCCCAAGAAGGAGAGCGTTGCAGTAATCTGTTTTGGAGAAGAGCGTGGTTTGGAGCACAGTCCTGAAATCCTGGAAGTGGAGGAGGGGTTTGAGCCTTTTCATGATTTGTAGTTTATAAAAACAATCCTTGGTAGTATTATTGATGGATTTCTTAAAGATTCAGATGGTTATCGATGATTACTCCTAGGTCCCTTACTTGCTTGATCTGGGTATTGCGAGCTGGTGGATGGATAAAGGCCGAGTGGTCGGAGGAGATGAGTAGGAGTTCTGTCTTGGTTGCATTAAAACTAGATTCAAGCTGGTGAGCAGGCGGTTAATAGATTGGAGGCAGATTTCCCAAAAGGTGAGAGTCTTAGGAAGGGATTCTGTTATGGGAATCAGAATCTGCACGTCATCTGCATAGAGGTAGTGTGTTAATTTTAGGTTAGTAAGCAACTGACAGAGGGGCAGGAGTTATATATTGAAAAGGGTGGGTGACAGGGAAGAGCTTTGTGGTACGCCTAATGTTGATTTGACGTCTGGGGATTCTTTGTTATTGAAGCTTCTGTTACTGAGGAAGGAATTAAACCAACTGTGGGCAGATCCTGTTAATCCGATTTCTGAAAGGCGATTTAGTAGGATGGAGTGGTTCACGGTGTCAAAGGCTGATGAAATGTCAAGAAGGACTAGGATAAAAGAGAGCCCTTTGTCAAGGCCCATGAGGATGTGGTCGGAAAGGGAGATAAGGAGGGTTTCTGTACTTGATGATTTAAGAAAGCTATATTGGGATGGGAAGAGGATATTGTGTTCTTCCAGATAAACAGAGAGTTGTGTATTTACCACTTTCTCCATGATTTTTGCCAGAAAAGGGAGGTTAGATATGGGGCGGAAATTGGAGGGTTCTCTTGTGTCCAGATTGGGTTTCTTCAAGAGGGGTTTGAGGGAAGCCGTTTTTAGCCTGTCCGGGTAGATTCCTTGGGCGAGTGAGCAATTTATGATGTTGGCCAAAGGTCTAGAGATAGCATTCGGGATAAGAAGCAGAAGTTTAGTCGGAATGTGGTCTGCTGGGTGGTTAGATGGTTTCAGCCTCTTAAGTATAGATTCGATCTCCAGTGGGGTTGTAGGTTCGAAGGAGTCGAGGATGGCTCCAGTGTGAGGAATGGAATTGGAGAGTATTTATTTATTTATTTATTTAAAATTTTTATATACCGACATTCATCCAGGATATCACATCGGTTTACAGTGTAACACAAACAAACGCCAAGCATGGCACTTTACATTGAACAAATAAAACAAGTTAACAAATGAATAAATGAGGGTGTGAACAAGGGGAAAATTGCATTAAATACTCAACTAGGTTTGTAATTATATACATATGTACAAAAGGAAGACACTAAGAGATAAACAATTTAGGAGTGCTAGGAGGAGAGGGGGGAGTGATGAGCAGAGGGAAGGGGTGAGAAAAAGGTAGGAGAAGGGCGAAGTGAGGGGATGGAGGACCAGAAGAGGGGGGCAGAGGAGAGGAAGGGTGGGCAGTAGAGAGGAGGGAGAAATTAGGTGTATGCCTTGGTGAAGAGCCAGGTCTTGAGCTTCCGCTTGAACGATTTGATGCATTCCTCTTGCCGTAGTTCAACTGGCATTGTGTTCCAAAGGGTCGGCCCGGCTATCGATATTGCACGGGCTCTGGTAGATGTTAGTTTGTAGAGTTTAGGGGAAGGGATGGGCATAGTTGCGAGATGTGCGTGTCTAGTAGGCTTATTAGACTGGTGTAAGCGGAAGGATTCATTAAACCAGTTCATTTCAGGATTGTAAAGAGCCTTGTGGATGAGAGAGAGAGTCTTATATTGTATACGGGAAGCTATTGGGAGCCAATGTAGATCTTTTAGAACAGGTGTAATATGGTCGTGTCTGCGTAAGTTGGTCAAGATTCGGGCTGTTGTGTTTTGTAAAATTTGAATGGGGTGAATGGCGTTGTTAGGAAGGCCAAGGAGAAGGGAGTTGCAGTAGTCGGTTTTGGCGAAGATGGTGGTTTGGAGCACTGTTTGGAAATCGGGGGGGGGGGGGGGGTGTAGTAAGGGTTTTAGTTTTTTTAGTGTATGAAGTTTAAAGAAGCCATCTTTTAGTATGTTGTTGATAAATTTCTTCAGTGTGAAGTGCCCATCGAGAATGATACCCAGATCACGGACTTGTTGAGCAAATTGGAACTGTGAAAGAGGGGGAAGGATCGAGTGGTTAAGGGGTGAGATGAGCATGATTTCAGTTTTAGTAGTGTTGAGAGCTAGGTGGATGGAAGAAAGGAGATTGTTTATGGATTGGAGAGTATCGTTCCAGAAATCCATGGTTTTAGAAATAGAGTCAGTGATGGGTATGAGGAGCTGAACATCGTCAGCATATATGTAGTGTGGGAGATTTAGGCTGGATAGGAAGTGACAGAGGGGTAGGATGTAAATATTGAAGAGGGTTGAAGAGAGGGATGAACCTTGAGGGACACCTTGATTAAGGGGGATAGCCTTGGAAACATGATTGCCTAGCTGAATTTTGTACTCTCTATTGCTGAGATAAGAATTGAACCAGTTGAGGGCAACACCTGTAATGCCTATTTCAGTCAACCACTGTAGGAGAATGGGATGGCTGACGGTGTCAAATGCGGAGGAGATGTCAAGGAAGACAAGTATGTATGATTGTCCTTTCTCAAATCCTTTAATAATGTGGTCTGTTAGGGAGAGTAGAAGAGTCTCAGTACTATGAGATTTCCGAAAGCCGTATTGTGCGGGGGCAAGGATGTGATTGTCTTCAAGGTATTCTGTGAGTTGCTTGTTAACAGTTTTTTCAAGGAGTTTAGCAATAAATGGAAGATTGGAAATAGGGCGATAGTTGGCTAGATCAATGGGGTCAAGTTTGGGTTTCTTTAGGATGGGTTTGACAATAGCCTGTTTCAAGGGGAGGGGTACCTGTCCCAAGTTAATGGAGAGGTTAATGATATTTGTTAATGGTTTGGCAATAATATTGGGTATTGTGAGGAGATGTTTTGTGGGTATGGTGTCAGATGGGTGAGTGGAAGGTTTGGCTTTCTTGATAAAGGTTTCTATTTCTAATGTTGAGGTGCAGTCTAGGGAGGAGAGAACAGTGGTATTGTTGCAGGTCTTTGTATTGATGAAATCGGGTTCGACAATGTTGATGGGACTGGCACAAGGGGTGAACTTTGAAAGTAACTTGTCTACTTTGGTTTGGAAGAAGGTGGCTAGATCTTCACATTTGGATTTGGCTACTACGTCAGGGATGTCGGGGGCAGCCGTCTTGGTGAGTGAGTTAACGTAATCATACAGTACTTTAGGGTTGTATTGGAATTGGTGTATTTTGTTGGCATAGAAATCTCGTTTTGTCATGTTAAGTTTGTCACTATATAGATGTAGGGAGGTTTTAAATTGTAGGGAGGAGGGGGGGTTGCATTGGTGGGGAGGCACGCTAATGTGTCTGCAGTTTTTTTCTGAAAGAAGAGTGCTAGATCATTTGCTTTGGATTGAGCTTGGTCGTCTGGTATGGAGGGGGTAGAGGATTTTGTGAGTTGGGAGACATAAGAGAACAGGGTCCTGGCATCAAATTGAAGATTGTGAATTCTGCTGGCATAGAAGTCTCTTTTTGTCTTTAAGATGGAGTTCCTGTAGATGTGGAGGGTGCGTTTGTAGTCAGACAAATTTATGGGGTTGGGGGACTTACGCCATTCACATTCTTTGTGTCTGAGGTCTTGCTTCATCTGCTTAAGTTCTGGGGAGAACCAGGGTTGTTTCTTCTTATGTGTCGAGTTGATTATTTTCACCGCTTTAGGGCATAATTTATTCGCGGGAGCCGCCAAGCCAATCTCACTGAAGCAACACCATGGGCTGCGATGGAGGCCTGCGCTGGCGACGACAGGACATACTTGGCCCTCTCGTCCATACGCTACCTGTGGGCTTTTGATAGTGGGAGGACTAATTTAGTCTTTCGCCGCCAGGCACAACGTGGTCTCACCTACAAAATTGGTCAGCATACTCCATTTCTTAGTCCATTCTCACAAGATTACCCTTTAAAGGTTCTCTTTTATTTGGCAGTGAGGTGGCGAAGATGGCAAATAGATGGGGGGAAATTCAGGTCACTTGTTTGCCCGAGGATAAGAAGCCAGCTTTGCGTCCCTTTCACGCACGTGGCCGCTCTCAAGATTATATGGGATTTCGTCCTTCTCAGGGGGCATCTTCTCACAGTCCACCTTCCTTCAGGTGTACTCCATTCTTTCCCCCCAGGAAGCCCTGGAAGGATGCAGGCTCCAGGACTGGAGCCTCCCAATCTCAATGAAGGTTTGTGGACTCCCCTCCTGAGGCTGGAGATGGGCATTTGCCTATTTTGCTTTTCTCAGGGGTGGGTCCAGATCACATCAGGCCCATGGGACCTGAAAGTAATATGGAATGGCTATGCTCTACAATTTCTTCGCATTCCTCTGGATGTCTTTATAATATCTCCGAGCAACTCTCCTAAGAGGAGGATGGCAGTGAAGACTACTTTACGGATTCAGTTAGACTTGGATCTTAAAGTGCTGGGCAGCAATGCCTTCACTCAGGTATGGCTGAGTGTCAAGTTGTTATATGCCTTTCCGCCATGGCCTCTGATAGGCAAGATAGTTCGGAAGTTTGCAAGTCAGGCCAACACCATCATTTTGGTGGTTTCGGAGTGGCCCTGGAAACCATGGTGTGCTGATTTAGAGAGACTGCTGGTGGACAGTCCTTCAGACTGCTGCTTTGGAAGGTTCTGTTGCAGCAAGGCTCCATCCTACCTGTTGATTCAGGTCGATTTTGTCTTACGGTTGACCCTTGAGCAAACTCAGTTACTGAAGCGTGGTTTATTCTACTGGCAGTGGTTTCCTCCTTGCTTTGGGCCAGGAACATTTTTCTACATTGCTGCCTATGTTCTTGTTTGGAGAATGTGAGACCTGGTGTGAGAAACAAGGTTCTCAGCCTCTCAAAGTGGAGATGCAATTCATTTTAGAATTTTTAGAGGACAGATAGCATAATGCTTTGACCCTGAATACCTTATCGGTTCAAATGGCAGTTCTGCCTTGTTATGGCAGCAAGTCTTTGGTGGGTCCTTGTCTGTCCATCCAGATGTGGCCTGGTGCTTGCAGGGAGTTAGTTATCTTCGTCCTTTCTTGTGTCTGTCGATCCCTTGGTGAGATCTTAATCTGTGCCTGCATTTCTTGGAGGTTCGACTTTTTGGTGGTTGAGTAGCCTCTCCTTGCAATTGCTTACTTTGCAGTCAGTGTTTTTCTTTGTGGCAATCTGTTCTGCACGTTGGGTTTTCCGAGCTGCAGGTTTATTCTTCTAGCTGTGAGCCTTTCCTATGCAGACTCCCAGGGTGATACAGCTTTGGACTGAACCTTCTTTGGTCAAAAGTGGTTTTGGAGTCAAGTAACATTGGTTGCAATACTGTTATAAATCTGATGCCTGATGGGAGGAGCAATCAGATAGGAGTAGCAAACTTTTGTGGACTCCTCCTGAAGAAGGGAGGAGTTAGCAATCAATAATGGATCTGCTATAGAGTTAGCAATCTGTTGTAGACTTGCTAGGGAGTTAGCAATCTGTAGTGGAGCAACTCCTGTAAAAGGGAGGCGTTAACGCAGTTTGTTAGGGACTCCGTAAGGAGTTAGCAATCTTGTTATGAACTAGCTCCTGTGGAATGAAGAGGTAGCAATCTGATATGCTCAGCTCCTGTAGAGGGAGTAGTAAACAATCTGTAGGTTAAGACTGCGGAGTAGCAATCTATTATGAATCTGTTGCTGAAGACTCCTGATGGAGCGAGTAGCAATATGTTACCAGCAGAGTGCTTGGAGAGGGCACTCGGCTGTAGAGGAATGTAGATAGGTGGATCCTTGGGCCGATGGCAGATGACAACGCCCCCAGGAGGAGATCCTGAGAGGGACCACCAGCTAGGCTTGGGTATGAAGACAGACACAGATGGGTATGAAGACAGACACAGATAGTTCTTTTATTAGTCAGGTTAGTAGAACCACCAGAGGTGGCAGTAGTGAGAAGAAATGCCCGGCAGGGCTGAAGTCCCTCAGGTACTGCAACAGCGATCCCAGGGTTGAACTGTAGAGAAACTATAGATAGTGAGTAGACAGGGTATGCTGTGTTCATAGCCAGAGCTAGAAGACAAACTCACATAAGGTCTTTAGAAAGCTCAGAAGCTGGAAAGGGTTAGGCCCTCGAGGAGTGAGTACCTGGTTCCAGGGAAAGCTCTGACAGAGAGGTGGTAACTCACAAATGTCTGTATCTGTGATAGCTTCCAGGCAGTAGAGATTCTTCAGAGTATTCAGGAACATGGGCCCTCAAGGAGCGAGTACCTGTTCCTATTGGCAATCTGAAATAAAGAAAAGAGAGCGAGGCCCCCGAGGAGCGGGTACTTCTGGTAAGTCCAAGGAGGCAGAGTAGCTTAGGTAGCGAAACCTTTGCTAACTCAATGTGTTAGCAAATACTGAGACCTTTTATATTGGAAGCAGATGACTTCATCTCAGGGGGACGCCCCCGAGGTTCTCGCCCTTGCTGGTACATCAATCGGAGTGCGCGCGCCCTACGTCATCAGGAACATGGCGAATCCACAGCGTCATGCCGGTCCGGGGACACCAGAGAGAGATGGCAAGAAGAGGCCGCGGCAGTCGACCGTCCATCAGACCCAGAGGGAGTCGCCACAGTGGTAAGGAGGGCGGAATGAGGGCGTCCAGCAGCGACGGATGCAACAAATACTTAGAGGTTACTAAGTCTGACTGGAAGTGTGTTTGCCTGTTTATGCTTCACGGTGGCGATAACCAGATTGCGTCAGTGGCACAGGCAACTATAGCACATTGGATTGTGCTATACGTCTACATGGAAGCCAAGATACCCTTGCCGAATCAGACTAGACCACGTTCCATGAGGGCTCAGGCGATAGTGTGGGCAGCGATTGATTGTTGTCTGCTATTGAGACTTGCCAAGTGGTGATGTGGTCATCTGTCCTCACCTTGTACATTACCACTTAGTTGTTCGGGATCGGGAGGACACCATGTTCGTGTGAAAAGTGTTGTCTGGACCTTGGGCAACCTCCCACCCTGTTCAGGAGTAGCTTTGATACATTCCACTGGTGAATGCCGAGGAAGGAGAAATTACTACTTGTTTGATAATTTCTTTTCCTCTAAAGAGGGAAGGCCAATCCCCAACCCATCTTCAGCTACTGGTTTTTACCTTTGGTTTGCTTTTTTGTTGCGAACATTGCAGATTGTTGTTCCTGCTACTTGTTCGAAGACTGGTGTCTTAACCAGACCCTTAGTTTAGTGAATGGGTTAATTCTTTTGACTGCACTCAGTGTTCTGTATTGTTTTATTTATTTATTTGTTATTTTATTTTATACCAACGTTCAAAGTTAAATATCACATCAGTGTACAATTAAATTAACTAATCATGCCCCAATGTAGGCATTTAAAAAACATTCAATTAAAAGAGATACTATTCAATTATAAATGTGATAAAAGCATATAAAACAGTGATAAAAGATACAACATTCATTAGAAATAAATAAAATAAAAATAATAATAAAATAAGGTAAAATACAAACAACATTTTTTAAATCTTAAAACCTAAAGGAAACTAAATTAATTGTAAAACAGAAGATTTAAGAATTAAATATAAAGCTATTCTTAAGGGAAGGCCTTAAGAATTATTGATTGAAAAGCATGAGTGATTGATTGCTAATAATCATTGTCAAGTATAATCAGTTTGTCCAGTTTCACTTTTTCAGAGAATACTGGCAGGCTGATGTCAGGGCGGGACTAAATATATCTGTGACGTCAGCGTTTGCCCTGTCTCCATCTGCTGGTAAAGGTGCATAACCCACTGGTGGGGATTGGTCTGCCCTTCTTAGAGGAAAGGAAATTATAAGGTAAGTAGTAATTTCTCCTTTCCGATGCATTGGCATACCGTTGGCTTACTGCATCAGAAGAAACCACTGAATTTCTGCTCATATTCAGCTAATTCCATCAGCCCCCTTAGTTGCTGCATATCTGTTTGGTACAAACCTCACTCTATCTGTATCATAGCAGACCAGCATGGCTTGCTGTTGTGATGCATGAGGGCACCAAATAAATAGGAAGGTGTGTGTGTGTGGGTGCTCTAGAAGCTAAATTTGTAGAAAGTGGAAATGCAGAGTAGCATTCTCAGAAATATTCCCTGCTCCGTGCGCAGGACCCTGGAAGCTGGCAGAACTCTGGAGCCTCAATATGTGGGTGAGACAATGTGGACGAAAGAGGGCTTTAGATTTGATAGAAACTGGACAGTGCTTTTGGGGAAGGGGGGAGCCTTCACTAGGGTGGAAGCAGGCTGCTGGCGCTAACGTTTCTAAAGCAGCTAGTGCAGCTTTTAAACTAGAACATGGGGGAAACTTGTACTCCTGTAATGCAGCTGAGCTCAGCTCCTTGGCTCTTGTAAGCGAATACTCGGTCAATCTGTTTTGTGTTGTGTTGTGTGTGTGTGTGCAAATGCAGTCCTTCTGTCTCCACTTAGACTTGTTTCCTGCAGGGCTGAACCTTCAAATAGCAGGGGGGATTTTCGATAAAAATGATGATCAGACAACTGGCGATCTATTTCTTTGACGTAATTTACTCTATCCATAAGGACTATACACCCACCTTTATCTGCAGCTTTTATCACTAAATCAGTATCTTTTCCAGGCGATGTCAAAGCTTTATTTTCATTAATTGTCATGTTGTAATATCTTTTTTTAGATAAAGAATCACGTTCTACCTTTTCCAAATCGTGCATGACTAATTTTTCATATGTCTGAATGACAGGATTGTTGATATTGGCGGGGATCCATTTACTTGGTTTTTTTTTTACTATGGACATTTCCTGATTGCCAGTGGTTTTGTCATCGAACATAAGAGTAGTATTAATAGAAAAATATAAAAAAATTTTATCCAGCCCATTGGTGACACATACATTAGAAAACGGTCATAAATTTGAGGATTACAAGTTTTGTGTATTGCAGCAAGTTACTGTCAACTGGAGAGGTGGTGATTTAGGTCATATTTTATTGCAGATTGAACAAAGATATATATTTGATTTTAAAGCTATGGAACCCAATGGTTTAAATCTGGATATAGACTACTCTGTTTTTCTCTGATTTTAGCCTGTTTTTTACGTGATATATTGCCTTTTCCTTATTCATCATTTTTTTAATTTTTAGCTCACTAGTTTTTTTTAATTATACCATTATTTATTTATTTATTTTTTATTTAAGACATATGCTCCCACGTTTTCGCATATTTGTATATGTAATTTTTCTATTAAATCACCATTTTTCACATTTTATTCACAACACATTTTCTTTACATCCACCTTATTATACATACCTTTTTGTATTTCTTTTCTCATTCAGATGGCTTTGCATAATTTATGTGCACATATTTTTTCACTATCAACATAGCTGTCATATTAAAATTATTTTGTTGTGCACAACAAATTCCTGTTTTTCCAATTCAAACACTGTCACAGTATTGCTATTACAGCATTTAATACATAGTACATACTCAAATATACTTGTGTTTTCCATTTACTATTATTTATTATAAGATGCGCGATTTCTCTTAATTCATATTTATATTTTTCAAAACAATTTTTTTTGTGTTGTTCCATTTCATTTTTCCTTACACACAGCACCCTTAATTTGCACCTAAATGGCTCAGCACATCCATTACCTTTTTAATAAATATAGATTTCCGGCACCATTAATATTTTTAATTTTTTTGTCCTATTATTTTTTTGTCCTCATTTTTCCACGTTATTACCCTTGTGTATTTACAGCTTTTCAACTCAGTGTCCGCACCGGCATATATTTTTGTTAAGGTTTTCATTTATACACCATCACATATCTGCTAATGTAGCATTGAATATATAGGTCACCCTTCTTTTTTTCATGTGGTTTTTATTTATTTTGCAACCTGTTATAGAGTATATATTGTAGCAACTTTTTTAAGAATGATAGGTCAGCGCAAATCCGCGCAATTTTCCCATTCTTAGTTTTATGTATTTATAATACACGGGCATTACCTTGTCACTCCCTTTTTTTGTTGATTGACAGCCGTTTTGGCGCGTTTTCAAACCCTTCAAATAAGAGGCCCCGGCGCTTTTCAGTCTTGATATTTTGATTCGAGAGAGACAAGATTTATGTTGTAGCGATTGGGCTGTGCAGCGCATCTATTGGTAAGTAATTCCCAATATCGATATAATTTCTGTGGCATGCCTTTTGATTTTTAATCAAACAAGTAGTTTTTATTGGCAATGATATTTTTTTTGCGGATAGACAGCCATTTTGGGGTGTTTAAGCAGTATTAAAATAATAAACGCTGGCGCCTGAGCCTCTTATTTGTGTTATTTCGATCTGAGAGCCATAGGATTGATGGTTCTATCGCGTATACAACGATAAGTAATTTTTAATATTGCTATCTTACGTGATAAGTGGTTCTGTATTAGCACAGGTATTTGAAACATGTACATATTCATCCCAGGTTTAGTGATTTCTTTTCAATTTCTTTTGCAATTTG
The DNA here is from genome assembly GCF_901001135.1 of Rhinatrema bivittatum. NCBI lineage: Eukaryota > Metazoa > Chordata > Amphibia > Gymnophiona > Rhinatrematidae > Rhinatrema > Rhinatrema bivittatum. Next base: position 815,602,770 of record NC_042616.1, on the reverse strand, counting down.
ACTGTCCGTAGTAAAGCACTTTGGGGGTAATTTTCAAAAGAAGTTACATGCGTAAATGTAGCTACTATTGTAGCAATTTTCAAAAGCCATTTACTCAAGTAAAGTGCACTTATGTGAGTAAATCCTATAGACAAGTCAATGGCATATATTGTAGCAATTTTCAAAAACCCACTTACTCAAGTAAAGTGAATTTACTCCAGTAAACCTGGTTTTTACTCGAGTAAATGCTTTTTAAAATCAGGCCCTTTATGCACAGCATCAAGAATGTGTTTTTTTGATGTATCCGTTGTTGTTAATTTATTTTGATACCTTGGTTACCAATTGACTTATAAGTTGTTTTCTCTTTTTTATGGTGTCTTCCGGCATAACACATCATTTTTGTATTCGGATCATTTTTGATAGGTATCGTTGATATTAAAGTGCATAAGATGACGACGTGGATATAGAATTGGTTGGTGTATGCACTAGTAAGCAATATCATTAGACATTTCGTATGAGAAATTCACATTAAATCACACTTCACAATTGATATATTTCATTTTCACATGGGTTTTAGTCTTTTTTTTTTTTTGTTTCACTTTTATTTATTTTTTATATGGTCTGTCTTAATTGTTCAATTTTTTCCTTTTTCACGCACACATCACAATTAGTTCATTCCACACATGCGTGGTGAGCATTATTTTTTATCATTTTTTATTTTTCAGTCATAAATAATATTTATTACTATTGTCATAATTTTCATTTATCATATTACATTTGTTTTAATTTTTATTCATATCAGAAATACAGTTATACAGAAAGGATACACCGATATATTGGAGGTAAAGGTAATATTATATTAACATTTTTTTATATATATTTATTGCAATTTATGTTTCCGCATATTATGTTACACCACATACATTTATATTACCATTATATATGTTCATTTTATATGTTCGTTTCAATTGTGTTTTTATAATTTTTTTATTAATTTATTTACCTTTATATGTTATTTATTGTGTGTTTTAGCCCCTGATGCAGCCCTATTGAAAGAGGGCGAAACTCGGCCAGAGTCGGGCTTGTTTGCACATTCTTGTCTCTATTCAATAAAGAAATCCAGATTGGACATTTGGCTGCTTATTCTGTATTTCTGCTCTCAAAGCATATACTACCCCCTTGCGAGCCCAAAGTTGAAACAGAGAGCTACAATCTCTTCCTGGCACAAATCCCACATTGCCCAATAATGGCATCAACATCGAGGTTATCCCCGCCAGGCCACCCTGCAAGCGCAACCATCGCCATGTGCGGATACAGGGGTGTAACAATATTCTGGGGAAGGCCAGTATGGGGCGCGCACTCTCGCTCGTTTGAATAAGGCTCAATGGCGACCAGGGGGCGGTCATGCGGTCACAGTAGTGGTAAGGGTCAGTGATCCACTCACCCACGAACCACAGCTGACAGGCAGCATTATAGAGCCGAAAATCTGGCAAGTCATATCACCCCCGCTCCCTGGAACATGCTAGCGTCGCATAGCTAAGTTGCGCCTTCTTCCCTCTCCATAAATATTTTTGGATCGCGGCACACAATCTCCTGAGATCTACGGCCCTCAGCCAACAAGGAATCATATGCAAAACATAAAGTACCTTAGGGGCTATCACCATTTTAACTAGCGCACATCGCCCAAACAGCGACAGCGGTAGGGCACTCCAAGCTTCCAACTGTATTTGTATCTTGTCCAAGACAGTGTGAACATTAAGATCATATAAACACCCCAAATTCCTAGGAATCCAGATCCCAAGGTATTTCAGCTTGTCGGAGGCCTACTTGAGAGGAAAGGGGCCATCCCATGTGTGCTGCAGCCGGGGTTCCAAAGCTAAGACTTCTGACTTTGCAAAATTAATTTTTAGACCCGCCATCCTCTGAAACTGGCCAAAAAAATCAATGATTATAGGTATGCTGGTCCGGGGCTGACCCACAAAAAGCAAAATGTCGTCGGCAAACATTGCTAACATGATTGTCGACACTAATACCCCACTCCCTGCGATCCCCTCGCAACTGGATGGCTAAGGGTTCAAGAGCCATGATAAAGTGCAGTGGGGAAAGAGGACAGCCCTGCCGAACCCTACAGTGCAGTGCAAAAGAGGGAGTCAGGACACCATTCACCAGGACACTAGCACTAGAGTTACTATACAACAGTTGAGCCATTGCAAAAACGCCCCCGAGATCCCATACTGATGCAGCGCCCAAAATAAATACTCCCACGACAACAAGTCAAACGCCTTTTCTGCGTCTAGACTAAGGGCCTCATTTTCCAATATCGCATTGGTATCGCATGCGATACCAAAAAGGGGTGTACCTTATGCTAATAAGCATGTGTATCGCAAATTGCGATATCAGCTATGCAAAAAGCTCTTATCGCAAGTTGCACTATTAGCCCAATTAGGGCTACATTGCCAGTATATATCGCGGTTCACGATGTTTCCGGACAGGCCTGTTTCAGTATGCTGCAGGCTTGAGAGAGAGAGAGAGAGAGAGAGAGAGAGAGAATGGGAGGCCCACCTAGTAACTCGAGGTGAGGGTTAAGTATTAGTGTAGGGGGGTAGGGGCCACTTTGACATTCAACGTGAGATGTACGAACAGAACAGTGGTCTCTTGTGAAGATTTGCTGGCTTTCGGAGTGAGGAAACTCACCCAAGATGAGATTTGGGCAAGGTTCTCTCAACCTAGCTTGAGGGACTCTCTACCTGGGTAACATCAGGCTAGGTTGAGAGAACATTGCCCAAATCTCATCTTGGAGTGAGTTTCCTCACTCCGAAGGCCAGCAAATCTTCACAAGAGACCACTGTTCTGTTCGTACATCTCACGTTGAATGTCAAAGTGGCCCCTACCCCCCTACACTAATACTTAACCCTCACCTCGAGTTACTAGGCTCTCTCTCTCTCTCTCTCTCCAGGCCTGATCGTGAACAGCGATAAACCTTTACCGGCCTCTAGCGCACAACTTAACGCAAATGAAAGAGATGTAGTTATTGGTCGCGTTAACACTGCGGCTGTTTCTCGGCACACGATAAATCCTCCCTACTTTACATTTACTCCGCCCCCTGAATACAAAATTTGCATTCGCAAATTGCGTTAACAGCTGTTAGCGCAATTTGCGGAATTATCACCCGCATTAACTCCTTGGAAAATGACCCCCTAAGTATCGCTGCCTCCTCCCCTGAGGGGTAGGACGCTGCACGTTACGTACCCCCTGATGACCCTGAATAAACCCCGACTGATCCCCATAAATGAGAGAGGGAAAAAGGCCACCTAGCCTGATGGCCAGAATAGCTGCGAGAAGTTTAATGTCAATACTAAGAAAGGAAATTGGCCTATAAGAACCCACTTCCAGTGGATCCTTGCCCGGCTTTGGCAGAACCACTATGAGCGAGTGATTTAAGGCAGCAGACAGCGAGTTAAGGTCTAGCAATTCATTGTAAAATTTGTGAAAGGGGTGACAGTAAAGAGAATTTCAGGATTTTATAAAACTCGGAGCCCAAGCTGTCCTGGCCCACTGCCTTCCCCAATTTAAGCTTCTGTATGGCCGCATGTACCTCTTGTTCACTAATAGGGACATTAAGGGCTGTCAGTTGCTCTGGAGATCAGCGCGGCCATGGGAGTTGAGAAAACAAGGCCTCAGTGGTCACCGGGTCTTGAGGTTTCTCTGCATATAGCCGCTGATAGAATTCAAGAAACCTGTCAGAAATGTCCCCTTTGTTACGATTCCTCCTGTAGCTTTGCCACAGGAGGCCTCTCACTTTTTCTCTGGAGGCCGCACCTAAGCCGGGGCCTTGCCTTGGAATTACTTGCTCCTGGATGTCTCACCTTCCAGCGCTCCGTCAGGCCTTCGTTTTTCATTGGAGCTCCACGTCTTGCCTTGATGTCCGCCTATTCCTGATGTCTGTGATCCTGTCCCGATGTTCCTCGCCTGTTCCTGAATTCCTGTACCCCAGGTTCCTCGTTGCCTCATTTCCTGGCGTGCCATGTTGTGGTCTGTGACCAGCCCATGGGTAGTGGCTGTGTAGGGCGCTCATGGTACAAGGCCATCTTCACCTGCACAAGTACAAGCCTCCGGAAGACTTCTGCTTCAGTCCTGAGTTGTCTTTGAATCCTTGCTTGCTTCCTTCCCGGTCTTCGCAGTTCCTTGCATTGTGTCGGTGCATGCCAAAGACTCTGACAGAACCTGTGCCATTCCAGCGTGGTCCACGACCAGCCTAGGATGGGCTGTGAAGGGTGCGCCTTGGTGCAGGCTTCTACCGAATCTTCGCCATGTTCCAGTTTTCATCTATTCCACACCTCGTCTGGAGCCTGCTTCACATTCAAGCGTGGTCCGTGACCAGTCCTGTGGGTCCGCCCTGTGGTGGGCTATGAAGGGTGCGCTGCATCGCAGTCTCAACCCAGTACTTGATCCTGCTTCTGAATACCTTTGCCTGCAGTACCTTGCTTCTGAACCTTCGTCCAAAGTCCTTGCACGAGTCTTCGTCTGCGCACTCAAGTGAGTCTTCGTCTGTATCTCCAAGTTCCTCATCTACGTCTAGAGTCTCTATGTTCCAGAGCCTTTGTCTGCCCTCGTCCGTAGTCCGGCCTGCTGCTTCTTGTCATTCCTTGTGGCAGGTCCGAAAGGGCTGGGAACGGTCGGAGGACTGTACAATAACCGACACCACTGTGTTGGCTCCAAAAGCATGCAGGTCCGGCAGAGGGTCAGATCGTCTGTCTCCACCCATGCTGGGACACGCCTCACCTACCCTTGGTGCTGCCTTGGAGTTCTCTGGGGTCGTGAAGAGGCCCAAGGGCACACAATCCCCTCAAGATGGGATCGCTCTCCTAGCGCTCCCCTTCTGTAACAGTATGCAAGGCCATGTGTCCGGTGAACGTGTTCTTGAGATGGAAATCCTGCTTCAGAGTTTTCTTTCCAAGTTTGTTTCTGGATTTTTAATTGTACTCCTGAAAATGTTTTTTTTCTCTGGCCTTTGGTTTTCGACCTGCTGGAAGTGCCAGCTGTCTGGTTCCTACAAAATGCAGGAGGCGCCTGCAACCAGACTTTCAGTTTCTCATTGTTTCCAGGATGGGGTTCCACGACCTGCAGGAGGTGCCTGCGCCCCTCCTGATGTTTGCTGCCATAGCCTGATCCCGTCCTGAATTCCCACCCGTGTTTTCTTCTCTTGTTCCTGGTCTTCTATTCCTTACTCTGCTTGTTTGTGCTATGGTCCCTTTTGCTTGTTTGTGCTGTGGTTCCTTTCGCTCGTTTGTGCTGTTTGTCCTTTTTGCTTGTTTGTGCTGTTGTTTGTCTTTCGCTCGTTTGTGCTGTTTGGCCTTTCGCTCGTTTGTGCTGTGGTCCCTTTTGCTTGTTTGTGCTGTGGTCTCTTTTTGCTCGTTTGGGCTGTTCTTGTGCTCCCTGTTCACGTGCTCCCTGTTCACGTGCTCCCTGTTCACGTGCTCCCTCTTTTGTTTATTTTTTATGTCGGTCACGTGTTCTCTGGTCGCGTGTTTTCTGGTTCAGTGTTCTCTTGGTTTTGTGTTTCTTGATCTTTTGGGTTCTTTGTACCTTGGTCCTGTTGTCTTGTTTTTCCTTGGCTTTGTTTGTTTGCTTGCTTTTTCTGCTGTTTTTGTTTGTTTTGCTGTGTCTGTCTTGCTTCTGGCCTTACTGTTGCTTGTCTTGTTTCGCTTGCCTGTTCTAGTTGTTTCTTTTGCTTTTGTATTCCCAGTATTGTTCTTGTCTCTCGGTTCCATGTTTTTCCTTGTCTGCTGTTCTATGTTCTGTTTTGTTCCTGGTCCTCCCAAAAGAGGAGGGGGCCCCCTTTAAGGGGGGGGAGTACTGTTACGATTCCTCCTGTAGCTGTGCCACAGGAGGCCTCTCACTTTTTCTCTGGAGGCCGCACCGAAGCCGGGGCCTTGCCTTGGAATTACTTGCTCCTGGATGTCTCGCCTTCCAGCGCTCCGTCAGGCCTTCGTTTTTCATTGGAGCTCCATGTCTCGTCTTGAAGTCCGTCGCCTGTTCCTGATGTCTGTGATCCAGTCCTGATGTCCTGTACCCCAGGTTCCTCGTTGCCTCCTTTCCTAGCGTACCATGTTGTGGTCTGTGACCAGCCCATGGGTAGTGGCTGTGTAGGGCGCTCATGGTACAAGGCCATCTTCACCTGCGCAAGTACAAGCCTCCGGAAGACTTCTGCTTCAGTCCTGAGTTGTCTTTGAATCCTTGCTTGCTTCTGTCCTGGTCTTCGGAGTTCCTTGCTTTGCGTCCGTCCATGCCAAAGACTCTGACTGAACCTGTGACATTCCAGCGTGGTCCGTGACCAGCCTAGGATGGGCTGTGTAGGGTGTGGCTTGGTGCAGGCTTCTACCGAATCTTTGTCATGTTTCAGTTTTCATCTATTCCACACCTCGTCTAGAGCCTGCTTTGCATTCAAGCGTGGTCTGTGACCAGCCCATGGGTAATGGCTGTGTAGGGCGCGCTGCGTCGCAGTCTCAACACAGTACTTGATCCTGCTTCTGAATACCTTTGCCTGCAGTACCTTGCTTCTGAATCTTCGTCCAAAGTCCTTGCACGAGTCTTCGTCTGCGCACTCAAGTGAGTCTTCGTCTGTATCTCCAAGTTCCTCGTCTACGTCTAGAGTCTCTATGTTCCAGAGCCTTCGTCTGCCCTCATCCGTAGTCCGGCTTGCTGCTTCTTGTCATTCCTTGTGGCAGGTCCAAAAGGGCTGGGAATGGTCGGAGGACTGTACAATAACCAACACCACTGAGTTGGCTCCAAAAGCATGCAGGTCCAGCAGAGGGTCAGATTGTCCTTCTCCACCCATGCTGGGACACGCCTCACCTACCCTTGGTGCTGCCTTGGAGTTCTCTGGGGTCGTGCCGAGGCTCAAGGGCACCCAATCCCCTCAAGATGGGATCGCTCTCCTAGCACTCCCCTTCTTTAACAGTATGCATAAGAACATAAGAAATTGCCATGCTGGGTCAGTCCAAGGGTCCATCAAGCCCAGCATCCTGTTTCCAACAGAGGCCAAACCAGGCCACAAGAACCTGGCAATTATCCAAACACTAAGAAGAACCCATGCTACTGATGCAATTAATAGCAGTGACTATTCCCTAAGTAAACTTGATAAATAGCCGTTAATGGACTTCTCTTCCAAGAACTTATCCAAACCTTTTTTGAACCCAGCTACACTAACTGCACTAACCACATCCTCTGGCAACAAATTCCAGAGCTTTATTGTGCGTTGAGTGAAAAAGAATTTTCTCCGATTAGTCTTAAATGTGCTACTTGCTAACTTCATGGAATGCCCCCTAGTCCTTCTATTATTCGAAAGTGTAAATAACCGAGTCACATCTATTCGTTCAAGACCTCTCATGACATTAAAGACCTCTATCATATCCCCCCCTCAGCCGTCTCTTCTCCAAGCTGAACAGCCCTAACCTCTTCAGCCTTTCCTCATAGGGGAGCTGTTCCATCCCCTTTATCATTTTGGTTGCCCTTCTCTGAACCTTCTCCATCGCAACTATATCTTTTTTGAGATGTGGCGACCAGAATTGTACACAGTATTCAAGGTGTGGTCTCATCATGGAGCGATACAGAAGCATTATAACATCCAGTTTTATTAACCATTCCCTTCCTAATCATTCTAACATTATGTTTGCTTTTTTGACTGTCGCAGCACACTGAGCTGAAGATTTCAATACATTATCCACTATGACGCCTAGATCTCTTTCCTGGGTGGCAGCTCCTAAGATAGAACCTAACATTATGTAACTACAGCAAGGGTTATTTTTACCTAAATGCATCACTTTTCACTTGTCCATGTTAAATATCATCTGCCATTTGGATGCCCAATCTTCCAGTATCACAAGGTCCTCCTGCAATTTATCACAATCCACTTGAGATTTAACTACTCTGCATAATTTTGTGTCATCCACAAATTTGATCACCTCACTCGTTGTACCCCTTTTCAGATCATTTATAAATATATTAAAAAGCAATGGTTCAAGTATAGATCCCTGAGGCACTCTACTGTTTTCCTTTTTCCACTGTGAAAACTGACCATTTAATCCTACTCTCTGTTTCCTGTCTTTTAATCAGCTTGCTATCCACAAAAGGACTTCGCCTCCTATCCCATGACTTTTTAGTTTTCTTAGAAGCCTCTCATTCAGGACTTTGTTGAATCCAAAAAACAAAGTGGAAGCCGATCAATATTGCTGAGTAGCGAAGAAACGAAAAATATCGGTGTAACAAGGGTCTCTTTATTCGAACTTGCCCAACTCTGGCCGAGTTTCGCTCACATAGGAGCTGCCTCAGGGGCTACTACGGACAAAATTTATATTAAAATCAAAACACACATATATATAAGACAAATTAACATAAATGTATGTAAATATGAAAATTGTAACATACTTATAAATAAAATAAAATACACTCAGTTGTGTGCACATAATTCAACAACAAAGAAATTATATATGAATTGAAAAGCACAAACATTTATGAAAACGTGAATGAATAAAATAAATAAAATATACAAATATCTATAAATGAATAAATAAATGAGCACTGTAAAGAATCAAATTGGCTTAGATCAGTATTACACAGTTTCTGAATTTCAATTGTGTTTATAGGTGTGTGTTTCAGCACGATGGATGTAGATGCAACAGAGAAATAACATAAACTGGTGAAATAGACCTATGGTTGCAACAAAAAATGCCTGTACAGATGGGTTCTTTAAATATGACAACTTCAATGTGAAACCATCACAATATACTAATAACGATTCTAAAAAAGACAACTTGGTGTTAAAATGGAGTATGTGTTGCGGTCCCAACCGCTTCCCTTCTGTTAGGGCCCAAGCCCGCCTACCTCCGCTTCCGGGATCACCGCGTTCTGCCCGCTCCGGGCCCCGGGGGCTTCTCTCACTCCACGTGGCGGCCGCCATTACGTGCCTGCTTCTCGTCAGCCTCGCACGCGCGCGAGGACGCCCGTCTTGAGCGCCCAGCTCCCGGAAGCCTGGCCCCACCCGCGCTGCTGACGTCACGCCCAAGTCCCGATATAACCGGCGCTCAAACTCTCTCTCTCATCGCCTTGCAACGAGGTTCACAACTCCATAGTTGTTCTTAGTTGCGTTCCTGGTGATCTTCACGTTGTCTGCTTCCGACCCTGGTTTGCCTCTGACCCCGCTTCTGCCTGCTGCCTGCCTCCGACTCCGGTTTGCCTCTGACTCCTCTTCTGCCAGCTGCCTGCCTCTGACTCCGGTTTGCCTCTGACTCCGCTTCTGCCTGCTGCCTGCCTCCGACTCCGGTTTGCCTCTGACTCCGCTTCAGCCTGCTGCCTGCCTCCGACTCCAGGTTTGCCTCTGACTCCGCTTCAGCCTGCTGTCTGCCTCCGACTCCGGTTTGCTTCTGACTTCCGCTTCAGCCTGCAGCCAGCCTCTGACTCCGGCCTGCTTCTGACTCCACTTCAGCCTACAGCCTGCTTCAGACTCCGGTTTGCTACAGACTCTGCTTCAGTCTACAGCCTGCTTCAGACTCCGGTTTGCTACAGACTCCGCTGCCGCCCGCTGCCCTGCCTTCAGCCGGCCCTCGGCCCTGTGCAGCCGGTCCCCTGCCTTCCGGGTACCTTGGACTTCCCTTTCTCCTCACTCTGGTCCCGGTCTACGCCTATCTCAGCCTCTGGACTTTCTGTCTCACTTCCAAGTCCCAAGGACCCGGGATCCTACGGGCTCCTCCCGGGGGGTCCCTGGTTCCTGGGTGAACTCCTCTGGCCTGTGGCTCCGCCTCCCGGCCTACCCTGCCTCCCTAGGTAGGTCGGCCCAAGGATCCACTATCTCTCCAGCAGTGTCCAACTGCAACAGTATGGACATACTTTTAGATGTTAAAACAGATAGAATATAGGAAAGTCCTATAATAATTTGAATCTGTAAAATTGAAAAATAAAAATAAAAACATCTACTTATGTTTAAAATAATATGAGATAAAAGTTCACTACTAAGATTTAAATGTAAACATTTAAAATTTAAAATAAAAAATAAATAAATAATAAATATGAGTGAATGATGCTCTAGAGCCACAGAGAGAAGTTAGGTAATGCCTGCATGGTGGCAAACCAAAGTATTCTGCTCATGCCTGTTTTTAGGTATCTGGAAATGAGCGATCTTATTTAGGTACAAGATGAATTACTTTAACGCAGTCATTGCAGTCAATGCCACGGATACGGTATTCAGAATTGTACCAGGTATGATTAACAAAGTATCAAAAATCTGAAAAATATTTGAAAAGATGTGTGCAAAAGAAGTTCACTCAAACAAAGTGTATAAATTAAAATTGCTTAATATTATTTATGTTTTGAACGAATCTGAATTACCTTAGCGCTGTCAGTGCAGATATGAGATGACAATTTCAATGCTGCAGTTTATTATATCAGGCACCCATTGCTACAGGTGTCTAAATTGTGCAGTCATAAGATTGTGCGATTTGGGGCAGATTTTCAAAGGCTACGCGCGTAACCCAAGAAGATCTGCCCCTGCGCGCGCCGAGCCTATTTTGCATAGGCTCGGGGGCGCACGCAAGCCCCGGGACGCGTGTATGTCCTGGGGCTTCGAAAAAGGGGCGTTCCGTGGGTGGGGCGCTGGCCCGGGGGCATTCTGGGGGTGTGACAGAGGCCTCTGGAACAGCCGCTGTGCTGGGGGATGGCGCGCCGGCAGCTGGCCTGCCTAAGTTACGCTTGCCCGGAGGCAGGCGTAACTTCAATAACGGTGGTGGTGGGGGGGGGTTTATTAGATAGGGGAAGAGAGGGGAAGGTGGGGAGGGCGGAGGGAACAGAGGGAGCCTGCGCAGCTCGGCGCATGCAAGTTGCACAATTGTGCACCCCCTTGCATGTGCCGACCTTGGATTTTATAACATGTGCGCGGCAGCGCGCGCATGTTATAAAATCTACACCCGCGCGCAGGTTTGAAGATCTGCCCCTTTTTGAGCAAATCAATACTTATTTATTTTTCGCCACCATAAGCTGTAAATTCAAGAGATAGGATGATACTATGGACACATTTATTGTAACACATAGGACCATATTTTGTGATGTTTTTCATGAGCCCTTGACTCCTCTGGCGTTAAAGTCCTTGTATTACAAAATATGCATTGGGTCCCCAGTGCTTTCCTGCATTAGGTGGTAATAGTTAATGACCTCATTTAAATGGAATTTGCATGCATTGGGCACTATCAGGTTCGTGTATGTTAGGGTGCAGATTTTGGATGCGGTGTTCACCTTACTGCATCAGGTGCTGGTCTTTGCACTCAAAACTCGCACCCGTGTGTAAACTTGCGTGCGACTTTATTGCATTGGCCTGTCTGTTAGCATCAGGGCCAGGTGCTAGCACAGCTACAAATGAGGCACTGCCATGGCACTCTGTCTATGGGTGACAACATCTTACATCTACGCTTTGAGATCATGCCAGGTACTTGTGACCTGGATTGACTACTCTTGGAAATAGGATACTGGGTTTCATGGACCCTTGATCTGACCCTGTATGGCAGTTCTTAAAATTATATTTGTGAGGGTACAATTCAGCATATGCTACTTTAGGACATTTATTACCATGAGGCTGCGAGACGCGCCCAGGTGTGTAGCTTGTGCTCTCTTCCAGCTCTCCAATCCCGGGCTTTGATAATTAAACTAGGTGGGGAGAGAGCATACTGCTCGTGGACCAGAAATGGTATCCAGCGTGGCTGATGCAAATACAGCAACAAAGAATTGTGTCTGGGTACAGCAAGATGGCGACTTCCGGGACCCCCATTCCAGCCGCCCGCCGCCTGTCTCGCGCTGCACGACAAAGCGCGGCGCTGTGACTCTCGCGCATGCGCGCGCGAGGAGGCCGGCCAGTAGCACGCTCTGGAGCGCGTGAGAGACGATTTCGCGAGCTTTTGTTGCTCCCCCCCCCCCGTTTCTTTCTCTGCGCCTTGGAGATCTCGCGAGATTTGCCGCGGGCCTGGAGGAAAGTTGGGAAGGAAAGTGGAAGAAATGGCGACCGCGATAGCTCTGGTAAGAAAGACCGCGAGCGTGAAAGCGGACGCGGGAGGGAGGGAGGGGAGATGCGGGGGTGAAGGCGAGGAGGGGAAGGGCGCAGAGAGAAGAAAATATGGGAGAGGGGGAGGGTAAGAGTGGGCAGGCGCACAGACCCGAAACGAGAGGACAGCGAAGGGTGGGGAGAGGTGGGAGTGAAGGACCGCGGAGGTGTCAGCGGGGGAAAGGCCCCCACAGAGCCGAGGCCTAAGCTTTTTCGGTAATGAGCAGAAGTACCGCGGGGGTGGGGCCGTGCAGGAGAGGCCCGGATTATATATATGAGGATAGGCAGGAGTAGTGTGCTGAGCACAGGCTGCAGGACGGTCGCTGGGCAGATCTGACATTAACATGGTAAATGATGGCAGATAAAGACCAGTCGGCCCTTCCAGTCTGTCAGGTTGCCTTCCTCTTACTGGTGCTTTATCACTTTGAGCAGATGTCTAGGTGAGCATACAATGCCTGTATTAAACAATCCCAGTTCTCCTTTCTCTTCATATCTTTGAACTGAGGTATAAACTTGTCACAGTGTGGTGACTCCTGGCCTTATCTCCCTTTTTGGCTGTTGGAAGCCCCATACATAATCCAGTATCCCAGGCCCTGCTATTGTCCTACCACCAAGGTTTATTTAATATTCCAAACAGTGCCCAAAACTAATGAGGCTGTCAGCCACACTTCTATTCCTCCTCGTCCTCATTGGTATTGGAGTTATTACCATGTCCGCTTCATGCAGGTTGCCCCAGCTTTCTTGAAAGCCTCCCTCAGGACTGAAAAATCCAGGATGCTAGGTCATCAAGGCTGCTAAATTTCAATGTGGCTGCTAGCCTAGGCAGAAGAACTGATGCAACAGGGCCCATGCTGATGAGACTAGAGGGAGCCTGATGGGAAGATTGGGATGGGAGGTGCAGCTGAAGGGAAGAAAAGAAGAGAGAGGCTGGGGAGGCAGGGAAGGCAAAAACCAATATCTATTTATTTTATAAACCACAATAAAAATAAAAACATATGAAGTGCCAAGCTGGGTCAGATTAATCAATCATTGAGCCCTGCATCCTGTCTGTTCTGTAGAAACATGCCCTTTATAAACCTAGCTATGCAGTACTTTCAGCTTGACCACATCCTCTGGCTTCCTATAGCTCAGTTTTTATTGACTGCAAAAAACACTTTCTTGGATTTGTTTTAAATCTGCAAACAGTTTATGGAGTGTTCCCTGTTCCTAGTACTATTTTAAAGGGAAAATAATCATTCCCTATCATAGTGGCTCTCAGACCTGTCCTGGAGGACCCAACCAGTCAGGTTTTCAGGATATCTTTAATGAATATGTATGAGATACATTTGCATACAATTCAGGCACTGCATGTAGATCTTGTGATTGGATTGGCCACTGTTGGAAAAAGGATGCTTGGTCTGATCCAATATGGCAACTTATGTTCTCTCTTATGGAAATATGACGGCAGAAAAAGATTTTATGGCCTATCCAGTCTGCCCATCCATCCAATTAATTTAGAATTATAATTATCCCAGGACAAGCAGGATGCTAGTCCTCACATATGGGTGATGTCACTGACGGAGCCCTATTTTGGGAAAACTTTCTGTCAAAGTTTCTAGAAACTTTTGACTGGCACTGTGTGGCCACTGAGCATGCCTAGCATGCCAAGATATTCTCTGCCACAGGGGTCTCTCTCTAGTCTTCATTTTTCCGTGCTGCTGTAAGCATCGCGGAGCAAGGAGCCCTGTGAGTTTTCTCACAGACTTACTGACTAGAAAGTCATTGATTTTTCAAAATATTTTTGTCCCATACAGGATTTCTCTCACATTTCCACCGGCTGGTGAGAAATCATAGTCTCGTTTTTACTTTTCAGTAAAAACTCTCTCTCAGAAGTTTTCCCCTCTTTTCATCGACGGCTGTCGGGAAAAGATGGCTTCAGGTTTTTAAAAATGTCCAGTATGTAACCGGACAATGTCTATAACAGATCCACACCTTGAGTGTGTTCTCTGTTTAGGAGATAAACACGATGTCTCATCCTGCCCTCAATGTGCAGAGATGACTCCCAAAGGAAGAAAACTTTGACAGGAGAAGATGGAACATCTCTTTCACCTTCAGCTTCTTCCTTCTCTTTCAACATCGACAAAATCGTCCCCATCAGGAGTTTCAAAGAAAGTTTTACTGAAAAAATGTCGTCTGGAAGGATCGGGAGATCAAGCATCGCCATTGGCTTCGGCATCAATAAGGTCAGTGGTCGAGCATAGGCCTAAACATCGACACCGACACACACCGACTCTAGCATCAACCCTCTCCCCGGAGGAACCGACAGCTAAGCGGCAGAAACCTCAGGAAACTCCGATACAAACGGCGCCGGGGCCTTCATCATCATCGATTGAAGCTCCACAGGGATCTGTGGAGGTAATACCAACGCCTACACCGCCACCGCATGCAGCTGCTCTGTCCACACCAGCTGTATGGCAGGAATTGTCTAATTTTATAAGACAAGCGGTGATCCAGGCCCTGAAAGAACAGACACCTATTCCGGCGACTGTGCCGGTGACATCACCGATGCCAGTGCCAACACTGATACCAGTTCTTGAACAGATGCCGGTACCTTTGTCGATGTCGGTGATTCCACCAACACCGGTCACCATACCGATGCCGACAACTTTGCCGATTCCGATGCTGATGTCACTAATTACATCGATGCCGGTACCTAAACCGATGACATCGCAATCACTGAAGACAACACCATCTTCGGTTCCGATACCGTCGCCATCGATGCCAACCTTGCCTGGGGATCCAGGAAGTTCAGAATTGGCACTATATCAGCTGTTAATGGAAAAATATCATAGACTGCTCTATTCTCTTCCCTCAAATCCACAGGAAGAACAACCTGAGGAATCACTTATAGATGATCCATTACCAGGACCTTCAGGGATTCCTCGACCACCTGCAACTTCCAAAACTTTTCCTCAACCCCAAGATCCATATGATACTTGGAGTGACACGCAATCAGACACCTCATCTGAAGCTTTTATGTCTGATCCATCCCCACCAAATCCAAGGAAAAAATCTCCTCCAGAAGATTTTTCATTTACATCTTTTGTACAGGAAATGGCTGACACCATACCATTCACTTTAGTCACTGAGCAAGATACCAGACCACAAACATTGGAGGTGCTTCAATTTGTAGACCCTCCAAAACAAGTGGTAGCTATACCAGTCCATGATGTTCTGCTGGATTTGCAACATCGCATTTGGGAACATCCATGCTCCGTGCCAGCTGTTAACAAACGAATGGATAGTACATATTTGGTGCAGTCTGCTCCTGGTTACCAAAAGTCGCAGCTCCCTCACCAGTCAGTAGTGGTAGAGTCTGTGCAAAAGAAGTCCAAGAGGATTAGACCACATTCCTCAAATCCCCCAGGTAAAGATCACAGATTTTTAGATTCCCTGGGACAGAAGGTCTACCAAGGGGCCATATTAAATTCTAGGATATCTTCATATCAACTTTACATGACCCAATACCAGAGAAATTTATGGAAGCAAATACAAAATTTTATTCCATCTCTTCATCACAATATCAAGAAGCAGCCCAAGCCATCATCCAAAAAGGACTGGAGGCAGGCAAACATGAAGTACGTGCAGCCTATGATGGCTTCGAGACAGCTTCCAGGGTGGCTGCATCGGGGATCAGTGCCAGGCGTTGGGCATGGCTTAAAGCCTCGGATCTCAGGCCTGAAGTCCAGGATAAATTAGTAGATCTTCCATGCCTGGGAGATAACCTCTTTGGATCCAAAGTACAGGATGCAGTTACGCAGTTAAAAGAGCATACGGAAACCCAGAGACAGCTTTCCTCGATCCCACAGGATCCACCTACGCACTCAGTTCGTAGGCCTCAAAGAAAAGACACTAGAAGAACATTCTATAGGCAACGACGGTACTACCCTCCTGCATCTGGAACCAGGTATTCTAGACCACAACAAAGGCCTCAGCCCAGACAACCTAGGGCGGCTAGGCCTCAACCCACGCCACAGACAGGACCTGCTGCTGGCTTTTGAGTCCACTCCCAGAGAACACAGCCACCTCTCCAATCCTCAGCCACAACTTCCGGTAGGAGGTTGAGTATCCTCCTTTTACACCCATTGGGTTCAAATAACAACAGACCAATGGGTACTTCAATCATATCTCGAGGTTACCAACTCAATTTCCTCTCAATTCCAAGAGATTCTCCTCCGAGACCTCTTTCTCTCAGCGAAAATCACATACTCCAATTGCAAGTAGAATTATCCATCCTTCTGAAAGCCAGGGCTGTAGAGCCAGTGCCCCGGACTCAGCATGGCAGAGGATTCTATTCCCGTTATTTCCAAAGAAAACCGGAGGCCTACGTCCCATCCTAGACCTCAGAAATCTCAACAAATTTCTGAAGAAAGAAAAATTCAGGATAGTTTCTCTAGGCACCATGCTTCCACTTCTTCAAACAGGAGATTGGCTTTGTTCTCTGGATCTTCAAGATGCTTATGCTCACATTCCAATATTCCCTCCTCATCGCAAGTACCTGCGCTTCATGGTGGGGCATCAACATTTCCAGTACAGAGTACTACCATTCGGACTTGCCTCTGCTCCCAGAGTATTCACCAAATGTCTGGCAGTAATAGCAGCACACTTGCACAAGAAAAGTGTCCATGTATTTCCCTTTTTAGACGACTGGCTCATCAGAAGTCAATCTCAACAAGGAGCTCTGGCTTCTCTCAATCAAACAATTACTCTACTTCACTCCATGGGCTTTCTCATCAATTATCAAAAGTCCCATCTCACTCCATCTCACCTGCTTCAATTCATAGGAGCAGAATTGAACACCATCCTCTCAAAGGCCTTTCTACCAGAGGATCGGGCAGAGACACTTTCCCTTTTGGCAAATTCCATTTACTCAACGAAACAAGCAACAGCTCATCAGTTTCTCACCTTGCTAGGCCACATGGCCTCCACAGTTCTTGTCACTCCTATGGCAAGACTAGCCATGAGAGTCACCCAATGGACTTTAAGATCACAATGGATCCAAGCCATTCAACCACTGTATTCTCCAATTCAAGTAACCCACCAGCTGTGTTCCTCTCTTCTTTGGTGAGTGAACAAGGACAACTTGCGCAAGGGCCTACCCTTCCAACAGCCAGTTCCACAGATAACTTTAACTACAGATGCATCCACCTTGGGTTGGGGAGCTCACATACACAACCTCCAAACCCAAGGTACTTGGACAAAACTCGAAGCAACATTTCAAATCAATTTTCTGGAACTTCGAGTTATACGTTATGCTCTGCATGCGTTCAAGGTCTGCCTTTCACACAAAACTGTTCTCATCCAAACGGACAACACAGTTGCCATGTGGTACATCAACAAACAGGGAGGTATAGGCTCGTATCTCCTTTGTCAAGAAGCTGCACAGATTTGGGGCTGGGCCCTGAACCATTCAATGTTCCTCCAGGCCACTTATCAGGCAGGCATTCACAATGTAGTGGCAGATTGCCTCAGTCATCAGTTCCAACCACACGAGTGGTCCCTGGATCTCTCAGTAGTGACCAGGATATTTCAGCGTTGGGGGCAACCAACAATAGATCTCTGCGTCACATCTGAATCACAAAGTGGATACATTCTGTTCTCTACACAAACAGAAGAACCAGCCAGCCAAGGACGCCTTTGCTCGCCCTTGGAACTCAGGCCTTCTATACGATTAACCTCCAGTACCGCTCATAACCAAAACTCTAGTGAAACTACAACAGGACAGGGGGACCATGATTCTCATAGCCCCGTATTGGCCTCGACAAGTATGGTTTCCCACACTTCTAGACCTCTCAGTCAGGGACCCAATTTGTCTGGGAGTAGCTCCCACTCTCATAACTCAGGATCAGGGTCAGTTGTGCCATCCCAACCTTCAATCCCTTTCCCTGACAACATGGATGTTGAAAGCTTGATCTTACAACCACTCAATCTTTCAACTAATGTATCTCAAGTGCTTATAGCTTAACGTAAACCTTCAACACGAAAAAACTATTTTCGAAATGGAAAAGATTTACTTTGTGGTGCAGGCAAAAGAGTATTGATCCTTTCACCTGCCCTACAACTTCTCTGCTAGATTACTTATGCCATCTTTCAGATTCTGGTCTTCAGACATCATCTGTCAGTCCATTTAAGGGCAATCTCAGCTTACCATAACAAGATGGGAGATGCACCAATATCCATGCAACCTCTTGTCAGCAGGTTTATGAGAGGTTTAACTCAACTTAAACGACCAATTCAGCCGCCAGTCACAGAGTGGGACCTGAATCTGGTCTTAACAAGGCTCATGCGTTCTCCTTTCGAACCCATGAATTCCTGTGATCTTAAATTTCTCACATGGAAGACTATCTTCCTCATAGCCATTACATCAGCTAGAAGGGTTAGTGAGTTACAAGCACTTGTCACCTACTCACCCTATACAAAATTCCTACATGACAGAGTGGTTCTCCGTACACATCCAAAATTGCTTCCCAAAGTAGTTACGGAATTCCACTTGAACCAATCCATAGTTTTACCTTTTTTCCAAGGCCTCATTCTCACCAAGGAGAAGGGGCCTTACATACCTTGGACTGTAAACTTGTGCTAGCATTTTACTTAGACCGCACTGCAGTCCATAGAAAATCCACTCAGCTCTTTGTATCTTATGATCCAAACAAACCCGGTAAAGCAGTGGGTAAACATACCCTATCCAATTGGTTAGCAGATTGCATACAGTTCTGCTATGAAAAAGCAGGCCTTCCTCTCCAAGGGCGAGTAAAGGCACATTCAGTGAGAGCAATGTCAACCTCAGTAGCACACTATCGTTCAGTGCCAATCCTTGACATATTTAAAGCAGCAACATGGAGTTCTCTTCACACCTTTGCAGCTCATTACTGTTTGGACAAAGAAGGGCGACAAGATTCAGCCTATGGACAATCTGTCTTAAAGAACTTGTTTCCAGTTTAATCCCAACTCCTACATCTAACCTGCTGTGATCTTCGGCTGCCTCATTTTCACCAACAATACTTCACTGTTGCTACAGTACCAAATAACTCAGCCTGTAGCTTGCTAATCACCCATATGTGAGGACTATCATCCTGCCTGTCCTGGGATAAAGCAAAATTGCTTACCTTGTAATAGGTGTTATCCCAGGACAGCAGGATGTAATCCTCACAAAACCCACCCGCCACCCCGCGGAGTTGGGTCTGATACGTTTTATTATTTTATTTTTACTAACGCTTATTGCTACATACGAGACTAAAGAGAGACCTGTGTGGCAGAGAATATCATGGCATGCTGGGCATGCTCCGTGGCCACACAGTGCCAGTCAGAAGTTCCTAGAAACTTTGACAGAAAGTTTTCCCGCAATAGGGCTCCGTCAGTGACGTCACCCATATGTGAGGACTACATCCTGCTGTCCTGGGATAACACTATTACAAGGTAAGCAGTTTTGCTTTCTCATCACTTCCTTAGTGATCCCCTTATTTTTTATTTAAAATGTATATATATTCATTGCGGATATTCTGAAAACCTGACTGGCTGGGGGTCCTCCAGGACAGGCTCGATAACCACTGCTCTATCATATTTCCCTCAATAATCTCTTCTTCAAACTGAAGAGCACTAGCCTGTTTAGCCTTTCTTCGTAAGAGAGCCTTTCCATTGCCTTTATAATTTGTTTACCTTTCTGGGTATTTTCTAGTTAAGCTATATCTTTCTAGAGATGAGGGACCAGAACTGTACACAAAACTCAAGCTGTGGTCACACTGTAGAGGCATTGGGGCTGATGCAATAAATGTGTGCAGAAAACAGGCGCTCACTGTTGAGCGCCTTTTTCCTAACGCATGTCCAGCCATCTCTCCTGGGCTCCCGATCTAATATTAAAATGATGGGTCACGCTAAAAAGGAGCTACTAGGGACAAATGTGCGTCCCTAGCGCCTCTTTCGGACCGGTTTTACTGCCACAGGAGAGGCGGCTGTCAAACCAGTTGGGAAAATGGATGCTCTAACTATGAGCGTCCGTTTTCTCCTGCTACCAGCATATACACACACAAGACTGTGCATCTTGTGTGTGTTTTGGACATCCAAAATTTTATTTTTCAAAGAATTATTATTTTTTTAAATAAATGCTGCTTTAATTGGTTCCTCCTACATACTTTCACTACAGTACTATTAGGAGGAATCTCAGAAAGCAGGATTTTTCTTTTTTTCTTTCAATGCGCCCTGAGCTGGTGTACATTTTGCTGCGTTGCAAGGTCACAGTTGCTGTGTGGAAATTTATTGGCTCGCGGGGATTAGCTAATAGCTTCATCTACATGGATTTCCATGTGATAAGTGCTATTAGCTACACAGAGATTTGGATGCGCATTTTGGACACGCTAATCCCTGTATTGGATCGGGGGTAATGGATGCGTGTTAGGCCATGTGCAGTGGCTAGCTCACTGTATTGAATCGGCCCCATTATGATATACAGAGTCATTATGATATTCCCTGTTTTGTTTTCTGCTCTTTTCCAAATAATTACTAATATTCCATTTGCTTTTTTGGCCAGCGCTGCATACTAAACTGAGGATTTCAGTATATTTTCCTCAGTGACCTTCAAAATAAGTCAGATTTTTTTAATTTCTGTGTACAAAAAAAAAATACTATTAACGAAGTTTCAGATGAAACATTGGGACCCATGAGTATAACATAGTGCCTAGAATATGGCAAGAATATCCTAGTCCTGAATATGTAGGGGCCTTCATTTTCCAGTGTTTGTTGTATTTTTCCTGGGAATTTCAATGATAAAAATTAGTGGAAAAAATGATTTCTACTGTATTTTCTCCTGTGTGTTATAACAGTCATTTTTCCATTTATTTTTTGTTATAATACTGAAATTCCCAGCAAAAGTAAAATAGCTGAAAACGAAAGTCCCTATGAATACAGTGATCTTATTTTCAAATATACTCTGCATTATTGGGAATTGGTACTTGAAGAGTGGGATGAAATTCTGTTGCTTGCGTTGTCCACAGTAACTCTAGGATCCTTTGCCTGGGTGTTAACTTCTTATATGGAAACCAGCATCATGCATATGTAGTTGGGATTATTTTTCCCTTTTAATTTCGTGAAGTCTGCCATGAGGAACTTTGTCCAAATGTCTTCTGAAAATCTCCTTACACTCTAATGACTGACATGATGTTATTCGCATATTTATTCGCATACTTATTTATTTAAAATCACTTGTATCCCACACACCCTACAAAATGGCCGATACAGTACAGTGTGCTCCGACGGAGCGCACTGTTAGCCTGCTCTTGGTCGCGCGTTTTCCCTTACCTCTCATTCAGTAAAGGGAGGAAAACGCACGTCCAACCCACGGCACCTAATAGAGCCCTCAACATGCAAATGCATATTGATGGCCCTATTAGGTATGCGCACAGGATACAGAAAGTAAAATGTGCAGCCAAGCCGCACATTTTACTTTCAGAAATTAGCGCCGACCCACAGGTAGGTGCTAATTTCTCCCAGCACCGGGAAAGTGCACAGAAAAGCAGCAAAAACTGCTTTTCTGTGAACCCTCCAACTTAATATCATAGCGATATTAAGTTGGAGGTCCCGAAGAGTAAAAATAGTTTACACAAAAAAAAAAAAAATTGAATTCGGCCCGCGGCTGTTGGGCCGAAAACCGGACGCTCAATTTTGCAAGCGTCCAGTTTCCGAGCCAGTGGCTGTCAGCGGGCTCGAGAACCAGCGTCGGCAAAATTGAGCGTCGGCTGTCAAACCCACTGACAGCTGCCGCTCCTGTCAAAAAGAAGGTGCTAGGGACGCGCTAGAGTCCCTAGCGCCTCCTTTTACCTGGTTTTACCACCGGGCCATTTTAAATACTGAATCGTGCGCACCGGCGAGTGGCCGGGAGATCGGGCGTTTGCCCGCTCTCCCGCGGACTTTACTGTATCGGCCTGAAAGTTTGGGGCAGGTAACAAAGAAACATCCATAAAAATTCATGATAAAATCAATACGTATATAGTTAAACAAATAAGACTTAATAGAGAAGTAAAAGACGCTTATTAAAGAAGGACATATTAACTGATTAAGTGCAGGAATCTGTTGATAATTACATCTTTGAATGCTTGGTTGAGCAAATGAGTTTTCAGGGCTTTGCTGAATTCCTTTGAGTTACTAATATTGTGGAGTTGGAGGGGTAGAGAGTTGTACAATTTTGGACCAGCAATTGACAAGGCCTGTTCTCTAGTGCAGACAAGACGGGCATGATGTGGTGAAAGGATACAGAATAACTGTTGTGATGAATGTAGTGTTCTCCTGGGGGTATATAACTTGTGTTGTTTGTGTCCAGGGGGAGGGGACGTTATTCATTAGATTATGCATATTGGTAGCTAGTTTATATTGAAGAATTCTAGTAGATCAGTAAAGCTTGGTCTCCCTTTGCTAAATCTATGTTGGCTGTTCCCATTAAGTGATGTCTGTCCATATGCTGAGTTATTCTGTTCTTAACTATAGTTATTGAGCTGTATTTTATGTATTTGAATTTTTCTCAGTTAACTTTATAAGCCACTCTGGGTATCCCTTTTGGGCTAAAAAGATCAGGTATACATTTTTTTTGTTTATATTCTGCCTTTTATGACACTTCCAAGTGGATTACATTCAGGTACGTGGATTACATTCAGGTACTATAGGTAAGCAGTATCACCTCGCTACAGGTCTCAAGAGAGACCATACCTTGAGCCAGGCATAAATGGGCAGACCAAGTGGTTCTTATCTGCAAACAACTTCTATTTTTATCTCCCTTCTGCTTTACTTATTCCTCCGCCTGAAGACAATGCCTCTACTCTTCACCACAAACGCCAGGAATAGGAATTCCTTAAGGGCCTCAGAGTTTATCCAGGAAACTAGGGCAAGTCTGAAATCAGGGCCAGACAAAATGACAGAAAATAGCAAAATAAAATACATTAAAAATAAAACATTTAAACAGTAAAATGAAATCCCCCTTCACCAAACTATGCCTCCTATTCTACTCTCACTAGAGAATTGCCTGTGTCTTAATATTAGGAAACAGACTGACTACCCAACATCATGATTTGAGATTTCCTATCATCTTTGTAGACCAGTCCTTATTTATTGGAATTCCCGCATAAACTGCTAGGGTCAGAGCTTACACCCACTTTTTTTCTCTCTTGTTGCTTCAAGCAGTTGGCAGTAGTCTTGTCTTCAGCAAGATATGAATCAGTAACGACAGGTTCCTACCTTGCTCCCAGAGTCTTAGTTCGACCACTTTCTTGTTCAGTCTATTGGTTTCAGGCCAACAGTTCTTATGAGCAGATTTTTTTCCCCAATAGTAGCCTGCTCCCAGAGAGAAACCCCCTCGGTACTTCTCCCATTACCCTGAGGAGTTTGGTGGAACTGCCCTGGTAGAGGGGTTCCCTTCTTGTAGTTGGTGGAACCATGGAGGTGTACAGGGTAGGGTCTTGTTCCCCCCCCCCCCTTTCTTTTCTGTTCTTCTCTTTCCCTTCCTCTGCTACTGGCTGTCTTGTAGCTGTGCTTCTTTAAGGTCTCAAAGATTTCAAAAAATAAAAGAGAAGAACATTAGCAGAGAAGATACAGCAAAGGTACCAGGCCACCTCCCCAAAACCCTGGAGGTGGTGAATAAGTGTACTGGCGCATGCCTCGCTGGGGGAAGGGAGCATCAACAGTGTTTTCACTGCTTGCTGGGGATGGCCATGACAGTATTTTAGGTCCACATGGGCCCTACAGGTTGAAGATGTCTCATGCAATGTCCTAAAAGGGCTCCATGGTAGCAGTTTTCTTTTTCACTTTGTCACACCTAGAACAGGCCTCCGCTAGGCTACATGACTGAAGGCAGGAATTTCCCATGGCTGCTTCCACATCAGCAGCACAACATAGGCCTGCATCTTGGCCAAAGAGAGTCAGCTGGTGGGGCTTTGGGGGAGATCCTATGAATTCTGCTTATGCCCACGGGCTCTCCCCCCACATATCTCTTTTGTTTCCTTTCCTTGAAAAAAATAACAAAAGGAGAAATTATCAGAATATAGCATACTGGGCAATGAATAGCGGTGTTGGTGTATGGTGTGTGGCACCAAGAAACTCCCCACAGCAGCCAAATCCTTTGCTCTGTATGTTATGGGGGCAAGGAACAGCAGGTCCATGTGGGTGTAGCAGCCGAATCTCCCTCTAGAGAGACCCTTGTAGACCTAGGTGGTTCTCAGTGGGGTGGGGGGGGGGGGGGGGGGGGGGTCAGCAGTGGAAACAGGAGCAATAGCATCACCAGATGTTAAGCTTCAGACGCAGATGCCTTCCCCTGGGGTTTTTTCTGCTCAGGCCCCCTCTCTGATGCTTCATTACCAAAACAAGGACAGGAATTGGACCCTCAGGAACTACAGGGAAGAACCACAGTGGAATCCCTTGAGGCCGCCTTACCCCATTTCATTCTGCTAATGCATCAAGCATTTTGTGTGATGCAGCACCCTGAGAAGGAAGGAGCCAGTGCCAACTCTTCCAGGACCCCCTCATGTCCCAGAGTATAAAGAACCAGCGCTAAAGCACAGTAGTCCAGAGAAGGCTCTTCGTCAGAGTCAGATAACCTCCTGCAAGAAGACTCACTGGAGAAAGAGCAATTTTTCGTCAAGGTGGATGACTCCAGTCGTTCACTTGTTTCACAGAGAAACTGACAGCATTAATTGCTAATGTAATGATTACTCTCTGAATCACGGATCCTAAGAGAGACCCAATTCTACAGGGGTTCTGGAGGGCCATGAAGGATTTCCCTTGCATTCAACACTAAAAACAATGGTATTGTCTGAATGGGACACCCCTCAGGAGGGTGGGAGGGATTTAAAAGGAGGGAGACTGTCGAATAAGATCTATCCCCTACCCCTGGAAGTAATATGTTGTTGAGGATTCATAGGCTAGACTCCCTGATGCCCACAGTTACCCATAAGATGTCCATCTCGTTAGAGGGCGGGACAGCGTTGATGGATCCCTAGGTTAGGAAAACTGAGACAGTATTAAAGCAAGCCTTTTCAACCGATGCCATGGTGTTGAAACAGCAATTTGTGGTGGCTATGTAGCATGAGCTGGTTTCAGCAGATTCCCAAGTCAGAGGACACAGCAAGGACAGAGTCTGGGGTGTTCTTTTTGGCAGACCCCCTACATGACCTCATTAGGATGGCTTCCAGGGTGGTAGCTTCAGGGTTAGCATCAAAAATATTGATGTGGCTCCACAACTGGGCAGCAGACACTGTTTCTAAAACCTGTTTAAGCAAGCTGCCCTTCTTGGGGGACTTATTCTTTGGAGAATAATTAGAAAAACTGGTTAAAAATATCAGGAATGAAACCTCAACTCCCTGAAAATAAGGCTTGGTCAGCTACATGAGGCCTGATATGTCAGCACTTTAGAGATTACTGCAGGTGTAAGGTAGACAGATATGCACCTCAATTCAGGTGGTGCAAGTCTCAGCCCTTTCAAGGGGCAAGAAAGCCTAAAGGGGATTCTGCCATGGTTGCAGGATCGGCCATTTGTCCCAATGATATGCAACGGGTCCCTTCCAATATAGTTCCTGTAGGCGACTGCCTACAGCAATTTTATGCAAAATGGACCTGCATCATCTCAGATCTAAGGGTACTGGACATCATTCAAAGAGGTATGCACTAGACTTATTAGCTCCAGTACTACAGATCTTTAAGGCCTCCCTGTGCTTTTCTCCAAACAAAAGAGAGGCTAGCAAGGCTGTGGACCTACAGGCCACTTTTCCAGTTTCGGAACAAGGCAGAGGAGCATACTCAATCTATTTCATAGTTCCAAAAAAGGATGGATCATTTTGTTTGGTTTTGGATCTCAAGTGGGTCAACAAGCATGTGAGGGTCCTGCACTTTTGTATGCAGACTGTGCCTCATCATGTCAAAGAAAGGGGAGTTCCTAACCCCTCTTAACTTGGCAGAAGCCTAATTTCATATTCCAGAATTTGCTCTGCTTCTGCATGCTAGGCAAACACTTTCAATTTCAAACCTTTCCTTTCGACCTTTCTACTGCCCCAAGAATATTTACCAAGGTGGTAATAGCTGCTGCGTTGCGCAAACAAAGAATCCTGGTTCACACTTATCCAGATGACTGATTTATCAGAGCCAAATCTTTTCAAGAACACCAGCAAGCATCCATAGAAACATAGAAATGATGGCAGAAGAAGACCAATTGGTCCATCCAGTCTGCCCAGCAAGCCTCACACTTCTTTTTTTCTCATACTTATCTGTTTCTCTTGGCTCCTAGTAACCTTTGGTTCTATTTCCCTTTCACCCCCACCATTAATGTAGAGAGCAGTGATGGAGCTGCATCCAAGTGAAATATCAAGCTTGATTAGTTAGGGGTAGTAACCGCCGCAGTAAGCAAGCTACACACATACTTATTTATTTACCCAGACTATGTTATTCAGCCCTTATTGGTTGTTTTTCTTCTCCCCTGCCATTGTAGCAGAGAGCTATGCTGGATAAGCGTGAAGTATTAGTTTTTCTTCTCCCCTACTGTTGAAGCAAAGAGCTATGTTGGATATGTATTGAAAGTGAAGTATGCATTGAAAGCCACATTATCTATCAACAAATATTGAATAAGCCTAATAATTGGTAATACCTATAGCTTATGAACTCTGTTAATTTTACATACTCTTGCCCACCCCTGGTTTTTTTTTTTTTTTTAAAATATGGAGATGGCAGGCCTCCATCCTTCCGCTCCGTGAAGGTGGAACACCAACCACTGGCATCCCGCTCCGTGAATGCCTCTGTGGCTACTGCCGCTCCGTGCAGTGTTTTGTTGCCTCCTCTTTATACACTTCCTCTAGACCTGATGGATCCAAAGTGTTTATCCCACGCCCCTTTGAAGTCCTTCACAGTTTTGGACTTCACCACTTCCTCCGGAAGGGCATTCCAGGCATCCACCACTCTCTCTGTGAAGAAATATTTCCTGACATTGGTTCTTAGTCTTCCTCCCTGGAGTCTCAGCTCGTGACCTCTGGTTCTGCTGATTTTTTTCTGACTGAAAAGGTTTGTCGTTGTCTTTGGATCATTAAAGTTTTTCAAGTATCTGAATGATATCACCCCTGTTCCTCCTTTCCTCCAGGGTGTACATATTTAGATTCTTCAATCTCTCTTCGTATGACATCCGATGAAGACCCTCCACCTTTTTGGTCGCTCTTCTCTGTACCGCTTCCATCTTGTCTCTGTCTCTTTGTAGATACGGTCTCCGGAACTGAACACAGTACTCAGGTGAGGCCTCACCAAGGACCTGTACAATGGGATAATCACTTCCCTTTTCTTACTCGATATTCCTCTCTCTATGCAGCCCAGCATTCTTCTGGCTTTTGCTATCCTCTTGTCGCATTGTTTCGCAGACTTCATATCATTAGACACTATAACCCCTAGGTCCCTCTCGTGCTCCGTGCACATCAGCCTTCCCCCCCCCCCCCCCCCCATCGAATACAGTTCATTCGGATTTCCACTCCCCATATGCATGACTTTGCACTTCTTGGCATTGAATCTCAGCTGCCATATCTTCGACCACTCTTCCAATTTCCTTAAATCCCGTCTCATTCTCTCCACTCCTTCCGGCGTGTCCACTCTGTTGCAGATCTTAGTGTCGTCCGCAAAAAGACAAATCTTACCTTCTATCCCGTCCGCAATGTCGCTCACAAAGATTTTGAACAGGACCGGTCCCAACACCGATCCTTGTGGTACACCACTTAAAACCGCTCTCTCTTCAGAGAGAGTTCCATTTACCATCACACATTGTCTTCTGTCCGTCAACCAGTTTGCAATCCAGGTCACCATCTCGGCACTCACTCCTAAGCTTCTCGTTTTATTCACCAGTCTCTTGTGCGGAACCGTATCAAAAGCTTTGCTGAAATCTAAGTAGATGACATCGAGCGCTCTTCCTCGATCCAATTCCTTGGTTACCCAGTCAAAAAAGTCAATCAGATTTGTCTGACAGGATCTTCCCCTGGTGAATCCATGCTGCCTCTGGTCCAGCAATTCTCCGGACTGTAGATAGTTCACTATTCTCTCTTTCAACAGTGACTCCATTACTTTTCCCACCACCGAAGTGAGGCTAACCGGTCTGTAGTTACCAGCCTCCTCTCTGTTCCCACTCTTGTGAAGCGGGACCACTACCGCTCTTCTCCAATCACTCGGCACCACTCCCGTTTCTAGGGATCTATTGAACAGGTCACACAGCGGACCCGCCAGCACATCTCTGAGCTCCATCAGTATCCTTGGATGAATCTCATCAGGCCCCATGGCTTTGTCCACTTTCAGATTCTTTAGCTCTTCCCATACATTTTCTACTGTAAAAGGGTTTTCTTCTATTCCACTTCCTTCCAGTTTCTTGTTGTGTAGAGATGGTCCTTCTCCAGGGTCTTCTTTAGTGAACACAGAATTGAAGTATTCGTTTAATATTTCTGCCATTTCTTTGTCACTCTCCACGCATTGATCATTTCCACCTTTCAATTTCACTATACCACTTTGAACTTTTCTCTTTTCACTGATGTATCTGAAAAATGTTTTGTTACCAATCTTTATCTCCTTGGCAATCTTCTCTTCCGCTTGACTTTTTGCCGACTTTATCAATTTCTTCGTCTCCCTCAGTTGACTCAAATATTGTTCTTTGTGCTCATCCCTTTGGGATCTTTTATATTTCTTGAACGCTGTTCTTTTAGCCTTAATTTTGTCAGCCACCTCCTTTGAGAACCAGATAGGTTTCATTTTTCTTTTGCTTTTCTTTACATTTCTAACATATAGAGTAATTGCTCCTTTTAGATTGGTCCACTGCTGATCCACATCTCTCTCGTTCTCCCAGCCTTTTAGTTCTTCCTCTAGGTACTTCCCCATTTCTTCAAAGTCCGTGTTTTTGAACTGTAAAACTCGGGTCTTTGTGCTTCTTTTCCATATTTTGTTAGTGATATTAAACCATACCGTTTGATGATCACTGGTGCTGAGGTGGGCGCCCACCTGGTCATCAGAGACATTATCTCCATTAGTGAGCACTAAGTCGAGTATAGTTCCTTCTCTAGTGGGTTCATTTACCATTTACCACTACCATTATGGTAGTCCAACTCATGGAGATTTTGGGATGGGTAGTAAACTACATCAAACACAGCTTAAAACCAACTCAGGAGGCCACTTCACTCTCACTCCAAAAAGAGTGGGGAACGTAATAGATCAAGTTAAAATCTTTCAGGCCTAATGTGCACCCAAAGTCTGGGATTACCTACACCTCTTGAAGCTAATGGCAGCCACATTAGATCTGGTTCCATGAGTCAGAGTCCACATGTGTCCATTACAGTGTTCTTTCCTGTCCCAGTGGATTCCAGAATTGAAGGACTATGAATGGTGCCTCCCTTTTTCACAGGCAGAAAGAGAAAATTTGAATTGGTGGATAGATTCGGTTAACTTGAAAAAGAGAATAGACCTGGATCCTCCAGAGTGGATCATTATACCCACAAACGCCAACAAGTATGACTGGGTTGCACATTGCCAGCATCAAATGGCCCAGGGCCAGTGGACAAGGAGGGAAGGAACTTGGTCAATAAACAGGCTAGAGATAAGGGTAGCAAATCACCTGGACCAAATGGTATGCATCCTAGTACTGAAGGAACTAAAAAATGAAATTTCTAATCTATTAGTTAAAATTTGTAACCTATCATTAAAATCATCCATTGTACCTGAAGACTGGAGGGTGGCCAATGTAACTCCAATATTTAAAAAGGGCTCCAGGGGCGATTCGGGTAACTATAGACCAGTGAGTCTGACTTCAGTGCAGAGAAAAATAGTGGAAACTATTCTCAAGATCAAAATCGTAGAGCATATAGAATGTCATGGTTTAATGGAACACAGTCAACATGGATTTATCCAATGGAAGTCTTGCCTAACAAATCTGCTTCATTTTTTTGAAGGAGTTAATAAACATGTGGATAAAGGTGAACCGGTAGATGTAGTGTATTTGAATTTTCAGAAGGCATTTGACAAAGTCCCTCATGAGAGGCTTCTAAGAAAACTAAAAAGTCATGGGATAGGAGGCGATGTCCTTTCGTGGATTACAAACTGGTTAAAAGACAGGAAACAGAGAGTAGGATTAAATGGTCAATTTTCTCAGTGGAAAAGGGTAAACAGTGGAGTGCCTCTGGGATCTGTACTTGGACTGGTACTTTTCAATCAACCTAATAAACGAAGGTTGACTGACGTGCCGCAAATGCGCAGTAGAGAGCAGCTCTACCGCGCATGCGAGCACGTCGGTCACAGTGTGCCTCTTAAAAATAAAAATGGCGCTGTAGGAGCGGCGGCCCGAAGACCCGGAGCGGCGACGGCGGCCCGGAGCGACAGGAGCGGCGGCCCGAAGACCCGGAGCGGCGGGAGCGGCAGCGGCGGCCCGAAGACCCGTGCAGGAGCGGCGGCGGCACCGGCCCAAAGACCCGGAGCGGCGGCGGCAATGCGCGCGAGGGAGGGACGGAAGTCTGTCCCTCCCTCGCGCGCATGCCGCTGCCGCTCCGGGTCTTCGGGCCGCCGCTCCGGGTCTTCGGGCCGGTGCCGCCGCTCCGGGTCTTCGGGGGAGATCGACTGAGGGGACGAGGGAGGGGGGAGAGAGGAGTGACTGAGGGGAGGGGGGAGAGAGGAGTGACTGAGGGGAGGGGGGAGAGAGGAGTGACTGAGGGGGAGGGGGGAGGGAGGAGTGACTCAGGGGGGGGGAGGGGGGAGAGAGGAGTGACTGGGGGGAGGGGGGAGAGGAGTGACTGACTGAGGGGAGGGGGGAGGGAGGAGTGACTGGGGGGAGGGGGAGAGAGGAGTGACTGAGAGGGGGGGAGGGAGGAGTGACTGGGGGGAGAGGGAGGAGTGACTGAGGGGAGTGACTGGGGGAGGGGGAGATAGGAGTGACTGAGGGAGGGAGGAGGGGGGAGTGACTGAGGGGAGGAGGGAGGGGGGAGAGAGAGGAGTGACTGAGGGGAGAGGGGAGAGAGTGGGGGAGGGTGGGAGGGAGAATGAGGGGGAAGGAAATGATCCAAAAAAAAAATGTTAATGTAGCCCGTTTTAACGGGCTTAACGGCTTGTATATATATAAATGATCTGAAAAAGGACTACTACGAGTGAAGTGATCAAATTCGTGGACGGTACAAAATTATTCAGAGTAGTTAAATCACAAGCGGATTGTGATACATTACAGGAAGACCTTGCAAGACTGGAAGATTGGGCATCCAAATGGTAGATGAAATTTAATGTGGACAAGTGCAAGGTGTTGCATATAGGGAAAAATAACCCTTGCTGTAGTTACACAATGTTAGGTTCCATATTAGGAGCTACCACCCAGGAAAAAGATCTAAGCCACCCAGAAAAAAGATCAAAATCTTCGGCTCAGTGTGCTGCAGCAGTCAAAAAAGCAAACAATGTTAGGAATTATTAGGAAGGGAATGGTTAATAAAACGGAAAATGTCATACTGCCTCTATCGCTCTATGGTGAGACCGCACCTTGCATACTGTGTACAGTTCTGGTCGCCGCATCTCAAAAAAGATATAGTTGCGATGGAGAAGCTACAGAGAAGGGCAACCAAAATGATAAAGGGGATGGAACAGCTCCCCTATGAGGAAAGGCTGAAGAGGTTAGGGCTGTTCAGCTTGGAGAAGAATTGGCTGAGGGGGGGTGGGATATGATAGAGGTCTTTAAGATCATGAGAGGTCTTGAACGAGTAGATGTGAATCAGTTATTTACCCTTTTGGATAATAGAAGGACTAGGGGGCATTCCATGAAGTTAGCAAGTAGCACATTTAAGACTAATCGGAGAAAATTATTTTTCACTCAACGCACAATAAAGCTCTGGAATTTGTTGACAGAGGATGTGGTTAGTGCAGTTAGTGTAGCTGGGTTCAAAAAAGGTTTGGATAAGTTCTTGGAGGAGAAGTCCATTAACTGCTATTAATCAAGTTTACTTAGGGAATAGCCACATTACATCAGTAGCATGGGATCTTCTTGGTGTTTGGGTAATTGCCAGGTTCTTGTGACCTGGTTTGGCCTCTGTTGGAAACAGTATGCTGGGCTTGATGGACCTTTGGTCTGACCCAGCATGGCAATTTATGTTCTTATATGTTCATATATATGTCATCAGGCAGGAGCCACTCACTTTTCTGCCCAAGATGATAGGAAACTGATCAGAATACATTCAAAAATTGCTACAGTAGTAGCATACATGGAGAAGCAGGGAGGGTGGCACTGGTAGAAGGGTACTAGTGTTCAAAGCTGCCAAGATATGTGACCTCCTGTCGGGAGATCACATTGTGGGAGTTGAGAACATACACACTGACTTCCTCAGCAGGATCAGACTGGACCCCGGGAAATGGGAACTCAGCCGAGAAGCATTTTAAATATAGATTAGAGCAGTGGGCTACGAACCAGGGTTCGAGTCCTGCTGTCGCTCTTTGTGACCTTGGGCAAGTCACTTTACCCTCCATTACCTCAGGTGCAAACAGATCGTAAGCCCTCTGGGGATAGGGAAATTCCTGTGGTACCTGAATGTAATCCACTTTGAAGCACTGAAAAAAGTGCAAAAAGCAGAATATAAATCTAAATAAATAAAAAATAAATATTAAGTTGTTGTGGGCAGCTGCCAGTGGACGTAATGGCATCATAGTGAAATGCCAAGGTAGATAAATTCTTCTGCAGACGCAAGGAGCCAGGCTCCAGTGTCCTGCTAGTACCTTGGCCAAAAGGATTACTGCTCTGCGTGTTTCCACCATGGCTCCTGATAGGAAGAGTTCTGAAAAGAATAGAATCCTACATCGCTAAAAAATCTGCTATCCCCAGACTAGCCAAAAAGGCCTTGCTATGCAGACTTGATAAGACTACTTGTGGGGTCCCAGTTATGTCTCCTGGGAGAATGTGGGATGCTTTGGCAGGGCCTGATTCTGATGGAGGGATCCATCTCCATTCTTTCTACGGCCTGGCCTTTGAAAGGTCATGGGTGCACAGAAAAGGTTATTCCCTTGCAGTCATCTCTACCATGCTGAAGGCATGAAAGGTGTCTACCTCACCAGCCTACATTTGTATATGGCACTTATTTGAGGACTTCTATCACTCATGGTCATTGTCCCCTTGGAAAGCAGATGTTGGGTCAATATTGGACTTCATCCAAATAGGTTTGGATAAAGGTTTATTGTGTAGCTTCTTGAAAGTGCAGGTAACAGCAATA
Source organism: Rhinatrema bivittatum (assembly GCF_901001135.1). Taxonomy (NCBI): domain Eukaryota; kingdom Metazoa; phylum Chordata; class Amphibia; order Gymnophiona; family Rhinatrematidae; genus Rhinatrema; species Rhinatrema bivittatum. Next base: position 815,569,467 of record NC_042616.1, on the reverse strand, counting down.
TCCTGCTTCAGAGGCCCATTTAATGGTTTGCAGGTAGTCACTTAACCAGATGTTGGCCGATTCCTTAAGGGAGCAAAGCAGCCCTCTTTTAGATCAGTAGTACCACAAGAGGATTTTAACTTGGTACTGAGAGCTCTGACAGGTCTTCCTTCGATCTTCCAAGTCATGCCTCTTTAAAGTAAAAGTGGCCTTTCGGTAGTCATCTGCTCAGCTAGGTGGATCTCAGAGCTACAAGCCCTATCCTGCAGGGATCCGTATCTGACATTTACAGCAGATTTGTTCACCTTCCAGCTGGTTCCTTCCTTTTTGCCCAAGGTAATGTCACTTTTTCACATAAACCAGGTAGGTACCGGCCTTTAGTGGTAGTAAGACATGGAAGGGAGACATGAAGCTTCACTCACTGGATGTCCGGCACATACTATTAAAGTACCTATAGGTCAAAAACCTTTTCCAAAAGATAGCTAAGCTCTTTGTATGGAAGGGGAAAACGGGAAGCAGCCTCCAAGCCCACATTAGCAAGATGCATCAAAGAGGCAGTCACCTCAGCATATATCCTCAAGGGAAAGCAGATACCATCAGGACTCTGGGTGCATTTACCCAGAATGCAGGCAAGTGGAGGTCTCTTTGATAGCCTCAGAAGACATTTACAGAGCAGCCACCTGGTCTTCCTTGCGCTGATTTGTTGTTTAAACAAGCTTTTCCGGACCCCTCCTAATTACCACCTCATCAACTTCTATAACTCAGCCACAGCAGCTCTTTGTAAATAACGCTACATGATGTTAAATTACTACTGTATTTCTCTCTTCTCCCAGTTCGATCATCCTTGTTATTTGTAACTGCAATTTCCTTTGCACAGGTTCCAGTTTTAATGTATTTTGCACCCCTTGTTCAACTGTAAACCAGCATAATGTGATTGTATCATGAATGCCGGTATAGAAAAACCTTAAATAAGTATTATAGGCTGGACATATTGTAAAAGGCTGATACAGCCTTTGGGGCAAGCGTCCTTAGGGCAGCCCTCTCTTCCTCCCATAAGTAAAGCCTGCTCCAGCAGGATGATAAAGGTGAAATTTAGTCTTGCCTGGCAACTTTCTTTCCTTGAGTCCTGCTAGACCAGCTCAGATACCTGCCCAGGAAGAGGGTGTGGCCAGACATTAAGGGCAGTCTGCATGCATGCTACTTTCTTTCTCTATCTGTCCTATCCATTAAGAGGGATAGATGTCCGACTCCATCTCTGTTTAAAAAGAAAACAAAGCAGGGTTGTAGAAGTCAGTTGACTATATGCTCTTTTTTTTATTTTTAAAGGAAAGAGTGATATATTGTGCAGAAAGGTAATGTTTTTGTTTATGGAACCATCCAGAGAGAATCAGGAGATGTCTCTCTCTGGAGTAGCCTTGATTGAGACATTTTTTTTAAACCTCAATGTTTTCTAGGGTAGTTGTCTCGTTACTTTGCCAGAAGGTTACTGGAAAGTGCCTGAAGCCACACCTCCCGAATACCTGCACTTGACGTCACAAGGGGGAAAGAGTGTGTGTGTGTGTGTGTGTGTGTGTGTGTGGGAGGGGGGCGTCCTGTCTCTGGCAGTTGTAGAGGAGAGAATTCCCATCAGTAAGGACTGTTCTAGCAGGATTCAAAGAGAGGGATTATCAGGTAAGACTAAATTTCACCTCCTACAGCTTACACTTGGGTTCTTAGATATGAGTATTATGATTGAAAACTTTGTTGGAGATATTATTGCTTTTTGTATTGTTGAGTTTCGGTTTTCTGTGCCTTGGGCACAACAGTGTGCACTAACTAGGTATTGCGCATGTTGTATAACAATGCCACTCCCACATGTATTCTTAGCAGGAGTACACTTTCTCTCCTTGTTAAAGTCGTCTTATGGAACCTGTGTAAAAGAAAAGAGGAAGGGAAATACTGGATTTAACCAAATGTAAAACATACAGTATCGTATCACAAAGTATAGCACGTGCTAAATACTGAGAAGGAGAACATTTCAGTTGGAGGACTGAGATTTGCCACATCGGAAGGCAGCTTCCTCAGCAGAACATAATCACCCAGTGGTGGCTCGGGACCCGTGTACAAGGAGAGAGAGCTCTTTGTGGGAGCCCAACTAGGTGGAGGGGCTTTGGAGCAATAGAATTTAGTTTAACATGCAGGATGTCAGGATCAACATACAAAATAGACATAGAAATTGAGCCCTGATTAAGGGCTTTACTGTTTATCAGCTTTTCCCATTGTTACTGCTATAACATTGCAGAGACTACCAAACCTTGCAGTATGCTAATACTGGGGGATTCTGAATAGTACTTTTTAAATATTGATAGGCATGGAAGCCCAGTCAGTCCAATTGGTGCTGGCTCTGTAGTCTTCCATAATACTCTGGGATCTCACTTACATTGCTAATTGGAAGGAGTAGTGGTAAGCAGCCGGTACAGTTGAGAAGTGTGTTCTGTCTCATTCCTGCTGGGTGCACATAACTAACTGGGTTTGCTACCCAAGATGTGAAATAAAAAAGCCTGGATTGTTATTTGTCATGCATTCACTAATCTGCCTTTTCCTGTTACCCTTTCACCTTCCCTGGAAGGTTGGGACAGGTGACTTTAGATACCTTGTTGGCCAAGTTGTAATGAAAACTTCATTGTAGTTCAAATCCTTCAATATACAGGAAGTCTTTGGCTTAAGCTGTTTGTTTACGATTCAGAGTTACGTTTTTAAATTGACACCCATTATCCAACTTACACTTGTTTCAACTTTGATACCTGAATGACTCCCATCAGTACCATTAGTGTGTTGATGACCTTGGGACCTGATGAGGTGATGTCAATAGGAAGAGTATCATGAACTTCCTCGCCTCAAAACAGTGTCACTAGAATATTTACTTACTTACTTTATTTATTTTTATATACCAATGTTCGATTTTTACATATCACATCGGTTTACATTCCAATAAAAATGCAGGAAATCAAGCGTTTCCTTTCTCAATACATTGAACAATAATAAACATAAAATTGTTAACAAGGGAGATAAAAACATGGGAAAGGTTAACACTAAGGGTTGCACAAAGGGGCGTGCCCCTTTGTCGCGCGACACACAGCGCCTTTCAACGTTCTGGCTCCGTTTGCAGTGACGTCGGGGGACAGGGCGGGTCTCTCAATCATAGCTTTCCCCACGGTGCTCCCATCTCAGTTTTAAAGGTGGTTTTTTCAATTTATTTAGTTTTTTTTTACCTTAATCCTGTGAATATTCCTTAGCACTTTCCTCTTCATATAAAAAAATTACTTTAAAATGCTAGTTCATTTTACAATACTATATATTACTAAATTCCAGGCTGTTTTGATGAAAATAGGGTATTGTGCCCTGATATGGAATCCAACCTTCATTTATAACATTGTTCTTATGGGACAATAGTTTTTGACTTATGTTTCAGGAACCAGTTGTGTCTTAAGTTTGCGGACTTCTGTAGTACTGTACAGTTTTATTCTGTGCAGTTATACATGTGTATCCTGAATCTCTCTGTGGTCAGTGTGGGAAATAAGAGTATGAGAAGATTGTGAAGTGACTGTGGGGTTGGATGACATTTTGAATATTTAACCGTACAAAGAATTTGTGTAGCATAATGAAGAAGAAAAATTAAGTTTAACTGTACTTTGAATATGGAGATAAGTATCCTCTCCTCCAGGCCTCTTGCTGTTACCTTTGCAGTATGTGGCCAATCTGCTCCATGATGGACTGTATCCTGGCAATAAGAAACTGATCCAGAACCTTGCAAAGTAGCATACATCCAATGTGACAGAAGCCTAGTGGCTGCCATAAATAATTTTCCTAGCATGTTGACAGATGGATTCAGGATCTAGTGGGTTATGCACCTGTGCCAGCAGAAGGAGACGGAGCAAACTGACATCACAGTATTTATACTTCTGCAGTGACATCAGCCTGCCAGTATTCTCTGTCTCCAGCAGATGGTGGACATGCATCTCCCTACTAGGGATTGCTTAAGATTTTAGGAGAATTTTATAAAGAAAAGAAAAAGCCCTGCTCTTCTGTGGTGATAGCAAATGTTCCCTCCCCCAACTGAAGATTCCTGAGGTGATTTCCATATGCTCTCAGATGTGTACCTTGGTCCGGCGTTGGTTTTTCAGCGGGCATGGACTTAGCTGATTGTGCAGCTTAAAGGCAGCGGTGTGGCGGTGACGGCAGATGCCCTCTTCTCCTGCAGCTGGAGACTGTCTCTGTACTCAGCCGGGAAGGGCTGAGCTCAGGTAAGTTTAAAAAAAAAAAAAAAAGAGACAGAGTAAAGGGGTTGTGTAGGACTTCCTCTGGTTTTTGTGTTTGGCGCACCATTCCAACGTTCGTTCCTGCTTCCGTTGGGCTTAAGGGAACTGGGTAGGCTGGCGGTTGATCAGCCCGGGTGGGCTAGGCCCCGTTGTTAGGCTTTTTCCTGTGATCCGTGTGGTAAACTGCCATGCTTTTTTCACGCGCTTTTCTGTGTGTTCAGCTGCCCTTACAGGACTGTCGGTGTGCACAGTCTTGTACATCCGAATTGTGTGCCTAGTGTTTTGGGTGCGCTACCTGTGCGCATATTCTTAAAAATGTATTGGTTGTGCGCCCAGGTTTGGCGCGGTGTCAGTACGCTTAGTTTTATGGTGCATAGATTTGGTGTGCTTAAATTTTGTGCGCTTAAATTGTTTCAGCGCGAATCAGCTGGACGCACATCTTCAGTCGCCTGTTAAGCATACTGATGAACTAATGGTGCCAGTGACCAAGAAACCTAAGCGCCTTTTTCTCTTTGTTGCCTGTCATATTCGGGCATCTCAACCTGGCGTGCCCTCTAACATGTGTCAATGCTGTTTAGAAGCTCAGGGAGAATTATCTTCCTCTGATTTTGCTAAGCCTGGTTCTTCCCAGCCTAATGATGGCCTGGTTAAGGACTTGTCTGGAGGAACACCTGACCTTGGAACTCCCTTGACTAGTTACTCCGCAGGGGATGGCAGCTCAGTGGGCCCCTGCTCAAGTGCCTTCTGGTTTTGGCATGGACTTTCTGTCTTTTCTTGGGTAGAATTCTTTCAAAGATTGCAATCCTTACTTCAGGCGCAGTCCTCAGCCCCGCTCAGTCTTGTCAAGTCAGATCCTCAGGTGTATCCCCTCCCTCTTCCAGTTCTATGTTTAAGCGCTGAAGCACACCTTGGTTAGCTGCGGGTATTCCCGTCAGGAATCCGGATGGCACTGATGATGCTGCAGATCCTAACTTTCTGGGAAGATGGGGAAATTCCTCCGTGATTGAAACCATATAGGTCTGTATTGTGGTTTTTTATAGAGATGAACTGCCAGCCCTGATATCCCAGACTTTAATGATGCTGGGAGTGCCTGGGGCAGATTCCATGTCTGAGTCAAAGAAAAATCCCACTTTGGTTTCCTTTCATAAAACCTCTTTTTCCCCAGTTATGGAAGCAATTCAAGAATTGATTGCCCTTGAATGGGAAGTTCCAGAGGCAAATTTCAAAGGGGTTCTGACATTGGAAGGCCTGTACCCCCTCTATCCAATGGTGAGAGAGCATCTGCATTTTCCGAAACAGGATGAACTTGTCTGTACTGTCTATAAGTGGATGACTATCCCCATGGAGGGAGGAACGGCCTTGAAGAATGTGCATGATGGGAGGATTGAAGCCATCCTTGAGAAGCATTTGAAGCAGTGGCAGTACATTACAGATAACTTCCTGTTGTGCTATGGTGGCTTGCTCTGGTTTCTTTTCTCTCAGAGAAGGTTGATGATTCTGGAGTGAATTCTACAGCAGTTATGGAACTCGCCACCAAGCGGTTTTGTCTCTACAGAAGGTTGAACTTTCAGAAGACTCAGCCTTTCAGCAAGTCTCGGTCCTTTCGTCCCAGACAATCCAAGCGAGGCGCAGGCTCGGTTAGTGGATCCTCCCGATCCTAACAATGAAGGTTTCCCGAGCCACCCATGGGAACAAGAGATAGGGGGATGTCTCTCTCTCTCTCTCTCTTATCAGAGGTGGGTCGAGATCACATCGGATCAGTGTGTCCTGGAGGTGATACGAGAAGGATATGAGCTGGAATTACACAGTGTTCCTCGGATGTCTCCTTGCCACTCTCCACAGAAGAAGCAGGCAGTGGAATCTACTCTGTCAAGGCTCCTCAATCTGAGGGCTGTTGTTCCAGTACCTATGTTTCAAGAAAGTATGAGGGTGATATTCCATTTATTTTGTTGTGCCCAAGGAGGAGGGCTCCTATAGTCCCATCCTGGATCTCAAAGGAGTCAACCCATCATTTGTGGGTGACTCATTTTCGCATGGAAACCTTGTGCTCAATGATAATGGCTGTGCAGATGGAATTTCTGACCTCCCTGGATCTGTCTTGAGGCCTACCTCTATATTCCCATCCGATTGGAGCACCAATGTTTTCTGCGTTTCACGGTGTTGGGACTCGATTATCATTTTCAGGTGTTGCCTTTTGGTCCAACCCCCACTCCCAGAAAGTTTTCCAAGGTTATGGCGGTTGTGGCAGCAGAGTTGAGAATAGATGAATCCTATTTGGACAACTGGCTGATTCGAGCCAAGTCTCTGGAGGAGAGCCGCCTGGTGACCCAAAGGTGATCTTGTTGCAGGAGCTCGGTTGGGTGGTAAACCTAGCCAAGAGCAGTCTTCAGCCATCTCAGTCATTGGACTATCTGGGTGTTTGGTTCAACATGAGGCAGGATAAAGTTTTCCTGCCAGAAGTTCAGATTCAGAAGTTGCCGCAGGTAACGTTTGGTGAACGCTAAATGCCCAACAGGTACTCTGATTGCAGCAAACCTGGAAGTGGTGCCTTGGGCAAGAGTGCATATGCGTCTTCTTCAGCGCTCCCTGCTGTCTCATTGGAACCCACAGTCTCAGGACTTTTCTTTTTGGCTCCACTTGCCGATGGAAATCTGCTCTTACCTCCAGTGGTGGTTGCAGGAGGATCACCTGAGAGAGGGAGTTTCCCTGATATCGCTGGACTGGTTGATATTCACAACAGATGCAAGACTCCAGGTTTGGGGAGCTCACTGTCAGTAACTAATGATGCAAGGACGTTGGAATATAGAAGAGTCTCTCTGGAGCACCAATCGCCTGGAAGGCATGGGTGGTCCGGTTGGGGTGCTTGCGACAGACTGCAGGGTCAAGCGGTCTGAGAAATGTCGGACAACGCAACGACAGTGGCTTACATCAGTCAGCAGGGAGGAACCAAGAGCCAGCACATGTCGCAGGAAATAGACCAACTTATGGAATGGGCGGAAGGGCATCTCCAGGTGACTTTGGCCTGTCACATTGCAGGAAAAGACAATGTAAGAGCTGGCTTTCTCAGCAGAGAGAGTCTGGACCCAGGAGAATGGGTGTTGTCGGACAAAGTGTTTCAGCTGATAATGGATTGCTGGGGCAGAATAGTTTGCAGGATCGAAGGCCAAAAGGGGGATGGTGCTCCTGGTGTCATCGGATTGGCCAGAAGACCATGGTATGTAGATCTGCAAAGACTCCTGGTAGAGACCCCCCTTCTTCCACTGCTCAAGAATCTGTTGCAGCAGGGGCCTGTTCTTCACGAAGATCCGACTCGGTTTTATCTTATGTATGGCCCTTGAGAGAGCTCGCTTGTTGAAGTGAGGATATTCATCTGTGGTGATTGCTACCTTGCTAAGATCTCAAAAGTTCTCCACTTTCTTAGCCTATGTGCGGGTTTGGTGAGAGTTTGAGGCTTGGTGTGAGGATCGAGGTTATCTTCCTGCTCATTTTGGAATTTTTGCAGGATGGGTTAAATAAAGGGTTTGGCCCTTAGTTCCTGGAAGGTACAGGTTGCAGCTTTTGCCTGTTTCAGGGGCCAGGTAAATGGTGAATCCTTATTGTCTCATCCTGATGTGGCCTGTTTTTGAAGGGAGTGGAACATCTTCGTCTTCCCTTGCAGGTTCCGGTTCCCTTGTGGAGTCTTAACATGGTGTTGGATTTAACATGGTGTTGGATTTCTTGGCGGGCCCTAAGCTTTGACCGCTGAATAGCCTTTCCTTGGCCACTGTTAAAAACAGGATGCTGGGCTTGATGGACCCTTGGTCTGACCCAGTATGGCATTTTCTTATGTTCTTATATTCTTATGTTGCGGTTATTGATCTTGAAAACTGTGTTTCTGTTGGTGATATGTTCTGTGCATCAAATTTTCGAGCTGCAGTCCTTGACTTGCTGGGAGCTGTTCCTTCGGGTGACTCCAGTAGCAATACAGCTGCTCTTTCTTGTCTTACGCAATAGCCACTGCTATTACAGGCAGCAGTAACATAGGATCTACTTAGTGTTTGGGTACTTGCCAAGTACTTGTAGCCTGGATTGGCCACTGTTGGAAACAGGATGCTGGGCTTGATGGACTCTTAGCCTGACCCAGTATGGCAATTTCTTATGTTCTTAAAGTGGTCTTGGATTTTCAGTTGATTCAGTCCATTTCCTTGCCATCCTTGGATAAGGAAAGAGATGTGGAAGAGTATCGCTTGTTGCGTCCCTTGGATATCAAGAGACATGCCGTGTAATATCTGGAGGTTTCTAAACCTTTCCGAAAGACGGATTGTCTGTTTGTCCTTCCTGGTGGAAGAAAGCAGGGTGAACCAGCTTTGTGGGCTACAATAGCTCGCTGGATTAAGGAGATAGTCATGGTTGCATATGTGGATGTTGAAAAGCCGTTGTCTACGCAGGTTAGGGTTCATTCTACTAGGGCTCAGGCAGTGTCATGGGTAGATTGTTGTCTCCTGTAAACATTTGTCGAGCTGCAAAGTGGTCTTCCTTACACACTTTTTCAAGGTATTATCGTCTGGTTGTGCAGGCCCGAGAGGTTACAGCCTTTCAACATACAGTGTTGATTGGATTGCAGACAGCCTCCCACCATATTCGGGAGTAGCGTGGGTACATCCCATTAGTCCTGAATCCACTTGTTTACATGCTAGGAAAGGAGAAATTACTGCTTACCTGATAATTTTGTTTTCCTTAGTGTAGACAGATGGACTCAGCTTCCTGCCCTTGGCTGCCGAATGATTGTGTTAATGGTGCTCCTGTGGGGCTATGTGTTCCAGGGGATTTCTGGTAAGTGTTTATCCATTCCCTAGAGTGGGGTACATACATTCATTGCCTGAGTTCAGTATTTCCTGTTGGTTGAGTACAGTAGTGGTTGACTGTTTTTAATCAAGTATTTTGCTAGTCTGTCCACAATTCCTTTTGAAAATACTGGCTGGCTGATGTTACTGCAGTAGTAAATATACTGTGGCATCAGTTTGCTCCGTCTCCATCTGCTGGCAGAGGTGCATAACCCACTGGACCTGAGTCTGCACTAAGGAAAATGAAATTATTAGGTAAATAGTAATTTCTCCTTCCTTATTCTGTGTACCACTCCAGAAATATGCGTTATCACCTATTAGCAGAGGAAAAGATGAAACCCCCTTTTTTCAGTGATGTCCATTGGTATATAGGCTAATGCAATAGCTAGTATCTCTCTGAGAATGGGGAAGTGTCAGCTGGGACAATCTGGGAATGTTTTAAGGCAGTCGCCAGAGGTAAATTGATTGCTAAGGCTTCCTTTTTAAAGAGAGAGCGTGAAAAGAAACAAGCATGGCTGTTAACCCAGATAGGTAAAATGGAAGTGCAACATAAAAGATGTGTGGATGATGCGATAGGGAAGAAGCTGGGGCAGCTGAGAGCTGAATTACGGGATCTAGATGTCCAGGAGATCGCATTTCAGTTGGATAGGGTGAAGCAAGGATATTTTGAAGGGGGTAATAAAGGCAGCAGATTATTAGCGAGGAAGCATAAGGCTAAGGCAACATAAAACCAGATTTTAAAAATCAAAGATAGGGCACGTAAGATGGTATCTGATAACGTGAGTATTAGGGCCAGGTTTTCACAGTTTTATAAGGGGTTGTACCTTTCATGTACAGATATTTACAAGTAAACTATAGATGAATATTTAGGGGATATAGTTGTGCCTAGTTCAGACCTCATACAACAGGAAAGGCTAAATAAGGAAATATCGGAAGTTTCTCAGGCGATTAAGGAGTTGAAAATGGGCAGATCCCCAGGGCTAGATGGATTTTTGGCGGAGTTTTATAAATAGTTGGGTTTGGTGGTAGGCTTTTGGCAGTGGCTTTTAATGACCTATTAACGAGTGGAAGCATTGCAGCTGATGCCATTAGGGCCAGTATTACGGTGTTGGCGAAGCTGGGGAGGGATGCAACTCTGTGTGGGTCCTACAGGCCCATTTCCCTTATAAATCTGGAGATAAAAATTTTGGCTAAGCGTCTCGGTGGGGTAGCGGGTTCCCTGATACATCTAGATCAAACCGGATTTGTTCCGGATAGATTGGCAGCAGATAACATGTGGAGGGTGATAGATCTCATATGATGGGCTCGGGAGTCGCAGACCCCGTTGGCTTTGTTAATGATTGATGCTGAAAAGGCATTTGATCTAGTCCATTGGGATTACTTGTTTTCTGTATTAGAGAAATTTGGTTTAGGGGGAATTTTCTACTTGGATCCGGAAGTTGTATAGCAACCCTAGTGCTAGCATAAAGGTTAATGGGGGATATTCAGAGGCGTTCCCGATAGGCAGAGGTACAAGACAGGGATGTCCACGTTCTCCGCTACTTTTTGCTTTATATTTGGAGCCCTTAGCTGCTAAGATCTACAGTGTTTATGGGTGGGGGATCATGAATATAAACTCTGCATGTTTGCGGATGATGACCTGTTTACGGTTGCTTCTCCTGATAAGTCCCTGTCTTTTCTTATCAAATTGCTGGTGAGATTTGGTAGGGTCTCTGGGTATCAGTTAAATGCGCAAAATTGGTTAGCCTTTTTACTATAAATTATGATGGTGTGGCATAAGGTCCTAGTGGTCCTTCAGAGGTGGGAGCAGGCATCTTTTTCTTGGTTGGGTAGAATTTCGATTGTGTAAATGAATATCCTACCTAGGCAGTGCATTAATTTATGGTGACATAAGTTTCATTTTATCTGGAAGAAAAAGCCACCTAACATGGTGAGTGGTAAGGCTATGCTTCTGCCTAAAGATAGGAGTGGGATGGGTGTTCCCTGCTTACTGTGGTATTATGTGGCTGCACAACTTAAAGCAATGATTGACTGGCATCTAAGTAGGGGAGGGTAAGAGGTGGGTTGTCTTACAACAGTCCCTTCTGCAGGAGGTTTCACCAGCCAAATTGGTGTGGTTAGCAGTCTCGGCTCATAAAATGCTGGGCGTAATCCCTCCAACCATAAGAACATAAGAAGTTGCCATGCTGGGTCAGACCAAGGGTCCATTAAGCCCAGCATCCTGTTTTCAACAGAGGCCAACCAGGCCACAAGAACCTGGAAATTACCCAAACACTAAGAAGATCCCATGCTACTGATGCAATTAATAGCAGTGGCTATTCCCTAAATAAACTTGATTAATAGCTGTTAATGGACTTCTCCAAGAACTTATCAACCCTTTTTTTTAAACCCAGCTACACTAACTGCACTAACCACATCCTCTGGCAACAAATTCCAGAGCGTAATTGTGTGTTGAGTGAAAAGAATTTTCTCTGATTAGTCTTAAATGTGTTACTTGCTTACGTCATGGAATGCCCCCTAGTCCTTGTATTATTCGAAAGTGTAAATAACTGATTCACATCTACTCGTTCAAGACCTCTCATGATCTTAAAAATCTCCCTCATGTCCCCCCTCAGCCGTTTCTTCTCCAAGCTGAACAGCCCTAACCTCTTCAGCCTTTCCTCATAGGGGAGCTGTTCCATCCCCTTTATCATTTTGGTTGCCCTTCTCTCTACCTTCTCTATCACAACTATATCTTTTTTGAGATGCGGCGACCAGAATTGTACACAAACTTTCCCTTTCCTTTCCGATTAGTCTTAAATGTGCTACTTGCTTACTTCATGGAATGCCCCCTAGTCCTTTGATTATTTGAAAGTGTAAATAACCGATTCACCTTGCTCTTACATTCAAAGTCTGGGATAGGTGGAAGAGTAGGCTGGTGGGCGATCGGAAATATTTTTATAGGTCTCCCTATCTTTTTGAATCATGAATTTATTCCTAGTTGTTCTTTATTTTGGCTAAATGCTGGGAAACAAAAGGGTTTGGGAGGCTGGAGCATGTTTTGGATGGTAAGCGTTTAAAATCTTTTCAGGAGGTAACGCACACATTTCATTTGCTCCCTTCATTTCTTAGAGAGAGGTTCGGAAGGGTCTTAATCAGGGGCTTTGTGACAAGGCTCAATGGGTGACTAAGGGGATCTTCAGAATTTATAACATTAAATAAAGACCTTGAACATCCGTCTTTGCACATTGTGGGTTGGGAGAAAGATGTGAAAGGGACGCTTGGGGGAAAGAAAATGGGATTTATATTTCCTCCACGCTAAACTGAGTTCAATTTCAGCTACTATAGTGGAAAATGGCTATAAATTGCTTTCTAGGTGGCATTTTACACTGGCTAGGATGTCTAAATTCTTTCCTGGACTGGGAGATTCATGCTGGTGAGGGTGTGGTGGGAATGTCCTCTTTTGGGACTTGGTGGTACAGTTGATAAGAGAGGTGGTGGGAGAGCAAATACCCAAGGAGCCGCAGTTTTTTCTTTTAAATATTCCTAATACAGAACCAGCTACTGCTGTTTTATTCTTAGCACAGCAAATCATCTTTGCTGCAAGGAGAAAAATTGCTTATGCTTGGAAGGAGACCACAATTCCGCCTTTACAAAGAATGATTCAAAGGTTGACTAGAGTTTATTATTTGAACAAGTTAAGTGCAATTCGACATAAATGGGTGGACAAATTTGAAAAAAAGTGGCACCATTATATTCGTTGGCAATTAAAGGGTTGTGATTGTTAGAAGGTAGAGGGAGGTATAGGGGATATCTGGGGATCTTCAGACTGACCTTTAGTTGGGGTTCAAGGGTGTGGGGGAGGTGTATGCTATATTATTATGTTCCTGCTCCTGTTATTTACTTATGTGTTTTTATTTAGTCTGATTTATATCATGTATGTCTGTTCTATTTTACTGAGTCTCAGGGGGCTCTAGGGATCTTTTTCTGTATGTTCATGATTGCTTATGCCGGGTGGCCCATGGAAAAGTAGCCTGGCTCCAATGCACTGGTATTGGAGGCGGGTTACTTTTCCATGGGCCACTCTATATAGTGCCTTGAGAGGGGAGGGGTTGGTTGGGAGTGGTAGTTTGATAGTATGAATGTATAAAAAATATTTTGTGGTTGGTTGTTCTTTGGAATATTTCTGCATTAAGTTGTACTGGTTTCTTCAATTACCACAATACATTTTAAATGGAAAAAAAAAAAAAAAGAGTGTGTGAGCCACGCATACCTAGGGAGTTCCAGTGAGGCAGTTGAAGATGGCAGTTTCCTTGTGGCATTTGAGCCACGTCAGGAGGCAAGGCCTGCAGTATAGTGGCAGAGGTGAGCACAACGGCTTGCGAGGTCTACCCACGGGCTACAGTATCAGTATTGCTATTTGGGGTTCCAAAAAAAAAAAAAAAGACTGGTTTCCTCCAGCACTCCTCAGTTCTTTGGACTTGCTTTAACAGCCAGATTGCAGTGCCAGAAATGTTCAGGACACAACATAAAGACCGAAGTACAAAAGGATTTATGTATGTGTATCTGTCTGAGTAGATATAATTAGTAATTTCTCCTTAAATCCCCGTAACTCAATTATATCCACTTTAACGGCGCATTCACTGTATGACCTTCATAATAGGCATCATTGTGAGGTAACACATACCATTTTTTCACTCTGCCTTATTTTTAATCATTGGTCAGTCCATATTCAAATTTTTATCATTTTGCTAGTGCTCAAGTGCTCTGTGCATTTAAAACTTTTTTGTCATGTATTTAACTTTGCCAAATTGTTAATCATATCATTACTTATCTTGAAATCCAAACATTTCTTGATGTATTGTTTCAGCCCAAGATCCTTCACATCCGATGGTCTATAGCAATGTGTCCAATCTCCACACTGCCTCACCTTGTCCGTGCCCATGACAAAAAAGTTTTAAATGCACAGAGCACTTGAGCACTAGCAAAACGATAAAAATTTGAATATGGACTGACCAATGATTAAAAATAAGGCAGAGTGAAAAAATGGTATGTGTTACCTCACAATGATGCCTATTATGAAGGTCATACAGTGAACGCGCCGTTAAAGTGGATATAATTGAGTTACGGGGATTTAAGGAGAAATTACTAGGTGTGTATTGATCCCCATCTCAAACGCTGATAGGGTTGTCGATCGAAGGGGTATAGTTGATTGTTGAGTATATATAATAACAGCGGAGGTGTATGGACACATAGATATAAAAGATAAGAAAAAAAAAAGGATATACAATCAAGTAAATCACATAAGAAAGCAGTGCAACCATTAATTGTTCAGTAATTAGACTTAGTAATTAGTTTGGTAATTAAGCTCACTTTCCTTATCAGGTTCCCTTTCTGATAAAGTTGTACAGTCTCAAGTCTTTCTCCACTGGGAGCTGGCAAAAGATTTCTCCCCCAGATTTACAGCACTGGAGCACAGATCTACTCTGTTAGCTTTTTTGTATCTGTTTCAATTAATTGGGACGGACGACCAGGATTTTATACTGTGCAGTACACAGACAATTGCAGGTGTCATTGGGGGGCTATTTTGACCGTGCACATGCATCTAAATTCTTCAGTCAGCTCTCCCTAATCCTAATACACGTACTTCTGCGGTATTCGATACAGTAAACCATTGAATTTTGCTTACTCTCCAAAAAGAGATTGAAATGGTCTTAAAATGGTTCTCCTCATCTCTACACATACAGAAAGCAAGGATAAATTGGCAAGCTTCTAATTGTTATTTCACTGATACTGGTGTTCCACAGGACTTGGTCCTCTCTGCCTTGCTTTTGAACATCTATTTGTGTCCAGCCTATAGCCTTGTGTCCAGTTTAATGTAAGCTGCAGACTGTATGCTAAAGATAGACAATTTTTCATCCCAATCACATCTACCATTGGTGATGCGCTAATAGTGGTTGCTCGATGCTTAAGTGAGATGGGGCAGTGGATGACAGCAGATAGGCCAATGCTAAATGTCGGGAAAACAGAAGTGATGATTCTAAGCAGGTTCCTGATGCAAGATCTTCCATCTTCATTCCAATTTGGGGAGAAGGTTATTCCCATCTCCCAGCCGGTGTGGAATTTAGGGATGTTACTTGAACCTGAGCTGTCACTCCATTTCCAAATACAGGTGGTGACTGAGGATACCTATTATAAATTGTCTACAATAAAGGCCCTATTTAGCTTTGGAAGATTTCCATTCAGTCTTGCAGGCTCTAGTCTTATCCACACTGGACTCTCTATATTGGCCTTTCAGCATCAGTCCCGAAAAACCTGCAGGCTATGCAAAATGCTGCTGTCAGACTACTTACAGGGTTGCATAAATTTGACCAAGCTACTACGCCAGTACTAAGGTGTCTCCACTAGTTGCTTGTTCTCTGGCATATTAAATTTAAAATTGTAACTTTAATCCATTGATATTTGTCAGGCTACTTCCATATGTGTCTACTCTTAGCTGAAAATCTACAACTCTGCTAGAGCTTTACAATCTTTTAGAAGTCCCATCTGTCCAGCAAGCCTGCTTGGTAGAAACATGGGAAAGAGCATTTTTTGTAGCAGGCTCGCTATGTTGGAATGAGCTTCCCAATGAGATAAAAGGCAGTGGAATGCTTTTTTTTATCTTTCAGGAAACAGGTGAAAGCTCACTTTTTTTTTTTTTTAAACTGTTTACTTTTTGGAACACATGGGACAACACACATACCATAGATAAAAGATATTTCTTGAAGAAAGTAGTACAGAAGATAAAGATAGCAAACATTACAATGTAACGATTAAAGCAAGAGGTATCAACATTCTTGAACAAACAGAGGAACATTTAAAAAGTGATCCAGTCTTCTTTGTTGCTGTGCCATTTTCAGTAAGGATTCTGAACATGTCCATATTCCTCCACCCATTTCTGAAGCATGAATGTAATTGTTTCCATTGTTGCAATTTCAGCCACTATGGTCCTCCAATGATTCACATGTGAAGTAGATTTCCACAAAAAAGCAACTGTGATCCTGGCAGCATGCAATAAATGTGATATTAAACATCTATAAAAAGCTGACAAGCCAATGGTTTCCCAGTGACCCAAAAGACATAACTAAGGGATAATGGAGAAGGAGAAACCAGAAGGCCTCCCAGCTTCCTACACCAAGCCTCTGCAGATGGTCCAGAACACAGCAGCCAGAATCCTTACAAACTCCAGGAAAATCGAACACATCTCTCCCATCCTCAAAGACCTTCATTGGTTACCGATCCACTTCAGAATTATTTATAAAACCATCATGATGATCTACAAGAACATCCACCAATACACTCAACTCGACCTACAAATCCCTTTTAAAAAACACACATCCGCCAGACCCATCAGGGAACACTACAAAGAATCACTTCAGGTTCCACATGCTAAAACCTTCCAACATAAATCCTACAGTTCTAGAGCTCTCTCATCAGCAGGTCCAACCCTTTGGAACTCTATCCCACCGGACTTAAGACAAGAACCATGCGTTCATACTTTCAGGAAAAGACTAAAAACTTGGCTTTTTAAAAAAGCTTTCCCAGAACTGGATTAAATTCTCCACACTTCAACCCATCAACACATCTTTTGCTTATAACATTATACATATTTATTAATTTGGAAACAGTTGGCTGAAATGTAAATATTCTCTTTTTTAATTCCCTCCCCCTTTCTGGTCCTAGTTATTATTCCCTGTTTTTTGTAACTTTCTCACGTCCTAATTATTGTTTTAATATTTTTTAAGTTTCACACTATATTTAATGTTGAATTGGGAAATGTTTATCACTATGTTACTCCCTGCCTCCACACACATGTTAATTGTAAACCGGGTTGATGTGATTCTTATCATGAAACTCGGTATAATAAAAATAATAAATAAATAAATAAATAAATAAATAAAACCAACAGTAGCCTATATCTCCACATGTATATCTGGCAAAAATTGACTCACAATAGAGCACTCCCACCACATGTGACAAAAGGCACCAGTCCCACAGTCTCACCAGCAAAGTGAGCTCATTACTAAATTTAGAAAAATATAATGGTAACCTGTAAGTTTTATGTAGAAGTTTAAAAATGAGCTCCTTATTTTGTTGCAAATCGATAATTTTTAAATAGAGCCCCAAATAGCTTGCCATTCACTAAACCAAGGCTCAAAGAAAGATCAGAATTCCATTTGGAGATTAACACATTGCTGGTATCAGAATCATGAAGTTTATTATGCAAGTAACTATTTAGTTTAGATATAACTTCCCCAAAAGTTCCTTAAGTAAACTTTTTTCCAAACCATTTCTGCCCCCCAGTTCCAGAATATCTCCCTTTATTTGATAAATATCCCTATGTAGTTGCAAATAAATGAAATGAGTGTGTCAAGATCCCAAATTCAAACATCAACTCTTCCAAAGATTTAAAAGAAGCACCTCTTCCAATTTGTCCTGAGAAATTTATTCCCTTGTCAGTTGGTCCCTTAGAATCTGAGGAAAAGTTAGCGTGGGATAAATAGGAGATAAAGCTCCATTTTCAGCCGCTTATTAGCCGTACACTAGATCTTAATAGTGTGAGACAAAATAGGGCTACCTCTATCCCGGTGAGAGTTGGCAAGCTAGAGGTATAATAGTGAATCCAAATCATGCTCCTTAGCTTGCAGATTCTTTAAGAGTCGGCAGGGGTAAGATACACAGTCCCTACTTAAGCACCCCTTTAAACCCATCAGCCTAGCCAAAAGATAGTATAAAAAATAAATCTGAGAGATCTAGACCACCACAGTCCTCTGGCATCAGAGTGGAATACCTGATTTGGGGAGTTTTACCCCATCAAATAAAAGAAGTAATTGCTCCATTGGGTCAAAAGAAAACTCCTAATGGGATGGTATAAGGCATATTTATTTTTGCAAAGGCTTATATTCCGCACCCTTCATTCATTGTTGTGATCCATCTTTCAGTGCGGATCACAACAATCAATATTAAACAACCATAAAAGATATCAATGAAACACCATTATAAAAAATACATAAATGAATAAAACAGTTAAAAACAATCATGACCATTACTCAAAGGCTTCGCAGAACAAAATCGATTTTAGCTGTTTTCTAAAGTCCTTCACATCATTTAGAGTCCTCAATTGGTCAGGGAGAGAGTTCCACAAAACAGTGGTCATACATGAAAAAGCCCTTGTCCTTGTTCTTGTAATCAAGCCATATTATTCAACGGAACCTTTAACAGTGCTTTATTTATTGACTGCAAATTGCGATTTAGTTTATACCATTCCAATGTTTTTGTAGAAATACATACACTATCAGAGAGAATAAACTTATGTACTAGGGTAACGAATTTTGATCTTAACTGCATTGGCAGCCAATGCAGTTCTTTCATTGTGGGCTGAATGTTGAAACGAATATGATAATGCCATCATTTTCACTAAATATATATATATAGGGTCATTCATCAAAATGCATTATGGCGTTAACGCACGCGGTAATGCATTAATGCCATAAACATGTGATAGTCTTATCGCATAGTGCAAATGCAAACCTTTGGAAGGGATAAAATTAGGGAAGGGTTTGGGCAGGATTAATTAAAATGAGGCGCAATATCGCACCATGTGATAGCATAATGCATGCTATCGCACGGTTTTATCGCTGGAAATAACTGCACCTTTTTTCCTGGCAATAGAATGTATGATATGCTTGAAATGGCCATAAAGCAATTTGCAATAAATTTTACAAATTGCATTTCGACCATTTCTGGGCTTGAGAGAGTGGAGTGGAGAGAGAGAGCGCCTCTGGGGAGGCCTTCACAGTATTCAACTATTTATATGATTGTAGGAGGGCCAGCTAATAGCTCAAGGTGAGTTGTCTATGGTGGTTTAGGGGCCAGGTTTACATGCAGAGCGAGACGTACGAACATCACAGTACAGTGAAGATTTGAAGTCATTTAGAGTGAGGAAAGTCTTATAAAGATGAAATTTCTTCTATGTTATCTCGGCCTAGCTTAATGCGAGAGAGCATTGTAGAAATATCTTTTGTGAGACTTTCCTCACTCCAAATGTCGCACTTCAAAGCGGATTACATTCAGGTACTGTAGATATTTCCCCATCCCCAGAAGTCCTACAGTCTGTTTATACCTAAGGCAATGGAGGATGAAGTGATTGGCACAAGGTCACAAGAAGTGGCAATGGGATTTGAACCTTGGATTCCCTAGTTTGTAGTCCCCTGCTGAAGCCATTAGGCTACTTCTAGTCCCAAAAAAGATATAGGGATGGGTGTCCAGTGGGAACGGTCATTTTTAAATTTTTGGATAATCTCCGGGAAAGCTCACTTTTTTAAAAACAACATTTTAGTATTGAATAACTGGTTTAGAACAAAGTTACGGTTGTCTGACATGTCAGGTTGGATGAGGTGATGAAAATGTTTCAAAAAATGGATTAATGCAAAGAATGCAAAGGGTTATGGAGGAGTGTTTCATTGGTTGTATTAATAATCTGCCACTGGACTGATTTACCTGTTATACGTTAACTTTATTATTAACTTGATTTTCCTGTTTTTATGTTGTTACCCAGCTAAATGCAGGATATAAATCTTTTAAAATAAAAATCTTTGAGATCAGAAGGACATGTCTCATCCTTATTTTCATCTGTACTGTGGCGTTGTATGTTTGTTTTATTTGTATTGAAAACAAACATTTTTGCCTCAGTATTTATTTTTGCATAAATCATTAGTATTCCTTAACTGTGTGGTTGTATAGAGTTTAGTTCGTGTTTTTATATAAAATTTCGACCTGAGGTGCAACTTTTGACTGTGAAGTAAATATGATTTTGCTGCTATTTAAACTTACACACATGATATTTCTCAAACTGTTTTACCTTTAAACCATTGCTGCTATTCTAATGTATATATAATATATATATATATATATATATATATATAATCTAAGATCCACACACTCAAAAAACTCAAACTATTATTGCACTTTTCCGATTTCCGTACTGTGTTACAAGACATGGTCTTTTCTAAAATTGACTATTGTAATGCTCTGCTATTAGGCCTACCCAAAAGCTCCCTACACCCGCTACAAGTCTTGCAAAATACTGCGGCTCGTATCCTTACCAACACCACCTCAAAAGAGCACATCACCCCTATCCTTAAGGGGTTACACTGGCTCCCTATTCACTCTCGCATAGAATACAAAGCATTATCACTCATCCACAAAGCTCTCCACAATCCTGAAATGAATTGGTTTACTAACTCATTGCAATTCCATACATCTAATAGACCAACTAGAAATCAATACTTAGCCACCCTGCAAACCCCCTCTCCAAAAACATTCATCTATGCCTCTACTAAAGCCCGTGCCCTGTCACTTGCTGGCCCTATGTTATGGAATTCCATGCCCTCTGAGTTGCGCCTAGAGCTTTCTACCAAGTTATTTAAACAAAAACTCAAGACATGGTTATTCACTCAAGCTTACACATGATTCCAATCTCCTCCGCCATAGTTTCCATCTGCCACTCCTCTCATTCTTTATCCTGCCTCTCTCACCCTCTCCTCTCTTCACCTTATAACACTAGTTGATCACATAGGTATCCACTTCCCGGGATATCCTTGACACCCAGTCCTATTGACGCCCTCATGTTTTCACACTTATCGCCTCCCCTTTTCATGTTACGCCTGTTACAACCTCCCTCTCCCATCTTTTCCTCTCTCTCCTTCTATCCCACTCCCCACCTTTCCTTGTCATACTAATATACATTCACCAATACTAATCTTAAGCTATATGTAATCCTAATTTGTCATATCTATTATTGACCCTTTGCCACGCATATTTAATTTAAGCCTTGATTGTCTCCCCCGCATTATTAAGTTGTTCACTGTATTAATTTTATTTTATTTTTACATAATTGTTCTATATATAATTCTTTGGCGTATAGTTTTTTTAACTCTTACTATCTTGTTCTATGTAGAAAGTTAATGCGTTTTATGTATAAAGCTACGGCGTTCGTTTTATAACGCCAAGGCGTATGTTAATATGTTCTCTGTACACCGACGTGATATCTTGATAAACGGCGGTATATAAAAACCAATAAATAAATAAATAAATAAATAATGTGCTGTAAACTGCTTTGGGTGAATTATGTATTCAAAAAAGCAGGTAATAAATTAAAATAAAATAAACATTATTGGATTTTATTCTTATTGTAAACCGCTTTGGGCAACCTGCATTGGCCGTTTATAAATTATTTTAATATATAAAATGTATTTGACAAGCACTAGTTAGCTTTTAATGTTGTCCAAGGTGGCTCAGGTCCTCAGACTCTTGGCCTGAGTGGCGAGTCATGCAAGAAGTCTGGTGTCTTCCAGGCTTCTGGGTTTTCCAGGGATTTTGCCTTGATACCATGATAGGCAGATGTTTCTTGACTCAGTGAGAGTGACTAAATGGTTAGTTAAAGTGAGAGACTCATCTCATGCAGATCCCCCAGCATGTAGGTGTATCACTAGCTCCTGGATTCCATGATGGCCTCTTTGGATCTAGTTCCCTGGGGCCAGGGCTCTCTGTGGCTGCAGATTTCTCTGTTATCTTACTAGTTGCCACAGTTGAAGCATTGTTGCATGCCTCTACTTCTTCCGTTCTATTAGGGATGTCCTGACGTGGCTGGCAAGAACCACATTCTGATAAGGGGAGTGGCTCTGGATCCTCCCAGATGATATTGGCATATCAGTCATAAGCCTGGTATGTCAGGGTATACTCTGTTACCCCCACATAACCCAAGGTATCTGGTCCAAAAAGAGAGATTTCAGCCAATAGTGAGGGCTGGAGCATTCCTTGAAGTTTCATGGTAGAGAAGCTGCCTCTACAGAAGGTGTGGGAACTGGCAAAAGTCCAGCGCAGCCAGCTCTTTTTTTTTTGTCCTGGATGTGATGATGATTTGGGTGTTTCTTCAGGAGATCCAATGGTGTAGAAATTTGGCTCTGCCATGTATGGGAAAGCTGCATGACAGTTGAGCACGCCTCCCCCTCTACTTCTGGCAGCATGCTGGTGGAAATGGCTGCTGCTTCTTATTCTGTAGGCAGCCCTGCCTGATACCTAGAGTTTGTGTGGTAGCCTCATTAGGGGTTTCTCTTCCTCTTCCATGGGCATTGCTGTCCTGATTTTGTATTGGTGATATACCAGGTCTTTTTTTGCCATACAGAAGCCTGGTGATGGGGAGGCCTCGGGTCTGCGTGGCTGGCAACCTTGTTTAGTTACTTTCCTTGCAGGGTCTTAGTGCCCAAACACCCTAAATTGTTGAGAGAAGTTTTGGGCCTGTCTGAAGGTTCTGCTCCCCTGGAGTCTTCCCTTTTTTGGGAGTGGGACAATGGGGGGGAAAAGACAAGTGGATAGCTTCTGGATGAGGATTCCTTGATTATTAGGCTATTTAGGAAAGAGGAACTCCCTTCTATTATCTATCAGGTTGCTTCTATTTTCTGGATATCAAGATTCCAGAATCGAGGATCTCCCGAGGGTGTCCCATCCTTGAGGAGATTTGGAAACCATCTAAGGCTATTCTTCTCCACAAAGCGGTGAGAAGCATGTTCTATTGGAGTTCCCTGAGAGAGGGGTTTCAAAGGGAGTAAAACCTTGAATAAGCTGTATCCTCTTTTGGCAGAGGAAAGGGAAAGTTTGTTTTAAGTTCTGTGGTTCAGAACCATGACTTGCAAGATGCCAGTTGACTGGAGACACGGCCCTTAAAGATCTCAGGATAGAAAGATTGAATTCCTCTTAAAGCAGTCTCTCTCTGTTGTGGCATTGGCCATCTAGGCCTCCTGGGTGCAACAGTGCCTGGAGGCGGTCCAGTTACAATCTGGGCCTTTTTGGCAGATGTAATGTAGGACCTTATTAGGCTTTATTCTTGGTTGGTGGCATTGGTTGTTTTAGCTCAGAGGTTTTTTTGGCTTTGTAATTGGGTGTCTAAGTCGCATCTCATCAAGCTTCTTTTTAAACACTGATTGTTCGGGGAGGGTCTGGAAAAGTTAGTAAAGAATCGGTGAGAGTCTAAACCCTAGAAGACAGAGTCCATTTGACCTCTTAGGTTGGCAGAAGTTGTGGTCACTTCAGAATTCCAAGAGCTACAGGCCAGGAAAACAGCTTTCCTCCCAGGTGATTAAGTTTTAAGAAAGGAATCTGTTCTTTTGTAATGCCAGAAAGCGTAAAAATGACAATGCCAGGTTTCCTGGGGCCTTCCGTTCTACTCAGTGAGGGTTAGCAGGTCCTCCACAGGGTAATCCCTCCATCAGTTTCTCTGGGAGTGGATCCATATCACTTGAAAATCTAAGATTTTTTTTTTAATTTTCTTCATACACTATACCAACCACATTCAACAAGCTCCATAGAAACATAGAAATGATGGTAGAAAAGGACCAAATAATCCATCCAGTCTGCCTAGGAAGCTTATGGTAGTAACTGCCATGCAGGTTACCCCCATGCTTAGCAGTTTTCCAGACCGTAAATGTCAGGGTCCTCGGTGGTTGCTTTTTAAATCCAATTTCCCTTTAACCTTGCCATGGAAGCAGAGAGCAGTGTTGGAGTTGCATCAAAAGTATCAGGCTTATTGGTTAAGGATAGTAAAAAAAAAACCGCATCAGCAAGTTACCCCCATGCTTTTTTGTTCCTCAGACCGTAAAAGTCAGGGCCTTTGGTTGCAGACTGAATCCAGTTCCTCTTTTCCCCTTGCTGTTGAAGAATAAAATAACTTCCCAAAACGTTCCAAATTGCACAGAGAACATCCCGAGCAAAATGTATAACATTATAAAAACTTAACTCTGTAAACTTCTTGTAAAGCAATGTTGGATTCTACAACATGTTTTAAATTCAAGACAAATTAGCTCCAAAAATTCTGCCTTTCAGTGCATACAAGTGGGTTACCATAATGTCGAACCATTTAGACATAATGCACCTTTTCGCAGCATAGCCTTAAGATAACTAAGATAGCCTTAAGTAAAAAAAAAATTAGATTCTCCTTTCTTTAAACATTGATTATCAGGAGGAATGCCTAAGATCAAAAAGGTGATGATATAGGAAACATAATCCATTCTACTTGGGTAACAGCATCCCAAATAGTATCCCAGTACTTTTGAATTGTACCATAGCCAGAAACAGTGTTAACCATTGTATTATTCCAATGATGTTTTAAACAACTAGCTGGTTCTGACAAACCAGTTCTAAAGACTGTTTAAAGGAAGAAAAATATTTTATGTATGACTTTCCATTGCATCTCTCTCAATAAAACCCATTCAGTATTTTTATATAGCATTGTAATACCAGTCAGCAGGTCATCTTCTGTTACCTCCTGAGTGAACTCAATACTCCAAGACACCTCTAAAGTACGTAACACTGCATAAGAAGATAGAGAATTGGAGGTATTTATATAAAAAAGACAATGTGTATTTACCTGTTTTAAAAAAGGAGCAATCTTTGAAACCTGCCTGATGTGCAATTGTCCAGCTTAATCCAAAAATGCGTATTAAAAAAACATTTGATTTGTAAGTAAGACATGCATTCATTCTTGAATCCCAATGTCTGTACAAAATGAGCAAAAGGATAGATTCTATGGTTCTGAAGTCAATAAACTTCAATAAGGTCTTCTAGCACAGCATCCCCAATCTGTGAAAAATAGGATTTGCATCTCCTGGGAGAAACAATGGATTATCTGTCGGTGGTAAGCAAAAAGACTTATCCCAGGGCAGTCCCAATAACTCCCGGATAGCCTTCCACACCCCTTTCATGCTTTTTACTAAAACAGAATTCAAAAGATAAGTGGACAAACTCTTCCTGTCAGCATGAAGAATATATCCTAGACTCAGCAGAGAGGCCATCTCATTTTCCAACTGGACATCGGAAAAAATGTCAGTATCCCGTAACCAGTTCCCCAGTGGGTGTATCAGGCATGCCAAATTATATAAATGAAAGTTAGGGAATCCCAGTCTTTTCTTATAGGGAGATAACTCATGTATACCACTGAATTATCAAATATGAATCATAAGAGCCAAGAAACTGTCAGGCCCCGGGCACTATCACAGCAAGAGAAAGAGTTATGCCCGGGTGGACTTTAAACTGCACTGTCTCAGTGGAAAATGAAGACCTTTTGTCCTGTTACACTGAAGGATACCTTATCAGAACTGCCTGTTTGCATGTTCCTGTGTCAAAGCAGACAGAGAGACAACAGCTCAAGCCAATGATGAGCCAAGGCAAGTAAAGGTCAGAAAGACCCTCACCCTTGGGGGGGGGGGGGCAGTCAGAGACGGAGAAAAACGCTGACACTGGCAGAAAGCTTGGCATACAGATGTGCCAGTTCTACTCCCCCCCTGAAAAAATGGGGAGGGGGAACGAGAACTGCAATGTGGCAGGGCCCCCCCCCTGAAGTAATGGGGAGGGGGGACGAAGACCTGCAATGGGGCAAAAGACCTTCCACCCACTATGAGATTATGCACATTCATCAGCTGGGAAGTGTAAGACGGGGGCAAAGAAGGGAGAGGGAGCTACGGACCCCCTGGAGAGAGCAACCCTGAAACAAGAGAGGAAAGGCACAAACGCTGGGAGAAAACCTGGAGAGCGGATTCTGAGAGCGACCCTGAAACAAGAGAGGAAAGGCACAAAACCCGGAGAGCGGATCCTGAGAGCGACCCTGAAACAAGAGAGGAAAGGCACAAAACCCGGAGAGCGGATCCTGAGAGCGACCCTGAAACCTATGCCAAAGCATCCCTGAAAGCGAAGGGGGGGGGGGGGTCAGAAACAGACCAGCACCAGGCTAGTTGTGGCCCAGAAACCGGAAATGCCTGCTCAGGTGCGGAGAGTGGAGGGGCAAGGGCACGCCCAGACAGCCCAGCAAGTACCAGAGGCAGAAGAAAGTCTCTTTCCGGGACCACCTGCCTGCTCTGCCCGTACCTAGCCCAGGAAGCAAGTCCTTCCCTGCACACATTCTCCAGCTTTTCAGCTGGAGCCTGCTTCAGAAGTGAACAGAGGTAGAGCCTGGAGTTGGAATTGGGGTTAGGTCAGTTAGCCATAAGGGTTAATATATTAAGCAGGCTAAGGTTAATGGCATGTGTGAAAGCACCCTTGGTACAGAACTTTCTTTAGGGAAAACCGATACTTAGTGACCAGGATGTTAGAGACGGAATTGTTATTTTCTAAATGTTATATCAAATTTGATAAATAAGTCTATTTCTGGGGAGAATCCACGTTGTCATTTTCCTGGTGGGAGGGCAGCTGGCAGTGTCCTGTAGCACACAGATCCCTGCACCCCTAAACTTGCTTATAGCCTTCCCTTTAAGGACTATCCGTTTCCCCATAGTTGGCCTTGCCCTTTTTCCTCTCCAAAGGAAATGTGAGCAGATTCCATTAATGAATCGGTTCTTTTTAGTCAACTGCTCTGGTATCATCTGAAACACATATAAGAGTTTAGATGCCAGTACCATCTTTATCAATGTCATCCTTCCCATCCAAGATAGTGGGAGCTGCATCCAGCTCTGTCATTTACCTTTAAAAGTATAGGAGGTTAAAAGTACTGCATTGGGCCAGATCTCTGGGTATTCGCACACCTAAATATTTAATGGACTCTGCCGCCCATCTCAAGGAAAAGTTTTCCTAGAGCTTCTGCAGTAATCCTAGAATCTCCAAAGCCTCTGACTTATCCAGTTTTACTTTGAAACCTGACATCTTCCTATAACTTTCAAATAATCCCAATATTAATTTAAAGGGAAATATGTAATTGCTCCTGGGACAAGTAAAAGAATATAATCTGTAAATAGCAGAGTCTTTAAACATTACTGCCCTACTATAAGATGCTTGCAGCAATTCTTTCAGCTTATGAACTAAAGGTTTAATAGATAAGATGAATAACAATGAAATAATGGGTACCCCATGTCAATTCCCCTTTATAAGGTAAAGGAGTCTGATAACATGCCATTGGCCCAGATGTTAGCCATCGGAGTGGACTATAAAACCTTAATATATCATGAGATTTGCCCACTAAATCCATGATTATTTAACACATCCTCCAAAATAACTCCATGAAACCCTATCAAAGGCTTTTCTGCATCAAAGCATATTAGCATTGGATCGTCAATCTTTCCCCTTCAGCATTCCTCCAAGAAGATTAACAGTGTACGGACATAAGTGCTGGATTTCCTCCCTTTAACAAATCCCACTTGTCCCTTGTATATTATAGATGGCAAAATAATATTTATTTTTTTTTTATTTAAGATTTATATTCCACTTTTCACACTTTATTTCAGTGCTTCAAAGTGGATTACATTCAGATACTGGAGGTATTTCCCTATCCCCAGAGGGCTTACGATCTGTTTGCACCTGAGGTAAAGGGTAAAGGAGGGTAAAGTGACTTGCCCAAGGTCACAAAGAGCAACAGCAGGACTCGAACCCTGGTCTCCTGGTTCGTAGCCCACTATTCTAACCACTAGGCTGCTACTCCACTCCTTTAAATAGAATGACTAGAATTTGTTTCAAATAACTTTGCCCATTTTTAACAATGATATGGGCCTGTATGAGCTCGGCATCATTGTATCCCTCCCTGGCTTAGGTAAATGTTGCCAAATGCAAAGTTTCTGGCATTTCCCACCTCTCTGTCATAGAGTCAGATACCTGACTCAGACTTCCCAATATTGAGGCCTGGTAATATTCTTGGAAGTATTCCTAAATATCCTTGGCTGATCCCATAATCCCCTCTAGAGTTATGAACCTAGTAATAAATGTAGAGTTCCTCTTAGTTTTAATTAAATTTACTAATTGTTTATCTAACTTATTCCCACACAAGAACAACTTGTGTTTTAAAGAATATAATGAGGAAACTGCTCTGCAATTTATCATTTAACAGTTGTGTCATTCAGTATTTGTCCTCTTAACAACTGATCTTTGGAACTCTACATCTCCCTGTTAT
Organism: Rhinatrema bivittatum; assembly: GCF_901001135.1. Lineage (NCBI taxonomy): Eukaryota > Metazoa > Chordata > Amphibia > Gymnophiona > Rhinatrematidae > Rhinatrema > Rhinatrema bivittatum. The sequence goes on along the minus strand of NC_042616.1, from coordinate 815,541,424 downwards.
ATCTATCCAAAGACTTAGGATATAATATCCTGTTCCATTTCCTTCCTTTTGGCTGACACATAGCTAATGATCTCCCTTCTTAAAACCTCTCTTGTGGGTTCCCAAAAAAAGAATTGGATCATTCCTATGAATGGCATGATTATTAGCAAAATGCAGCCATTTTCCCTCTTAAAAAGCTGGAAACTTTATCTACATGCAACCATGCAGTCAGTCATTCTTCATCTCTCTTCGTCATCCCCAGCCTTCTACCACCTAAAATATAAGACATTGGACAATGGTCAGAGATTACTAGAGATTCGATAGTAGCCTTTGGAACCCTGTTTAAAAGAGCCTCTCAGACTAAAAGATAATCCATGCGTGATTTAGAATTGTGAGATCTAGCCATGTGAGGAAAATCTTTGGACATAGGATTCAGGGTGTATGCTCAGGACCTGTAATTGTTTGCAAAGAAAAGTTACCCCTTTGTTTTTCCCCAGTATTTGCCTTTCCGCAGCTGATTACTTATCCAACAAGGGGATCTCTTATTCAATTAAGACCATCTCCCAAAATTATTTTAGCTGGACCCAGAGTGAGAACATGAGAAATTTATACTAAAAAAGAGTGAACATATTGATTTGGTGTGTATATGGAGGCAACGACAAAGTCTTTGCCAAATCACTTCTCAGAAACAATAATAGACTTCCCTTTAAGATTCACCACAGACTTCTCTAACTCATGTCACTTCAAAACAGTGAGTACTAGATATTGTGTAGAATGGTTATTCCCTAAAATTTGCCATTCTCATTTCTGACATCTTTATGGTATCCCCCTGTAGTCAGGTTCCAAAAGGATGCTCATAAAAGTCACTTTGAAGAGGCTTCAATATTTGTCACTTTGAAGAGGCTCCATATATTTTGGGATTCTGAAGAAGGATGTGTCCTTCCATCCTATTCTCAGTGTTAAAGGTATCACAGATGTCTTTGGGTTTCCTGTTTCTGTAGGGAATCTCTTCACTCCCTTATTGTGTTGGTGAGGCATGGAGAATATCCCATGTTCCTGGGTCTTTCATCAGAGAGGATCCCTAGAGGTTTCTCTGTTCTTGCATTCTAGGGAAGCATGTCCAGTTCAGAGTCCTCCCCTTCGGGCTCACCTCGGCACCAAGGACCTTTAGCAAGATGGTGATGATGGTCACAGCTTTCTAGCATAAAGAAGATGTGGCAGTTCATTTGCATCTGGACAATTGGTTGATAAGGGGCAAGTTTTTTTCAGGAGTGCCAATTCACTTGGGCCAGGGTAATTCAAGTGAAGAGCAATTTGATTACTTCTCAGGCTCTAACATTTTTAGGGGCTCACTTTGATACCAGAATTGGCTGAGTCTTTATGATAGAGGAATTAAAAGCCAAGCTTGGATGTAGTCATGGCTTTCTTGGAAGGCACATATGACTGCGATTATCTCCAGACCTTCGGTGTCATGGCAGCATCCCTGGATTTTGTTCCTTGGGCCAGAGCTCATATGCAGCTTCTCCATTTCTCCCTCTTGTGCCACTGGCCCTGTAATTGCAGAACTATGAGAGGAATAAGCATAGAGCCCCGCAGTTGGATTGTGGGCTGGGGAGCAATTAGTTAGCCCAGGAACTCTGGTCCAAAGAGGAGGCTTCTTGGTCTGTAAACAGGTTGGAAACAAGGGCTATCAGGTTAGCTGTATTACACATTCTGTCCAGTTATGTTGCGCAAGCAAGGTTGTAGTAGAGATTTTAAGAAACAACTGAAAACTCACCTGTTGGAAATTGTTTTTTGGAGTATGAGAATTGAAAGCAACTGTATGCTGGCCATGTTTGTATTTAATTGCTGTATTTGAATATTTTGATTTAATTTTATTGTCTCTATAATTTTGTATTTTACTATAAATCTTTGTGAATGTATAATTGGAAGCCACTCAGGACATTGGATGATGCGGCATACAATTTTTTTGAAATTAAATAAATAGTGAAGGGAATAGTAATTTGGGTGCCATTGGATGGACAACACCAAAGCAGTAGCTCATGTAAACAGGCAGGGGGGCACGTGGAGCCCAGTGGTGGCCCAAAAAGCAAGCCTATTGTTTCAGTGGGTGGAGCAGAGCATCTTAAAATTGCTCAGCAGCCCAGATTGCGGAAATGAAAAAACATCCAAGCCACTTCTTCTGCAAGAATACCCTGGAGGGTATGAACTCTACCCAGGAAGTCATTTGGAGATTTGTAGACCAGTGGGGTTCCCTCATATGGACCTGATAGTGACTCACAAGAACTCCAAGGCAAACAGATTCTTCAGACTCTGGAAGGAATGGCGTTCCAGCAGAATTGATCCCTTAATCCAGCCATGATCAAAGGATGAGCTGCTTTGTTTTTCCCACTTAGCGTGTCATAAGCAGGATTTTGAAAAGAATAGAGGATCACCTGTTGATAGTCAGCTTGATGGCTCTGGATTAGCCAAGAATACTGGTATACAGATCTGATGAGATTGCAAGCTGACTTCTCGTCGGCTTATCACTTGTGTCCATTATACCAAGACCCAGTCCTGATGGGAGGGTCCAGTTCCACTCCATATTATGGCCTGATCCTTGAAAGGGTTCGTTTGCACAGGAAAGGTATTCTTCCACAGTGATTTCTACTTTGCTGAAAGCCCATAAAAATTCCACTTCATTGGGTTATATTTGGGACTGGCATCCTTTTGAGGATTGTCTGTTTCTCTGTGGTGAGTGGATATCCTGATTATGACCTTCCTCCAGCAGAGTTTGAACAAGAGTTTTAGCTCTTAATTCCCTGAGAGTTCAAGTGGCAGCTCTCTCCTGTTAGAGTTTGGATTCAAGGTGTTTTGGTGGCTTCCCACCTAGATGTGTCTCTCCTTTTACAGACTTAACATATTCATCCTCTCTTTAGGATTTTGTTTCCGCAATGGGATCTTAATCTGGTTCTTAGTGCTCTGGCGTGCCCCTCTCCCCCCCCCTCCTTTTCTAACCTTTTAAGCATGCTTCTTTGAAGACTTTTCCTTAGACAGTTTTTCTAGTGGCCATATGTTCAGCCAGGCATATTTCGGAATTACAGGCCTTATCTTGCAGCAACCCCTACCTGGTGATCTCCACTGAGTTGGTTTCGATTGTTCCCAAGATTGTGTTGTCTTTCATTTAAACCAGATGCTTTCTCTTCCTGGTTTCTCAAAAAGGAAACGTCATGATAGGGACAGATTGCTCCATTTTTGGGATCTTTATAACATCCATCTCAGATATTTGAAAGTGATGAATCCCCATAGGAAGTCTGATTGGCTGTTTGCTTTGTTTGGTGTACCTTACAAGGAGCAGGTAGTTTCAAAATCCTCTTTGTCAAGGTAGATTAGAGAAACTATCTCCTCAGGATGTTTGCTGAAGGGTCAGCAGGCCCTGGAGACTCCTCATTCTATGAGGGCTCAAGCTTCTACTTGAGTGAAGTCTTCAGCAATTGCCCTGGAGGACTTTGTAAGGTGGCCACTTGGTCTTCTTTACATTTGTTCACTAAGCAGTATAGGATAGATGTGCCAGCCAAGGGAAATATATTTGGAGCAGGAGTTTTCAGAGAAGCCTTGTCTTCCACCTGCATTGGAATGGGCTTGGGTACTTCCCATGGGTTTTGACTGGTCTAGAAGGATGACAAGGAAGGAGAAATTTAGAAATTTGTTAATTTTCTTTTCTTGAATTCTGCTCGACCTTTCCAGGAGCTTTCTGGGAAGTCAGTTACTGCAATTTCACTTGTTCTTGGCTTTCATTGGTCTTTCAGAAGGTTTGTTTTTCTCTGTGGAGGGAGCCTGAATTTCTTAATGTCTTTTTTGAATTCTATTTTTTTTCTCTCCTGTTCCCTGTTGGAGTCTTGAAAGGAGGTTTGTTATTGGAGGGTTTTCCTGCCTTTTCAAATTTTTTTTCATCATTGGTTTTGCTTAGGGGTTTTTACCACACCATTTCTTTGACGTAAGGAGACTGGTACGTTCCTATGCTGCACCACTGATATCACTGAAAATTGCTGGCAGGGTAATATAAATCCATGTATCTGGACTGACCTAGCAAGATTCAAGGATAGGAAATTAACAGGTAAGACTAAATTTATCCTTGGCAAGCATTGGGTTTTTTGGTTTTTTTTTTGTAGATGGTGATTTTATAGGCACTGTGGAGCAGATGATCAGTAAGTGGTGACCATAAAACTCAGTTCGACCCACAAAAGTTCTGGGGGATTTCTTCCCAATTACAAGCCTCAGACTTGTTCAGCCTTGGGTGCACTTTTGGTTTTATTGACTGAGTGAAATGAAGTGCCATGAAGTGATACCAGGAGTCATAGTTTTCCTCTGCGTCTTGTAGAAAAAACATGGGTGTTCTAATTGATAGAACAGAAACAGGAACTAAGTGGTTAATACCTGGACATTTGAGTTTTCTCTAGTGAGTAATGCCCAAAGCCGTTGCTAACCATATCTTACCTTGTTTGGAACTTAACAGTTAATGGGATATCAAAATTGAGCATAGTGATTTTACGTATGATCTGTTTTAGATTAAAGTTGTATTCTCTGGCATCTGTGGTGCATTACACCAGTTGACACTAGTTTTTGGGGGGCATTTTGGCCCACAGCTTTCCTATCTTTTATAGCTCCCTCACCTAGTCCAGCCATTGCAGCAGCAGTCCTTGACCAAGACCCACAAATCATAGCTCTCTTGGGATTTCTGGCAGCCAGCATTTTCCGTTGGGAAGAAATGTAGAAGTTCATTGCAGCTATTACTTTTGTAATAGCTCCATTTTGCCTTCATTTATAAAACTTTCCTGCTTCCTCTGTTATGAATCGGCTCCTGTGGAAGGGAAGAGTTGGCAATCTGTTATGCTCTACTCCTCAAGAGAGGAGGAGTTAGCAATCTGTAATGAATCTGCTCCTGTGGAAGGAGGAGTTGGCAATCTGATATGCTCAGCTCCTGTAGAGGGAGTAGTAAACAATCTGTTAGGGTTTAGACTGCGGAGTAGCAATCTGTTATGAATCTGTTGCTGAAGACTCCTGATGGAGTAGGGGTAGCAATCTGTTACCAGCGGAGTGCTTGGAGAGGGCACTCAGCTGTAGAGGAATGAAGATAGGTGAATCCTTGGGCTGATGGCAGATGACTGCGCCCCCAGGAGGATATCCTGAGAGGGACCACCGGCTAGGCTTGAGTATGGAGACAGCCACAGATAATTCTTTTATTAGACAGGTTAGTAGAACCACCAGAGGTGGCAGTAGTGAGCTGATATGCCCGGCAGGGCTGAAGTCCCTCAGGTACTGGAACAGCGATCCCAGGGTTGCTGAGCTGTAGAGAAACTATAGATAGTGAGTAGACAGGGTATGCTGTGTTCTTAGCCAGAACTGGATGACAAAACTCACATAAGGTCTTTAAGAAGCTCAGTAGCTGGAAAGGGTTAGGTCCTCGAGGAGCGAGTACCTGGTTCCATGGAAAGCTCTGAGAGAGCGATGGTAACTCACAAATGTCTGTATCTGCGATAGCTTCCAGGCAGTAGAAAATCTTCAGTGTGTTCAGGAACATGGGTCCTCGAGGAGCGAGTACCGGTTCCTATCTGCAATCTGAAATAAAGAAAAGAGAGCGAGGCCCCCGAGGAGCAGGTACCTCTGGTAAGTCTGAGGAGGCAGAGTTGCTTGGGAGAAAAGCCGAAGCAATCCCCTTGCTAACTCGATTCGTTAGCGAATACTGAGACCTTTTATATTGGAAGCGGATGACGTCATCTCAGGGGGACGCCCCCGAGGTTCGCGCCCTTGCTGGTACATCAATCGGAGCGCGCGCCCTACGTCATCAGGAACATGGCAGATTCGCAGCGTCGTGCTGGTCTGGGGATGCCGGAGGGAGACGGCAAGAAGACGCCATGGCAGCTAACCGTCCATCAGACTCGGAGGGAGTCACCACAGAGGTAAAGAGGGCGGAGTGAGGTCATCAAGCAGCGACGGACGCAACAGTACCCCCCTTCAAAGGGCGATCTCCTCTTCGGGTACCAGGCTTAGGTTTCAAAGGATGTGCGAAGTGAAACTGATGAAGCATCTCTTTGTCCAAGATATTGGTCTGAGGCTCCCAAGTGATCAAATCGGAGCCGAAGCCTTCCCAATTCAGAAGGTATTCAAAAACTCTTGCCTCTGTTGCGAACATCCAGAATCTCTTTGATCTTGATATCTAATCGTCTTCTGCAATGGTGACAGATGGATCTTGAGATTTGGAAGAATCTTTCAGAGTATAATTAATGATATCAGCAGCAAAGGGTAGAGCTGCTGTGGACGTCACTGAGGAATTCAGTGGAAGTGGTGATGTTGAAGAATGTCCAGAATCCACTTCTAAAGATGACTCTCCAGTAGATGATGCTGGATGAGAGCTAACTGTTATAGACGCCACTGAGACTTCAACGGAAGTGGCGATCTTGAGGTACGTCCAACCCCACTTCTAAGAGTAACTTCTTCAGTAAGGTAACTGGATGAAGTGTTGAATTCAGCAGCAATCTAACTGCTATGGACGACACAGAAACTTCAACAGACGTGGCAAAGTTGGGGTACGTCCAAAACCCACTTCTGGATAACGCTTCCGTAGATGAAGCTGGAAGAGAGATGGTGGCAGCACCAATCAAACAGGCTAGTAGCTAGAGATATCTTCCTCGGATCTAATTGTGCTGTAGTGCTTCAGACACGACTTCCGAGTGAAACAATCATAGCAGATATAGTCCGTGAAGACAGTAAAGATGTAGAGCACCATCTTGCCATGGCGAACATAGCAACCGCTATGAATATCAGCAGCCAGGAGAAAAGCTGCTGTGAACGTCATTAAGATCCTCAAGAGAAGTGGCGATGTAAAGGAACGTCCAAAACCCACTTCAAGTTGTGATGCAATAATGGATCTTCTAATTTGACGAAGGGACTCCTCAGGTCTTCCACAAGACGTCTGAGAATAAGGTTGCCTCCTGCCCCTGAGTCCAACAGGGCAGGGGTCCGAACCGTAACTGGTTCAGAGGTCACAGAGGCTGAACGAGAGAGTGGAGGAGATAACGCAGTATGGCCCAAGAACAGTCCTCCCGTGGGACTTAGGCTCGTTCATTTCCCGGACGAATGGGGCAGGTAGAGACATCATGACCGGGCTGACCACAGTACATGCACAGGCCGCGTTTCTTCCGAAATCTTCTCTCCTTTGAGGTCAAGTGACCAAGACCAAGTTGCATCGATTCATCTTTATCAACAGCAGGAATTGCTGGACCCATCCGAGGTGCAGGGGTACTGGCCTGTTTCAACCCAGTTAACACCTTAGGCCGGAGTTCCTTCACCTTGTCTCGGAGCAGACAATCAATCCGAGTAGCTAAGGCTATCAATTCTTCCAGCGAGTCAGGTGTCTGGCGAGTGGCCAGCTCGTCTTTCAAGCGGGTATCCAGGCCTCTGCAGAAGAGTGTCTTGAGACATTTGGGGTCCCAGCGAAGTTCCGCTGCAAGAGTCTTGAATTCTATGGCAAATTCAGCCAATGATCTGTTGCCTTGCTTGAAGTCCACTAAAGCAAACCCGACAGCAGACATTCGAGCAGGGTAATCAAAAACAGATTTAGAGCCGTGAGAAATAATGAAGGCTGTAAGGTGAAATGCATGCTGCACTAGTTCAAAAAGCCCCGAGTCTTCTGGAGTTCTCCGGAGAAGCAAATAGGAGCCGCCAGTGGAACAGCACTCTTTAAAGTTACCTCCTGTAACTGACCACTTTGGGTAGAAGCTGTGGCTTGTATCTTCTGTGTGTGAAGCTGATGGAATGCTGCAGTAAGTTTCTCCAAGGTTTCTTGCTGTTCTGAGATGCGTTGAGCCAGGCCCGGTATAGCCTACAAGGCAGAGAGGTGTGCCGGGTCCATGGGGTTACTGACATCTCATACCTTAAGCTGGATTCCCAGGAGTACTGCTTCTCCAATATAAAGCCGGATCCACTGGAGTTAGCAATCTGTTATCAATCGGCTCCTGAGGAAGGGAGGAGTTGGCAATTTGTTATGCTCTACTCCTCAAGAGGGGAGGAGTTAGCAAGCTGTAATGAATCTGCTCCTGTGGAAGGAGGAGTTAGCAATCTGATATGCTCAGCTCCTGTAGAGGGAGTAGTAAACAATCTGTTAGGGTTTAGACTGCAGAGTAGCAATCTGTTATGAATCTGTTGCTGAAGACTCCTGATGGAGAAGGGGTAGCAATCTGTTACCCGCGGAGTGCTTGGAGAGGGCATTCAGCTGTAGAGGAATGTAGATAGGGGGATCCTTGGGCCGATGGCAGATGACTGCGCCCCCAGGAGGATATCCTGAGAGGGACCACCGGCTAGGCTTGAGTACGGAGACAGCCACAGATAATTCTTTTATTAGACAGGTTAGTAGAACCACCAGAGGTGGCAGTAGTGAGCTGATATGCCCGGCAGGGCTGAAGTCCCTCAGGAGGCCCTCGAGGAGCGAGTACCTGGTTCCAGGGAAAGCTCTGAGAGAGCGATGGTAACTCACAAAAGTCTGTATCTGCGATAGCTTCCAGGCAGTAGAGAATCTTCAGAGTGTTCAGGAACATGGGCCCTCAAGGAGCGAGTACCGGTTCCTATCTGCAATCTGAAATAGAGAGTGAGGCCCCCGAAGAGCGGGTACCTCTGGTAAGTCCGAGGAGGCAGAGTTGCTTGGGAGAAAAGCCGAAGCAATCCCCTTGCTAACTCGATTCGTTAACGAATACTGAGACCTTTTATATTGGAAGTGGATGTCATCATCTCAGGGGGACGCCCCCGATGTTCGCACCCTTGCTGGTACATCAATCGGAGCGTGAGCGCGCGTGCCCTACGTCATCAGGAACATGGCGGTTCCACAACGTCGTGCCGGTCCGGGGACGCCGGAGGGAGACGGCAAGAAGACGCCACGGCAGCTAACCATCCATCAGACCCGGAGGGAGTCGCCACAGAGGTAAAGAGGGCGGAGTGAGGGCGTGAGCAGCGACGGACGCAACATCCTCTTCATATCTCTCAGCTGGATGCCCATATAACAGTTGCTTGATCTTATAAACCGGGAATGCTTAGGGAAGTCTCAGATTGTGAGCCCTCTGGGGATAGGGAAATAACTACGGTATCTGAATGTAATCCACTTTGAAGTGCTGAAAAGCAGAATATAAAAAATAAATAAGATGAGATTCACACTTTGTGTCAGGGGATCATCATGGAAGGAAACTCTGAGTTACGTGACCAGCCTCAGTCATCAACTTTTTAAAGATGTATTCTGCTCCTACTTTTTCTTTTCTTTGCTCAATAAAGTAGTGCACAACATTCAAAAACTGTCATCTTGAGCTAAGTACTGTGGTTGCCATGTTAGTCCACTTGGGTATGTAGAAATGAAGGTTAACAAGTATGTGTACATGAGACCATTCTGCTGGATTAATTTTACTTCTGTGCCTATCTGACTTGATGAAAAGAGGATAACTCTCAAAAGTTAGTCACATGTATTAAGCTAGTACAGTAGAATGGTCTACAAAATTTGTGACTCATCCATTTAAACTTTTTATTTGAATCTGCTCTCATAATGTGTGGCTGCATTTATTGGTAATGTAACAACTGCTACATGTTACAGTCTTGGTGGGCAAATATTCAGTTCATATCATGAAACCAACAGCACAGTGAGCTAACTCCAAACTATTAGAGTAGGGATTTTTCACAGAATTGTATTCTTCCAGTGTGTGCACAGTCAGGTTGGCGACATGACAGAAGCCAAACAGGAAGCATCGAGTGAAAATTTTTTCCAGAGCCTAATTAATATCCTTATTCTCTGCCGTCTGACTTCCTTGACGCTGTTGGCTAGGTTTTCCTTTGTGTGCTTGTGGAGTGCCAGTACTGAGATGCATAGATGAAGGCATGCAAAGAGAGACTAAGAACCTAGAAAAAGTTATTGCATAGCTAGGATAGGCTGACGTCAGAAGGAGGGCGTCTGGGAAAACTCAGTACCTTAAACTTCTTGAGCTTTGGCTGTAAAACAATTATCTATTCCTCTCCATTGGTTTCAGTTTATTTATTTATTTATTTATTTATTTGGAGATTTTTATATACCGCGGTACGTATAGAAATACATCACCTCGGTTTACAGATAACAATAACTTAGCAACAGGCTTTACATATAACAGGTTATTCAGTAAGTAAACAATAAGTTAGCAACAGGCTTTACATATAACAGTTTACATATAACAGTTCCGTATTTTTGTGACCATGCTATTCTGAATTCAGCTGTTTTCATTTTTGTTTATTGTGCTTGTATTGGTTACATGTTTTGTGATTTAGGTTTGTGCTAGTGAAACCTTAGTGTATTTTGTTACATTCTTTGTTGTTCTATGATCCATTTAGCCCATGTTTTTACTACTAAATGGTTGTTCAGTGCCTTTATGTTTTTGTGGAATAATGCCTGTTAAACAAATTAGTTTTTAACTTTTTCTTAAAGCCCACAAGATCCAGTTCTGCCTTAAGCTCCTGTGGTAGAGCATTCCACAATAGCGGGCCCACAGTCGAGAGAGCCTGCACTATGTAAAGGAAGGGACGCATTCCCTACTGGATTTCAACTTTTGTGAAAATCCCATTTGGTAGTGTTAAACCTAAACCAGTACTTTGACTTAATTAAAGTACAGTGCCTTCTAAAAGTCTGCACTCTTTTTACATTCTGCTATCTAAAAAATACAAAATTGTTTCACTTATCTATATAACGTGTGCTACGCTTTCTTCATGAAAGAACAATTATACAAATATTCCAAAATACTATCTCTCTTTCTCTCTATATATGTCTGTAAAAGGCTTGTGTTGGTCACACTGTCTGCAAAGACCTACCTTACTACTACTACTACTACTATTATCCTGGCCAGATCTGATATCTGATGAGCGGCATATAAAATATGAGAAATAAATAAAATACTACTACTACACTGCACAGAAACGTGTACTGGTTCACACACTCGTACAACACAGTCACAAACCCCTAAACAAAAGCACGTGTGCACCTACGCAGACAGGCAGAGGGCGTATACACACAGGCTGTTATAGGGCAAACTACACGAGCAATACTGGGTACATTTTGCTAGTTAAGAATAAAAAAACAAAAAAGCCTTGATTGCATATCTTCACACGCCTTGACTCAATTCTTGGGGCAGCCCTTTTTGTAGCAATAACAGCCTTGAATCATTTAGGATAAGTGCACAGTGTGATAGTGCAATTTTGCCCATTCTTCTGGACAGAAGAGCCCAAGCTCAATCAGGTTGGCTGGGGATCATCTGTGGACACTAGTCTTCAGGTCTGGCCACAGGTTTTCTGTTGATTCAGGTCTAGGCTGTGACTGGCCACTCCAGGACATTCATTTTCTTGCTGTGCCACTCCATAGTTGCTTTTGCTTTGTGTTTAGGATTATTGTCCTGCTAAAAGTCAAATCTTCTCCCCAGTCCCAGGTCTGTGGCAGACTGGAACAGGTTTTCATCCAGGATCTTGCCTGTACTATGCATCTTCCATCTTTCCCTCAAGCTTCACAAGCCTCCTTGTCCCTGCTGCTGCAAAGCAGCCACACAACATATTGCTGTCACCACCATGCTTTAGAAAATAGGGATGATGCTAGTAGGGTGATGTGCTGTTTGTTTTATGCCACACATATCACTTAGCACCTAAACCCAAAAATTCCACTTTGGTCCTATTAGATCACAAATCCTCCCACATGCATGCGGTATCCCCTAAGTGTTTCTTTGCAAACTCTAAGCAGTACCTCGTGGCTTTTGTTCAGCAGTGGCTCCCTTCTTGCCACCCTCCCGTACAGGCCATATTTATGGAGTAATCTTGAACTTGTTGAACAGTCAATATTTCCTCACTTTTAGCCAGAGGCCTGTGTAGTTCTTTTAAAGTAATCTTAGGCCTCACATTGACCTTTTGCAGCAGTTTCCTTAACCACAGCTAGTGACTTGGGAAGGAGGGCCTGATCACAGCAGTGTTGGTGGTGCCATACTTTTTCCAGTTTTCTGATATAGACCTGCCAGTACACCACAGATATTCAAACACATTGAAATTTTCTTATAGCTTTCCCCTAATATATACCTTGAAGTTATCTTGGAGTTCTTTCAGCAGCTCCTGATTTGCCATGTTTTGACCTTTGCATCAGATTCACTTCATAAAACAAAAATGGCTTGATTCTAATTAGGTCCAAGAGTATTTGGATTGGTTCAGCTACTGTGATTGGTCACAGGTAATCTTCATTTACTTATTGGCCTTGTTAAGGCAACTTTTGGAACTGGTGCTAATTTAGGGTTTGCTATGACGGTGTGTGAAGACTTGCAGTCAAGACGTTTTGGGTTTTCTCAATTACTTTTAGAATATCTCTAGAATTCTTCTTTCCCGATGAACGTGTAGAGTATGTTATGTAGATGAGTGAAATAAACTCCTTGATACTATGATGCAACTCCAGCATTGCTCCCTGCTTCAACAGCAGGGGAAAAGGGGAATTGTATTCAGAGAGCGACCAATGAGGGCCCTGACTTTTACGGTCTGGGGAACTAATAAGCATGGAGGTAACCTGCACAGAGCAGCAGTTACTATCCTTAACAGAAATAAGGAAACTCTGGATATTATCCAGTTTTGACCTTGTCTTGCAGTGACTGATTAACAAAAAGCACATCGGCAAGCCTGATGGTGTGCCCTGCTATGTATGGGCCACCTGGACAGCTCCATCATGTGCGAATCAAACAAATCAGATCACAATTAATATGACCACTAACCCATTCGTTTTTTCAGCAGCTTTTATTTGCAATTCTGCCTTGGGAAACTTGCTGGGCAGGCTGGATGGACTATTGGTCCTTTTCTGCCTTCATTTCTATGTTTCCATGCATTTTGATTTGTATTTGTAAGACAGCCGAATGTGAAAAATATATAAGGGTGTGAAGTCTTTTGCAAGGCACTGTAGGTCAGGAAATCATGCTGATAACCTGGGGCATCCCAAGCCCCACAGACCCCAGGTCGTCTTCATGGCAGCACACAGCACTTGTCACTGATTTATTGGGTCAGTTTGCGCCTTACCTCTTATAATACAAAGTGATTAAGCTGTGTAATTTGGGTAATGAGATTCATACTTTACATTCTAGCTGCCCATGTTGTTGGTGCTGACCGTTTCCATGCTTGTTTAAAGAGGATCATTGGTTTCTTGAGTAGAGGATCCTCTACTCAAGAAACCCTCTCTAGACTCCAAAGACCCTTCCAACTTCCGCCCAATCTCCAACCTACCTTTCATCTCTAAGATTATGGAAAAAATAATTAACTCGCAACTCACCAAACACCTTGAAAACTACAAAATACTGCACCCCACCCAATTTGGTTTCCGTAAGCACTTCAACACGGAAACACTTCTCCTCACCCTCTCTGATCATATCCTCGGAGGCATGGATCAAGGTAAATGCTACCTCCTTGCACTACTACTAGACATCTCCGCGGCCTTCGACACCATTGATCACGACTACCTCCTTACCCGATTATCTGAAATAGGCATCTCTGGTACTGCCCTCCTATGGTTCAAATCTTACCTATCCAACAGGAAATTCTCCGTCAAAATCGGAAGCGCCGAATCAGCACCCTACCCCCTGTCCCAAGGCATCCCACAAGGTTCCTCCCTCTCCTCCATCTTATTCAACATCTATCTTACCTCCCTCTGTCACCTACTCACTGACCTCGGCCTCAAATTCTATCTCTACGCTGATGATGTGCAAATCATCATCCCCATTCAGAATTCTCTATCTAATACCCTGGCATACTGGAATACTTGTCTCTCCACCATAAATGATTTCCTCACACATATCTACCTCGCCCTCAATACATCAAAAACGGAACTATTCCTCATATCCCCGCACCAACCCCCCAAGCCCCTAATCTCTAATGACCCAGCCTTCAAAGTCACGTCATTTCAGCCATATGTAAGAGACCTTGGAGTTATCTTGGACCAGCAATTAAACCTAAAAAAATATATTAACTCCATCCTCAAAGAGGGATTTTTCAAGCTAAACACTCTAAAAAAAAAAAAAAACAAAACAAAAAAAAAAAACCAAACAAAACAAAAAAACCCAACTTAAACCCCTCCTCCACCACCAAGACTTCCGGACTGTCATTCAGGCCACACTCTCCTCAAAACTCAACTACTGTAACACCCTCCTCCTCGGACTCCCCTCCTCCTCCATCAAGCCTCTACAAATGCTCCAGAACTCCATAGCTAGAGTTATCACAAACACCAAGAAATCTGAACATATTACTCCCATACTCAAAGACCTCCATTGGCTCCCCATCACATCCCGCATCCTCTTTAAAACCCTTTCCATTATCCACAAATCCCTTTACTGCCATAACTCTGACTGGCTTGATGAACCTTTCCTCCTCACACGCTCCGATCGGCCCACTAGAACCGTCAATAAGGGGACCCTCACAATACCCTCCCTTAAAAAAGCCCACCTCTCTTCCACAAGGGATAGAGCAATCTCTATCACAGGCCCCAAGCATTGGAACTCCCTTCCAACCCCCCTTAGACTCGAATCATGTTACACTAAATTTAGAAAGAAACTAAAGACCTGGCTCTTCCGAATAGCCTACCCCGATTAGACCTTTCTCTCTGCAGCTCTTACACCGCTTGTCTCAAACTTGCACCCACGTCCCTAACCCCTTGGCGCACACAATTTGATCTTTGGCCCTTGTATATAAGTGTATATATTTTTACTCCATATTGTATAAAGTTCACTACCGTTACTGTTTCTGCAGCCTTATGCTTTGTCCCCTCCCCACACCCCTGTTCATTGTATTTTCCTTTCCTTCCTTTTAGTTTCAATGTAAACCGATATGATGTTTGCACACTAATGTTGGTATATAAAAGCCCTTAAATAAATAAATAAATCATTGTGAAAATTACTATGGGTTTTACCAAGATGCGATGCTGTACAGCAGTTTAATTTTCTGTCTGAGATTGTATTACCCTTGGTGACATAAAAGTGTAAAGGTCAACAAGCTGCAGGTGAGACCTTTTTTAGTGGTCTAACTTTATCAGATCAGAGCTAGTCAGTATTTTATTAAGAGAATGTAGCTCAAAAGGTTTCACCTATACCTTGTTTGTTGACCATTGTTTCCATGTACTTAAGTAGACCAACAGAGCAACCACTGGAAACCTGGAGTGAGATGTTGGGGAAACAGAGACGAGCTGACTTGGTCTCAAGCTCAGTGTAACCTCTGTTGAAATGAATGGGTGTCAAAGGCAGCAGGATTTGAACCTACGGTCTCAGGATTTCAGAGCTAGAGGATTTGACACAGAGCCAAAGGAACTCTGAAATTGCAAAGACCCCCTGGTAAAGCTCAGGAGAAGAAAAGACAGGGAGAACCGCCCACACTGACTCCCTATTGGAACAGCAATACATGTGGCTCTAATAGACTGCAGTAAATAAGGAAATCCTGTCTACTACATCTTTGCTGGTCCAACGGTTCAGCTGGCGTCCGCCCTTGGAAGTGCTATCTTTTTAGCTATTGATCTCTGGCCATCTTCATATTCCTTTACCAAGCCCGTATCACAGTTCCTGTCCTCGTGGAAGTCTCTTGGCTCCAGATCCTGCTTTGCCTGTTTCTGTCTTCAACTATTTGCCTGTTACTGTTTTCAGTTTCGCACTTAGTCC
The DNA here is from genome assembly GCF_901001135.1 of Rhinatrema bivittatum. NCBI lineage: Eukaryota > Metazoa > Chordata > Amphibia > Gymnophiona > Rhinatrematidae > Rhinatrema > Rhinatrema bivittatum. The sequence continues at coordinate 815,525,759 of NC_042616.1, read as the reverse complement.
AATTTGGTTCCTACTACCACCGGAAGCCCGTGAGTAATGTCAGCTGTCATAAGGTGAAGACCATCCAGGCCTTCAGACCAGTGCTGACCGTGACAGGGGATGACACCAATCAACTCTATATCTGATTCACACTGCTTTATCAGTCTGGAATAGCCAATAGCAGGGTCTTCCACAAGACCAAATTCAGTACACTACATGTCCACTGTGGTTTGTTGGTTAACATTTTCCTTGCACATGTTGGGTGAATGTTGTATTTGGGACTCGTTCTGTTCAATATCTTTGTAAGTGACCTGGCAGAAGGGATAGAAGATAAAATTTGTCTATTTGTGGATGATACTAAGATTTGCAACAGAGTGGACACACCTGAAGGAGTAGAGAGAATGAAACATGATTTAAGAAAGTTTGAAGAGTGGTCGAAGATTTGGCAGCTTGCACTCAATGCCAAGAAGTGCAGAGTCTTGCATCTGGGATGCAGCAATCCAATGAGCTGTATGTGATGGATGGTGAAAGACTAATGTGCACAGACTGGGAGAAGGACCTTGGTGTAATAGTGTCTGAAGGTGACAAGGCGATAGCTAAAGCCAGAAGAATGCGGGGCTGCATAGCGAGAAGAATAACCAGTAAGAAAAAAGAGTTTATAATGCCCTTATACAGGTCCTTGGTGAGGATCACCTGGAGTACTGCGTCGTTCAGTACTGGTACCCGTATCTCAAAAAAGATAAAGGCAGGATAGAGGCAGTCCAAAGAAGAGCAACCAAAATGGTGAGGGGTCAGCATTGGAAGATTTTTGAGGAGAGGCTGAAGGATCTGAATATGTACACCCTGGAAGAAAGATGCAGGGGAGATAGGATACAGACCTTCAGATATCTGAAAGGTTTTAATGATGCACAATCGTCAAACTTTTTCCATTGGAAAGAAATCAATAGAACCAGGGGTCATGAAATGAAACTCCAGGAAGGACGACTCAGAACCAATATCAGGAAATATTTCTTCACAGAGAGGGTGGTGAATGCCTGGAATGCCCTTTCTCCGGAGATGGTGAAGACGAAAACGGTGAAGAAATTCAAAGGGGCATAGGATAAACACCGTGGATCCCTAAAGGCTAGAGCAGAGCTTTCCAAAGTGTGTGTCGGGACACATTAGTGTGTCGCCTGTAGTGTGGAGGTGTGTCGCCCGGTCCACAGGGCCGGCGGAAGCAGGGAACTATAGCAGGAAGATCAGCGGGCAGTGGTGGAGCTTACATCACCACGGCCCGAAGAAGAGGGTCACGTTCACTCCTCCTCCTTCCTGCCTGCGCAGCCCCGGAAGAAAAACGTTGCCGGAGCCGCGTGGGCAGGAAGGAGGAGGAGCATCTGCTGCATACAGAAGAAGAGCAGCATTAATGGGCCGTTGCGGATCCCACGTCGCGACGGCCCGAGAAGAGGAGGAAACCCGATAGCAGGGCTGCTGCGGATCCCACGTCGCGGCAGCCCGAGAAGAGGAGGAAACCCGATAGCAGGGCCGCTGCAGATCCCATGTCACGGCCAGGGAAGGTCAGGACCTCTGAAGAGCCCATCCTTCGGCAACCCGTGCAGAGGGACAGCATGTGCCAGTGAGAGCCTGTGCTTGAGCAAGAGAGCATGTAGGAGTGAGAGAGCCTGTGTGTGTGTGAGTGAGACAGCATGTGCACGAGAGACACAGTATGTATGTATGAGAGAGAGGCATGTGAGAGTGAGAGCTGTGGATGTGTGAGATTGCATGTGAGTGAGAGCCTGTGTGTGTGAGAATGTGTGAGATAGACAGCGTGTGAGAATGAGAACATGATTGTGTGTTTGAGAGAAGACGACAGATGGAGAGAAAAGAAATAGAAGAAAAGACCCTGTAAAAGGAATTGGCAAAAAAAAGAAAGGAAAGGTGGAAAAAAAAGCCTGTGACCAACCGATTAGAAAACTAAGATCAGACAGCAAAGGTAAAAAAAAAAAATTACTTTTTAGTGATTGGCACATGTAATCTTTGGGAATGTGCAAGAGTAGCACTTTCTCTATGCCGATCTCACAATGTACGAGATCAGCATGGAGGAAGTGGAAGCCTGCAAATATTTATTATGAGATAGGTTGTGTTGTGAAACATTTTATGTATATATTTAAGGAAACATACATAAATTGTTGAAATACATTTTGTTCGTTTAACCTTTAACCTCCGGTTTGCTGGTAGACTGAATTACTGTGTCACGAAATTATGTTTGTCTAAAAAGTGTGTCACCAACATGAGAAGTTTGGAAAGCTCTGGGCTAGAGGATGGAAATAAAGAGTGTATGGGGGTAACTTGCTGGTGTGGCAGTTGCTATCCTTAACCAATAAGCCTTGCTACTGTTAATGCAACTCCAACATTGCTCTTTGCTTCAACTGCAGAGGGAAAAGGAGAATTAGATTCAGACAGCAACCAATGAGAGGGCCCCGATGTTTATGGTTTGGGGAACAAATAAACATGGGGGTAACTTGCTATTGTAGCTTTTACTACCCTTAATCACTAAGCCTGATACGTTTGATGCAGCTCCAACATTGCTCTCTGCTTCCACAGCAGGGGTTAAGGGAAATTCGATTCAAACAGCATCCGAGGGCCCTGACTTTCAGGATCTGGGAAACTGATAAGCATGAGGGTAACCTGCACAGTGCAGCAGATTCTGTTATAAGCATAAGCGTGTTGGGCAGACTAGGGAGGATCATTTGGTCCTTTTCTTCCCGTGTTTTTATGTTTGTTTCTGTGTATTCTTCTCATCCTTGAGAGAGCAAGTGATCTTTAGCTCCTAACTTTTGATATAACCATGAGCATTAACATTTGTATTTAATACAAATTGTTTTCTACAAGTTAATAAATCATTCATTTTCTAAGTCATTATTTTCTTTTTTTCTCTTTCTTTGTTATGTTAGTTCTCTCCAGTTTTTCTTTTTTTTTCCTGTTCCTCTATTTAGTTTTCTCTAGTTGTTGAACTATGTTGTCCCTTCTCCTTTTCCCTGTTCTTTGTACTTTCCATCTGCTGTTTGATGTAAACCGATATGATGTACCCACTAATATCGGTATAAAAAAACCTCTAAATAAATAAGAGCTTGCTATAATTTAAAATAGTTAAATTTGAGTTAAATACAAAATTTTGTTACAATTAAAAAAAAATTATCCATCCATTTCATATGTAAATAAGCACCTTGAGCTTCTGAATATTATCTTCTGCGGGGCTTTAATTGGGAGATCCATGTAAAGTGCATTACAGTAGTCCAGTTGGGATAGGAATGAATGTGTAAATCAGGGAGTCCATATTTTCTTTTCTTCTAAGTTTAGTTGTATCTCCTTCAATTGCTGGAGGTTGTGAAATTGCTACTATCAGTTACAGAGATTTGTGTTTAAGAGTGTAATTAGGAGTTCAGGAGGACATCCAGACTTCAGGTTTTATTATGAGTGGGGTGTCGAGCATCAGTTTTAGGTTGTCAAGTGGGATAGAGTAGATAATCCAGACTTAGATCCTCTTGTTTTGCTGGGTTTAGTTTTTTGGAGGTGGTCTTTTTCCAGATTTTTGAGAGGCACTTTTTTTTTTTTATATAGCAGTGTGTTTGTCAGGTCCCACTGATAGGAAGACCTGCATATCCTCCCTTTAGTGGAAGCATTGACGTTCAGATTTTCTCGTTTTGTCAGTAAGGGGTCTGAAGTAAATGCTGAGCAAACTTCATTTACTAAGCATTTTTTCCATAGACACAAAATGGAAGAAAAGTCTTAGTAAATAAGGCCCTTAGTGAGAGGATTGATCCCTATGGGATGCTTGCATCAGCTGCAAAGGCAGCTAGCTAAGACTTTCCCCAGAATGTCTTGATTGAGAGATGCAGTAAACAAGACCCTGGTGCAGCCAGCACAAAGTCTTGGACAGATCTTTATTGAGTTCCCCAAACACTGGATAATTACAGTAAACCTAAATTTGGTTGTGTTTATAATATAATCCCTTTTCCATGTATGTTTGTCTGCAAATTATATCTTTTCCAGTTCACTACTCCTCCTTTTTCTTAATAAACTGTTTAGTTTCTTAGCTCTGTGTCTGACTGAATAGTGATGCAGAGAAATAAGTTGTTTTTTTTGTGTTTGGTTTGGTCTGTGGGTATCGTTTCTGCCTTTTAAGCTATCCCCAATAGGGGGATAGCTTAAAAGGCAAAGCACTTGCCGATAAGCAAGTGGGAACCCATTTGGTGGGCAGGAGATTGCCAGTGCAAGGGCACATGCGTAGATGCAGGCAATACTTGTGCAGTGCCAGCTGGACCCTCCAAATGACCAAGAGATTAACCCCCTATGTATGTGATAAGGCTAACACTAAGATATTATATGATAGGCACTGATTATCATGGGGCATGTAACGCACTGATTTATTGTGGCAATTCATAAGCAAGCGACCTAGTATTGGTACTATCAGTACTGTGCTTTTAGTACATTTATAGTTGATGTTTAGCAACTTTTGAAAGAACCTTTCATGTGATTTATTAGTTCTTTTACAAGGGCAAATAAGAGAGAACCTGTAAGCGAAGAGCTGTCATTAATATAGTACAGTTGTGCTTTAGTTTGTTTTTGTAGATATTCAGTTGGTTTTCATTGTGGTTAAATTATAGAATAAGAACATCTGTGCAATCCTTGTTGTTAAAATACCTAGACACAAAAGGAGGGTAAGCACTTGTTGGCTCGTAGGTGCAGGTAATGCAGACAGCCTGAGATGTACATGGGCCCTGTTGTCAGTACATTCTGAGTTCTTTTCATTTCCTCTCTGTACTGGTTCTGTTGAGATAGCAGCTGGTTCTGCACTGGTTTTGAACTAGTTTGGGTTAACCAGAATCTGATTTGTGAGCAGTCACTTCTGGGTGTGTGTCTTGATTTTGAATTGCAGCAGGACCAGATGTGTGGCATGTGGAACAGGACATTTAGAAAGCTGGGATAATGGGCATTAGTTTCAAGAGCCTGCTAGTGCTTGTGGAGGAAAGCAAGGATAGAGCTGCTTGCAGACATTGTAACCACTAGAGGTGCAATTCCAGGGATCTTTTTTTTTACCATGCAGTTACCGAGCTCAGTAGTCACTTTACCAAAATAAAGACCTACTTTAACCATACACACTAAACTTTTACAAAGCCAAGTTGCATGAGTTCCCTCACCAGCACCAGACTTCAAATTCTGTGGAATTCAAATAGTCAATTCTTATTCCATGCCCAGTTTGGGGAAACTCTTGACTGTCCCCTCGTTGATAGATTCCCTCTTCTTTTTCTCTTCCTAGCTGTGAGTCTTATAATCAGTTTTACATCAAGATTTACCAGCCTTTCTGTTTGCACATTCCCTTATGTTTGCTCTTGCCCAAGTTACATGATCAGCCTATGATTGGCAATAAAATTTGAGGCTGTGGGTTAGTGTTATCCAGGGGTTCAGGGCCATGTATCTGGGAGACAGCGAGGATTCTCAGTGGGGTCAATGCTGACTGTTATCTCTCTGTTTCAGGGTGGCGAATCCATAAAGATAGAAAATGGACAGAGCACAGCATCTAAGCTGGGGCTTCCGCCCCTCACTCCGGAACAGCAGGAGGCCCTGCAGAAGGTTAGTGTTCCTGCTCATACCCTGGGACTTTGGTTTTCAGGGTCTCTCTAATGGAACTTGTTGCATTGATCATCACTTCAGGAAAAGCAAAGCAGGTGCATCCCAGCAGCCAGTCCAGAGTCACTGTAGCCAGCCCTAGAAAGTGGAGCAGCTGCTGCTGTTGGCTGCTGTATGACAGCCTGTCTAGTCTGCCCCCTGTTGCAGTGCCATAGGCCCCCAGCTGATCTCGAGCTTTCCCTTCACCTTGAAGTTCAGCACTTCTGCACCTTTGGGTTTGTTACTGTCCTCCTTTGCCCTTTCTTGGCCTTAGTTTAGTGGTATCAGATAGCCCCTCGGTAGCTGGGAAGTGCTCTGCAGATCCAAGAGACAATAAAATTGCCAATTTGCTGGATTTTGAGCATGTCAGGAGCTGAGGGGAGTCCGCTCCGGGGCTGGAGCCTGCAGAGCACTTTTCATCCACTCTTCAGCATTGTGCCCTCAGCTTAGATTGCTGATAGTAGGGCTGTAAGCAGGGCACTTGCTGTGGGGAAAAAGACTGTCTTGGAATAAAATTCTGCAGATTATTCCAAATTCTCAGAGAAACGTGAACATGACGGTGAATGGTCCCCAAGTACTGTGTGTTTATGTATGTATTTAAATATATATATTCACATTTGTTTTATATACATATAAATACATACCCATATATATATAAAATGTGTGTGTACACAGGTATGCATATTTATAGATACAAAATATATATCACATGTATGTATAAATGAGTGTCAGTGCAGTCTCCATTTGCATATATGTGTACACACAAATACACAGATGCATCATGGGATTGAATCCGTTAGCAGTCTGGTACGCTTCCAGAATGAACTCAGGATCTGGGTCCTGAAACTTAAGGGTCAGAACCTTTCGGGCTTCTCCCACTTCTATCTTATAGAACGGCCCCCATTGCTGGACGAGAAACGTGAGTGGAAAAAGGCATCAGACTTGGAGGAGGCTGCCCCTCCTGCCCCTCGTACCTCGGAGGTAAGGTGGGTGCCCATAGAGCGGGGAGGCATGCAAGGAAAGGCCAGAAATTCATGGTGCGTTCTTACATGGAGACCTTGCAGTTTGTCGAACGGTCTAGCACATGGAGTCTTCTAGTGAAGTGTTTCCTTCTCGACTCCCGCCATCAAAACTCACCAAGATGTGTGGGCCAAAGTCGTAAGTAAGCAGTGGCCTGTTTTCAGCATCCATCAAATGTGTTGGCATGTAAAGGCAGGAGCTCTGGACCCCCAGTGCCAACGCCAGGTGGTTATCGGCCATTGGTGCTTGTGTAGAGAAGGGTTAAACAGCCACCTGTTCTCTTCGCTCCTGTCCGCCATCCTCGCCGCAGTCTCGGCACCAGTGACTGGAGGCTTCTCTTTTCTTTTCAGGCTAAGAAGTACGCCATGGAGCAAAGCATCAAGAGCGTGCTGGTGAAACAAACCATCGCACACCAGCAGCAGCAGCTCACCAACCTCCAGGTGAGAGCGCCGCTCAGAGGCTCCCAGCCCAGCACACGGAGCTAAGGCCTGCCCGGCGCCAAGGGTTTTCACTCCTGTTTCCTTGAGAAACTGCTCTACATTGCCTTACCTGCCTCTGTTGAAAGTTAATAGAAATGCTGATTGATTTTGTTTGAAGTTGGCAGCTGTGCAGAGCTCTTGCTTTGAGTCCCCCCCCTTTCTTGGCCACTTGGTACAGGTGGTGGCAGTACTGGCTCCCCTGCCAGTCTCTCTCCCTCTGCGTGGAGTCTGGCTTTGACATCTCAGATCTGCTAGTCCAGACTGGCCACCCAAGGAGGCCTTTTACGATCCTAGAGTTTTCGTTGCTGTTTTGAATGCAGAGCTCTTTGGAGTAGCAGAGAGGTTTTTGTCTATCTCGCTTTTATGTATTCATTTTATTACAATCAGTACCACAATTGGCAACCATGTCCTTGCCAGGGTATGGCTCAACGGCAGCTGTTACCATCGTCACGGTTACCTTGAGCTTAACCCTTTGCCCTGGGAGAAGATAATCCCGTTTCCTATCCTTAAAGAAGTGTTCTCCCTCCCTTCCTCTCTCCCTCCCCCCCACCCCGGCAAGGAGAGGGACAACACAAAGTTGTTGGGGATCCCACGCGCCTGAGTGGCAGTGTCAGGCTGTCCCGCATCCCCTGGAGGGGTGGGAGTCTAGGCCCTCTCACCACCATGTCTCTCTGCAGCCAAATCTACAGACAGGGAGGAGGCAAAACCCTTTTTTTCCCCCTCTCCAGGTTTTACGTACCGCTGTCTGAGTTTAAAACAAAAAAAAAAAACGAAAGAAAAAGAAAAAAAAGTAAAAGCACAGTAGTTCTGCTGAGCTCCAACAGACTGACCTCTGTCTTTACTGTCTTTCAGATGGCAGCAGTGACAATGGGCTTTGGAGATCCTCTCTCACCTTTACAATCGGTCAATAGAAATATTCACTTCTTCTTGGGCAATGTTTTTGTTTTAGTCAGGGCCTTAGAAGGGTGTGGGGTTGTTCTTTAGAGGTAAGCTATGGCTTTTTAATGGAAACGAACACACACAGAAAGCTCCCACCTACCACGGACAAGCGCTGCAAAGAAAACCAAATTACCTGCAGGGAAGCCAAAGGCAGCATCAGCTAAGTGTGGGGCCAAGAGGGGAGTATAGAAGCAGATCCTCCTTGTTGTATGCCAGCAGCCAAGGAGGAGATCATTCTTGGAGTGTGGACCTCAAAGCACCCCCCCTGGTTAGATCACAGTAGAAGTAAGAGCTCCTAGCTAAAATCTGCTCAGCTTACTAGTGGAAATTGCTTTAGGGCACATGGGCAAAGTTGTATGGCATTAAACAGCAGGGCTTCCTGCTTGAGGTAGAACTGTAGGATGATTGGTCTTAAGGGGCATGGACCAAGAAAACGGCTCCAGGTCTCTGGCTCTCTTCCTTCCTAGCAAGCATGTGTATGTCAGAAGCACTCCCTGGGGAGATCAGGGGCATGAGGAGGTGATGGTGGGAGACTAAAGGCCTCCAGGCCATTTTCTTGGCTCCCAGTGAAATGCGTTTTTACAGCATGAGCTCCATTGGGCCTCCTCCCTTACCAGAGCCAAGGGCAGTACTGATGTATGAAGCAGTGTGTGAGTTTCTAAAACCACCTACTCGCTCTTCATGCCGTATTGGTCCTATCTGTAATCTTGTTACTTTTCCTCCATGCCTGATTCTGATTAGAATAATTTTTATCTTGTAAAATATTGTATTTTCCTGCCCCTGAAAGTGACCACTCATGCAGTTCTGATCCTCTAAGCCAACAGACCATGTCCTGATGCTCAGAATAGAATGGTATTTTGAGCTCCTGCTGATTTTGCAGAAAAGGAAGGTATTTCTGAGTAGTAAAGTGAGGAGATTTGAGCTGGAAGCTGCCCATCCTCCTGAGTATTGGGCTATGACTAATTACCGGAGGGATGCTTTAAGGAGGCGACTGACCGAGAGAGAGAGAGACCTTTTATGTTTGAGTGCTGCCGAAAGGCATTATTTCAGGGTGGGGTGGGTGGGGAGGTGACTCTATAGGAATACTACACTCTTCTGAAACCCTGACCTAGAAAAGTAATCTGCAGAGGAACACCAAAAAGATTGTAGTAAGTAAACCAACCAAAAAAGTAATGAGCTGAAGAATTCATGTGCTGGGAGGAGTTTGGCGTGTGCTGTCCTATTCCCTCCGGGGGCCTTCATGTCCAGTCAGCATGGTACATGTTTGCAGCAAAGAAATTCCAAGGTGAAAATAGCTCTGCTCAGGTAACCTTTAGCTCCTCAATCCTGCTGTAATTCTGTGAATGAAATGGAGTTTCTTGTTAGCTGAGGTTCGTTGAGTTCCCCAGAGCCCAGGCGAGCAAGCCTTTATCCCCTTGTCCTGTTCTCATGGCCTGATTCTGCAGATTCTTTAAAGCCACAGCACGTAGGTTTTCTCTTGCCTGAGCGTGTTTTCAAGGCAATGTAGCGCATGTGCAAAGTATTGGTTTGCGAGAACTTGAAATCAAGCCCTTCGTTTGCCCAACACAGGCAGCGCTGCCAATTAGTGCCAAATTGCAGTGAGGGTTGTGTCCTAAAGGTGAAGGACTCTTTAACCCCATGCCATCCAGTCTCCCTTTACCATCTTGTCTTGTCTTCATTGTTTGACTCCACATCCAAGTAAAATGTGTAGAAGAAGAAACAGCTCTTTGGTCCAAGGATGTCTGCCTAGAACAGAGCAGGGAGAAGCAAGGAGGCAGAGATAAGAGTCGAAATTTTAGCTGCTTCTCTATAATATATAACAAGGGATTTCTGGGGAAGATGCCGGCATTGGCCATCCTAGGAGCATGGAGTTTAAATTGATGCTGGTGGAGAACCAGTGCTGCACTGTTTCCAGAGAGGTGAAAAGTGCTTTCATTCAAACCCCCAGGCACATGAGTTTGCTATACAGTGCATAATATATAGATTGGGCCACAGGATCTATTTAGTAGCATGCCTGGGAGAAACGAACTGCTTGTGGCCTGGTTCACTATCTCAGGCAGCTGTAGAATAAACTGCCTGAGATGAGCTGGCTGGTTGGCGTCTCAGGTGAGTGTTTCTCACAGGACAAGCAGGATGGTAGACCTCACATATGGGTGACATCACAGGATGGAGCCCAGTCATGGAACACTTCTGTCAAAGTTTCCAGAACTTTGACTGGCCCCTACTGGGCATGCCCAGCATGGCACTAACCCTGCAGCCAGCAGGGGTCCCCCTTCAGTCTTCTTTTTTCCGCGCAGCAGTAGCCACGCGGTTAAGGAGCTCTGTCGAGATTCCTGACAGGCATTTTCCTCATCGAATTACTAAAATTTAATTAACCCCACAGGGGTCCTTCCTTCAACTTTTTCAAGCCGCGGTACTCCAGTAAGTTTTTTTTTTACCCGTTTTCCATCTATTACCGACGAGTTTGGCCCTCGCGGCCTACTGGCCATCGACTGTACCGCGGCTCAATTTTTTCATGGCCATGGCGTTGGGGTTCCGCCGGTGCCCGGACTGTAATCGCACCATGTCCATCACAGACCCTCACAAAATCTGTGTAATGTGTCTCGGAAGTGAGCATGATGTCCTAATCTGTACCAAATGTGCCCTTATGACACCAAATGTTTGCAAGGCTAGAATGGAGAAGATGAAGCTTCTCTTCTGTGCTCAAACCCCTACGCCGTCCATTGCATCGACATCGTCAGAACCGGCACCGTCAACTTCCCACCAGCATCGACCTCCAGCCGGTGACCGTCCGGCATCGAGATTTCTCGGCCTTTGACACCCTCTACTCCCCCTCAGGACAGAGGGGATCATAGAGATAATCATCGCCACCGGCATCGACAGTCTCGGACTATCGAGGGAGCGAAATCATTGACCTCGCCATCTTCTGAGCCGCCATCGAAGAAACCCCGTCCAGAAAAGGCACCGACCTTTTCGGCGACCGGGTCACCGAGGCAACCCTCACCCGACAGGGTATCGGGAGCCGCGATTCCGCCTTTAACGGTGGTCCCTCCGGATATCCCTCGGCCTCCTTCTTCTGTTCCGGAGCCGGGGCTGCTTGCTCCAGATCTCCGAGAAGAACTGGACCGGATGGTACAGGAGGCCATCGACAAGGCGATGCATCGATTCCAGGTTCCTCCGGCACAGACACCGGTACCGATTGCGGAACCGACCATCGACCCGATTCCAGCAGTGTTGGCACCGCTGCTATCGAGGATGGAAGCGCTTATGGCCACTTTTCCACCGATGGACCTCGGGTCACCGATGGCTCTGGTGCCCTCCCCGCTTGCGTTGTCATCGGGAGGAGAAACACTATTCTGCATCCCTCCTTCGGGAGTTCTGCCGAAGCCTCAGCCGTATATGCCGATGCGTCCATCGGCACCACCAAGTCATCCATCGAGGCCCTCGAGGCCTGCACCGGTGCCTTCGATTCCCTCATCGGAGCCTCCAGTTATTCCTTCGAGTCCTTCGGAGCCTCGACCAGGACCTTCACGGATCCCACCGCCCCGTCCTCCTCTAGTCCCTAGAGGAGCAGGTGCTGATCCCTACAACACCTGGACTGATGATTCTTCACCAGACACCAATGATTTGCCTTCACCACCTTCACCTACTGAAAGTAGAAAGCGTTCTCCTCCAGAGGACCTTTCCTTCATCAATTTTGTGAAGATGTCTGAATTGGTACCCTTCCAATTGCAGACTGAACAAGATGAAAGGCATCAAATGATGGAGCTCTTACAATTCCTGGATGCTCCCAAGGAAGTAACCTCCATCCCTATCCACCAGGTTCTTCTAGATCTCCTCAAAAAGAACTGGGAACATCCTGGCTCTGGGGCTCCAGTCCACAGAAAAGCTGACACCACCTATCTTGTTCAGTCAGCTCCATGTTTTTGCAAACCTCAGTTGGATCACCAATCTGTGGTCGTCGAATCTGCCCAGAAAAGAGCAAGGAGAGCCAAACCTCATACTTCCTTTCCCCGGGCAAGGAACAGAAATTTCTAGATGCCATTGGTCACCTTGTCTTCCAGGGATCAATGCTCATCTCTAGAATTGCCTCTTATCAGCTCTATATGACCCAATATAATAGGGTCTTATTTAAGCAGATACAAGATTTAAGAGACTCCCTGTCTCAGCAATTTCAAGAGCAACTACAAACCCTAGTCAACAAGAGTTTTGAGGCAGGCAAGCATGAGATACGGTCATCTTATGATATCTTTGACACTGCAACCAGGGTATCTGCAGCTGCTATCTCGGCTAGACGATGGGCCTGGCTCAAGTCTTCCGACCTTCGCCCTGAAGTTCAGGACAGGTTGTCCGACCTTCCCTGTGTAGGAGACAATCTGTTTGGCGAGCAGGTTCAACGGACGGTGGCGGAACTAAAGGACCATCATGAGACCCTGAGACAGCGCTCTCTCATGCCTTCTGAATACTCTTCAAAACAGCCTTTTAGAGAAGACTCTAAGAAGTCATTCTTCTGCCCGAAGAAGTCCTACCAGCCACCAACTGGAACCTGTTCTACGAGACTGTTCCAGAAAGCCCAGTCTCGTCAGACACGGAAACAAAAACCACAAACAGCCCCTCAGCCGGGCCCTGCTTCCAGTTTTTGACTCTTTCATAGAGAGCAGCAGCCAGCTTCCATTGCCCCACATACTAGTGGGAGGTCGATTGTGCCATTTCAACAACAGGTGGCTCTCAATCACCTCAGACCAGTGGGTCCTAGCGATAATTGCTCAAGGTTATCATCTGAACTTTCTCTCCATTCCACCGGACTCCCCACCTCTACCAACGTGGAGAACATCCGACCACTCACTGCTCCTGGAGCAGGAGGTCTCCCTCCTCCTCTAGTCCAGAGCAATAGAACCAGTGCCATACTCACAACAAGGCCTAGGGTTCTGTTCCCGGTACTTTTTAATCCCCAAATAATCGGGAGGCGTTCGTCCAATTCTGGATCTACGTGCCCTCAACAAGTACCTCCAGCGAGAGAAGTTCAAAATGATAACCTTGGGCTCTCTTCTTCCTCTTCTACAAAGAGGAGACTGGCTCTGCTCTCTAGACCTCCAGGACGCATACACTCGTATCGCGATCATTCCATCTCATCGCAAATACCTGAGGTTTCTAGTAGGCCTCAAGCACTATCAGTATGAGTGCTTCCATTCGGCCTTGCGTCTGCACCACGAGTCTTCACAAAATGCCTCGTTGTAGTTGCAGCCTTCCTCAGAACTCAAGGTGTTCACGTCTACCCCTATCTAGACGATTGGTTAATCAGGGCTCCCACTCAGCAAGCTGCTCTGTCGTCCCTACATCTTACATTACACACTCTAATTTCACTCTGATTTCTCATCAACTACGACAAATCCTGCTTAGTTCCATTTCAAACCTTGTCGTTCATTGGGGCAGACTTGGACACCTTGCAGGCAAAGGCTTTCCTGCCTCGACAGCGAGCTCTCACTCTCGTGTCTCTTGCACAACAGCTGCAGTCTCAACACTCCACGACTGCATACCGCTTATTCATCCTCCTGAGACACATGGCGTCCTCAGTTCAGGTCACCCCAATGGCCCGCTTGGCCATGAGAGTCATGCAGGGGACTCTATGGTCACAATGGACTCAATCCATTCAGCCCCTGTCGACCATTGTCCACGTAACCGACTCACTCCGTCTGTCTCTCGCCTGGTGAAAAAATCAGATCAATCTCCTCCAGGGCTTGCCCTTCCAGGCTCCAGACCCTCAAATAACTCTCACCACCGATGCTTCCAACCTCGGATGGGGAGCCCATATGGCCGATCTGCAGACACAAGGATCTTGGTCTCCAGAGGAAGCCAAACACCAAATAAATTTCCTGGAGCTGCGAGCAATCAGATATGCTCTCAGGGTATTTCAGGATCGCCTCTCCAATCGAGTCATCCTGATCCAGACGGACAGCCAGGTGGCCATGTGGTACATCAACAAAAAGGGAGGGACGGGCTCCTACCTTCTGTGTCGGGAAGCTGCACAGATATGGGTGGAAGCCCTCTCCCACTCGATGTACCTCAGGGCCACCTGGTTGCCAGGAGTGGACAATGTGTTGGCAGACAAGTTGAGTCGCACCTTTCAACCCCATGAGTGGTCTCTCAACCCCTCAGTAGCGAACTCGATCTTCCACCAATGCGGTTAATCCTCAAATAGACCTTTTTGCGTCATCTCAAAATCGCAAAGTAGACAACTTCTGCTCTCTCACTCGCAGCCAACACTATTGGCCAAGAGATGCGTTCTCCCTCTCATGGGCAACCGGTCTCCTATACGCATTCCCTCCATTTCCACTTCTCTCTAAGACTCTCATGAAGTTATGTCAGGACAAGTGAACCATGATCCTGATAGCACCCCACTGGCTGCGCCAAGTGTGGTTTCCAATACTTCAGGATCTCTCCATTCGCAGGCACATTCCCTTGGGAAAGGACCCGCTTCTAAGCACTCAAAACGACAGGTGCTTACGCCACCCCAGTCTTCAAGCCTTGTCCCTGACGGCATGGATGTTGAAAGGTTAATCCTTCAGTCACTTAACCTTTCTGAACCAGTTTCCCGTGTCCTGATTGCTTCACAGAAGCCTTCCACGAGAAAATCGTATTCTTACAAATGGAACAGGTTTATGTCACGGTGCTCTTCTCAATCCCTTGACCCCTTTACCTGTCTAATCACGAAGTTTCTGGACTATCTCTGGCACTTGTCAGAGTCAGGTCTAAAAACTTCCTCCATCAGAATGCATGTCAATGCGGTTGCCGCCTTCCATAAAGGTGTTGGGGATTTTCCTCTTTCAGTACAACCACTTGTAACACGTTTTTTGAAGGGCTTGTTTCACCTCAAGCCTCCTCTGCGTCCTCCGGCCCCTTCTTGGGACCTCAACCTAGCTTTGGGTCGGCTAATGAAACCACCATTCGAGCCTCTTCAATCCTGTGACCTTCGTTATCTCACATGGAACGTGATTTTCCTTTTGGCAATCACTTCCGCTCGTAGAGTCAGTGAATTACAGGCTCTAATTACTTACCTGCCTTACACTAAACTTCTGCAGGACCGGGCAGGACTCTGCACTCACCCTAAATTCTTACCTAAGGTAGTTTCGGAGTTTCATCTCAATCAATCCATTATACTACCTATCTTTCTTCCCAGGCCCCATTCCAGTCCAGGAGAGCAGGCTCTGCATACCCTTGACTGCAAACGGGCTCTAGCGTTCTACCTAGACCGTACAGCTGCCCACTCAAGCACTCAATTGTTTGTCTTTTTCCATCCTATCAAATTGGGGCAACCTGTGGGTAAGCAGACTCTCTCCTCCTAGTTAGCGGACTGCATATCCTTTTGCTATCAGCAAGCAGGCATTCCACCTCAAGACCGTGTTAAGGCACACTCTGTGAGGGCCATGGCGACTTCAGTAGCACACCTATGATCGGTGCTGCTTCCTGACATTCGCAGGGCTGCCACCTGGAGTTCTCTCCATAACTTTACAGCCCACTATTGCTTGGACAAAGCCGGAAGACAAGATTCCATCTTCGGCCAGTCTGTCTTGCGCAACCTATTTACAACGTGACGTACCAACACGCTTCTGCCTGCCCGGTGGGGTTCAGGATGTCCTCTACCAAATCCCACCCCAGTTGTTGTGCCTTTTGCACGTCTTTGGGTAGATTTGGTGCATGTTCAGACATCCTCAGCTCGGTACTCACCCATATGTGAGGACAACCATCCTGCTTGTCCTGTGAGAAAGCAAATGTTGCTTACCTGTAACAGGTGTTCTCACAGGACAGCAGGATGTTAGTCCTCATGAAACCCGTCTGCCGCCCCACAGTGTTGGGTTCGTAACGTTTTCTTATTTTCTTTTCAGCACTACCTGTAGCTTTTTAAACAAGACTAAAGGGGGACCCCTGCTGGCTGCAGGGTTAGTGCCATGCTGGGCATGCCCAGTAGGGGCCAGTAAAAGATCTGGAAACTTTGACAGAAGTGTTCCGTGATTGGGCTCCATCCTGTGATGTCACCCATATGTGAGGCCTAACATCCTGCTGTCCTGTGAGAACACCTGTTACAGGTAAGCAACATTTGCTATCTGTATATGGTTGCAAATCTGGGAGGGATAGGCTGGTTGAGGTCCAGATCACTTTTATAGGTTTGGTAGCATGCCTGCAAGGTATTGGGCCACTTTATCTGTATTGTAACATGCCTGGGAGAAATGGTCTGAATGGGGCTTTGGATTCCTGGAGACATCTGTCACATTTTGATATTGCTTCCCTCATTGTCACAGTTCTGATGTCAGCCCCTAGGTGTAAAGTAGCACTGCATAAGAGAGACTGTGGAGGTGTAGGAGTGGTGCTGGACTTAGAATTAGATTAATTTATGGCAGGTAAAGACTTCCAAAACTGTTCAACTTAGTTCTTTTATTTTGCAATAGCATCCAGTCTAATATATACTATATATATATATACTATCTATATTGTATATCTGGGTTAAAATAAGACTAAAGATCCATCAGATTAAGCCTTTTTCTTATTATCTAAAGAGTGCCCCCTATGTGGTAATAGGCTAAACATGCCATGGTGTCCAGAAAACAAAACCCAGGCAAACCAAATACCAGCAGGAGCAAACCGGTTAATACTGAAACATTTCAGTTCCTATAGAGCACATCAATTAGGGCTCTCTGAACTGAAATATTGGTTCTGTACTAATCCTCGCTGTTCTGAGCCTGGTTCTGCTTTTCTGAATTCAGTGTATTAATAATGTTAGGCTCTTAGATTAAGATGTAGTACCATCAGATTCTGGAATGTTTTAACCCCTCACTGTGTCATCTGTCCTTAGTCCTGAAACACTCTGAAAACAATACTTGCTCACCACAAATCTAACAATTATTTTAAGTCCTTAATCAGCCCGTTTCCCTAGAATCTGCTTCGTCACTCCTACCGATCCCTCTTCCCCCAGAAACTTTTCTAATTTTCTTTTGACGTCATGTAGTAGTATAGCCATGACCAACTTCTTTGCAACATGTTCCACAAGTTACTCACTATTTGCATAGAGTCCTTTTCTCAGAATGTTCTGAAATATGCTCCCATGTTTTTATGCTTCCTGTGAGCCATTGATACATTCGTACTGTGCATTAAGATTGTTTCTATAATCACTGCTGTCAGGCACACAGCAGTGGTTTGGTAACACTGCAGCATACTTAAGCCATTTTGTGCCTCTTATTACCTTAGTGGCTCATTTTCTAACATTTGGCTACCAGCCTGAATTTGAATGCCATACTCCGAATGTGGCCAGTGAATGACAGTATGGCATCTTTGTTTTTAGCTTCTCTATGCAGTTTAATTCCCACCCAGATGCCCTTCGCTTTGGCTGCTGCATCCTGCCTTTGATCACTTGTTCCCAGTGTTTTTTCAGCTAATATCTCCAGGTCTTTTTCCTACTTTGCTCTACCACAGACTTGTCCCATTCCCACTATACTGCATCTCTTTATTCTTCAGCAACAACAGCATTACTCTACACTTGCCACATTAAATCTCATCTGACACTTATCTGTATATTTGCTACATTATCTGTAAATGAATTGGATTGTGCCATTAGTTAACTCACCTTCTCTACAGGAAGTTGTTTGGGCTGCTAGATGAGCAAGGGGAAAAAGGGATTATTAGGGAGAACAAGGAAATAACAGAAAAACTGATTCCCTGTACGTACCCAGATCAGTCCAGACCGTGGGTTGAGCCTCCTTTCCAGCAGGTGGAGACAGACTAAAACTGAAAAGGTGTCCTATATGAGGACAGAGCCCATCCTGTAACCCTTCATATTTGTCTGTCTCCCAGTAGGTGGATCAGCTCACCCTTCGGTCTCCTGATTCGGCTTCTTAGCCGGCTAATCTTCTCTTTTTTGGATCAAGTAAGTACTTAATCTTAGCTGTTCTTTCTTCTCATAGAAATAAAGTAGATCCGTTAGGATTCTTTTTCTTGTTCAGGAGACGGTGCCGACTCCTAGCTCTTGCCGGACTCAGGGGGGCTTAGCCCCTTGTGCGCTGCATAGCCTGAGTCCATCGGTGCTTCCCAGTGTGGGGACCAAGACTGGTGGTCCAGTTCTTGTCTCCTCCTCCTCTGGCTGCCGAGGGGGCTTAGAGCCCTAGTGCTGTGCTCAGTTTAAAAAAAAAAAAAGTTTTAAAAGTTAAATAGTTAACTTTTCCAGCACTTGTAAATTATTTTTTATAATTTTACTTTTTTGTGTCCTGGTGGGACTCAGGGCTCCGGCAAGCGCTCTTCCATTTCATCCCATGCACAAGCTATTGCTCCTGCGGGAATGGGAAGCTCCTGAAGCGGGACTCCGGGTGGGGCTCGCTATGGACACCCTATACCCCCTCCCGGAAGACAGTTTGGAAATCTTGAGAAATCCCTCTGTGGATTCCTACGTCTCTGCGGTCACCAAACACACTACCATTCCGGTGGAGGGATCGACGGCTCTGAAGGATGGGCAGGACTGCAAGCTTGAATCGCACATGAAACGCATTTTCGAGGTCCTGGCCCTGGGGCTCCGCGCGCAGCAGTTTCATGTTGTGGGCAGGTCTCTGATGGCCCCAACAGCTACTCGGGGCCCAGGATCTTCCATCGGCAGAGGTGGAGCAAGCGGAGCGTTTAGAAGCTGTCATTGCCTATGGGGCAGATGCGCTCTATGACCTCCAGGCAAAAGCGATGGCCTCGGCGGTATCCGCTAGGCGACTCCTTTGGCTTCGCAATAGGTCGGCTGACCCGTCCTCCAAAGCACGGTTGGGCTCACTGCCCTTCAAAGGTAAGTTGCTGTTTGGGGAGGACCTGGAGAAGCTTATGGATTCCTTGGGGAAAATAAGGTCCAAAAGCTCCCGGAGGATCATCCGAGACCAGCACGCTCTTTCACACCCTCCCGTCCTCGTTTCCGGGGACAGACTGTATACCCCACGCGGACGGGGTGGTGTCATGAGGAGTTATTCTTCCCGGTCTCAGTCTTGGTCACAGCCCTTTCGTGGACGTCGGCCCTTTCGTGAGGGCCAGCCCGCGCACACCACCCCTAAGCCTGCCACTCAATGAAGGTCAGCCGGGCCCATTCCTCGATCCCATTTCTGGGCGGTCGCCTCTCCCTTTTTTTCGAGGAATGGGTCAAGATCACGTCGGACCAGTGGGTCCTAGACATTGTACGAGACGGGTTCGAGCTTGTCCGCGACCTACCGGATCTCTTCCTATTCTCCCCTTGCGGGCGCTCCAAATGAGATGCGGTGGTGCAAACCATCGCCAGACTACTTAGCCTGAGCGCAGTTGTCCCGGTCCCGGAAAGAGAGCTTGGCGCAGGCCAGTATTCCATCTACTTTGTCGTTCCCAAGAAGGACGGGGCTTTTTGGCCGATCCTGGACCTCAAACGGGTCAACAAAGCCCTCAAAATCCCGCGTTTTCGCATGGAAACCCTGCGAGCGGTCATTGCGGCAGTTCGCCCCGGAGAGTTCCTCGCCTCACTCGATCTGACGGAGGCGTACTTCCATATCCCGATCCACCGCGATTATCAAAAGTTTCTTCACTTCCACATTCTCAATCGGGACTTCCAGTTTCGGGTCCTACCATTCGGCCTCGCGACCGTGCCTCGCACCTTCACCAAGATCGTGGTGGTGGTGGCGGCGGCAGCCCTTCGTCGGGAAGGTGTTCTAGTTCATCCCTATCTGGACGACTGGCTTGTGCGGGGCAAGTCGGAGGTTCTCTGCAAACAGGCGGTAGATCAGGTATTGGCCCTCCTTGCGTCTCTTGGGTGGATAGTGAATTATTCCAAAAGCAACATCCAGCCCTCCCAGGAATTAGAGTTCCTGGGAGCCCGTTTCGACACCCGACTTGGCAAAGTCTTCTTGCCTCGTGCGCGGGCCCTCAAATTGATCGGCCAGATTCGAGACTTGATCTCGCTGCCTCTTCCAACGGCCTGGGACTACTTGCAGGTCCTAGGGTCCATGGCTTCCACCATTGACCTAGTCCCCCGGGCTTTTGCTCATATGCGACCCCTACAGAAAGCTTTGCTATCACGTTGGCAGCCGGTGTCGGAACAGTATCAAATGGTCCCCTCTTTCGGCCTCTACCATCACCAACTTGCAGTGGTGGCTTTTGCTCCTCCATCTTCTCCGGGGAATACCCCTTCAGTCTCCACAGTTGACGACAGTGACCATGAACGCCAGTCTCTCGGGCTGGGGTGCAGTCTGCCTATCTCAGTCCACTCAGGGGATATGGTCACCCATTCAGTTTTGTTGGCACATCAATCGGCTGGAGGGCAGGGCGGTGCGTCTGGCTCTGCAGGAGTTCTTGCCCCTCATACGCAGCAAAGCGGTAAGAGTGCTATCCGACAACTCTACCACCGTGTCGTACATCAATCGTCAAGGGGGCACCTGCAGTCGCCTGGTAGCCCTGGAAGCCAGCCATCTCTTTGCCTGGGCGGAATGACACCTGGATTGCCTGGCAGCCTCTCACATTGCGGGCAAGGAAAATGTTCAAGCGGATTTTCTCAGTAGCCAATCGCTCGATCCGGGAGAGTGGGAACTCTCGGAAGCAGCCATGGATCTGATCATCAGAAGGTGGGGTCAGTCCCACCTGGACTTAATGGCGACCATGCGCAATGCCAAGGCCGATCGGTTCTTAAGCCGCTGGAGGGACCACGGCTCAGAGGGAGTGGATGCTCTGGCTCTTTCCTGGCCTGCAGACGTCCTTCTGTACGTGTTTCCTCCGTGGCCCCTATTGGGAAAGATTCTCAGGAGAATATAACTCCACAGGGGACCAGTGGTCCTGGTAGCACCCGAGTGGCTTCGCAGGCCATGGTTCGCAGATCTTGTCAACCTGGCGACGGACGGACCTCTGCGGCTGGGCCATCTTCCTCGTCTACTGCGGCAGGGGCCCGTATATTTTGACCAGGCCGATCGATTTTGTCTAGCGGCCTGGCTTTTGAATGGTGGCGTCTGAGTCGTAAGGGCTACAAGGAAGAGGTCATCTCCACCTTGCTTCGAGCCTGAAAGCAGTCGACTTCTGTAGCTTACGTGCGCGTGTGGAAGGTATTCGAGACTGTTTGTGAGGAGTCGGGTGTCTCAGCTCGCTCCGCCCCGGTCTCAGTAGTTCTCTCTCTTCTGCAGAAGGGTCTCTCCAAGGGCCTCTCCTTCAGCTCTCTCCGCAAACAAGTTTCCGCTCTTGGCTCTCTTCTCGGACACGTCGATGGTCATCCTTTAGCGGCTCACCCGGACGTAGTTCGGTTCTTGAGGGGAATCAAACACCTGCGTCCACCTGCTCGCAATACTTGTCCTTCGTGGAGCCTCAATCTGGTCCTCCGGGCCCTCTGTTCTGCTCCGTTCGAACCTCTCCGTCAGGCTACGGTAAAGGACCATACACTCAAGACTATTTTCCTTGTTTCGATTGCCTCCGCTCGGCGGATCTCTGAGATTCAAGCGTTGTCCTTTCGGGAACCCTTTTTGCGAATCTCTGACTCCGGTATCTCTCTCAAAACGGTGCCCTCCTTTCTTCCGAAGGTGGTGTCTGCCTTCCATGTCAACCAATCGGTAGAGCTTCCTGCGTTTTTACCAGACGAGATTGCGGGTACCGCTGGAGGTGACCTTCGTAAACTGGATGTCAAATGTGTTCTACTCAGGTATGTTCAGGTTACTAATGACTTTTGTGTCTCGGACCATCTTTTTGTCCTCTGGAGTGGTCCCAATCGGGGCAAGCAGGCTTCTAAGACCACTATTGCACAATGGTTGAAGGAAGCCATTTCCTCGGCTTATCTCTGCCAAGGTCGGTCAATTCCGGAGGGCTTTAAAGGCTCACTCGCTACGTTCTCAAGCTACTTCCTGGGCGGAGAGCCAATTGGTCTCTCCGCAAGAGATTTGCAGGGCCGCCACTTGGACGTCCCTGCATACTTTTGCTCGACACTACTGTCTGGATGTGCAAGCGCCGGTTTTTGGTTCCTTTGGATGGCAAGTGCTTCGAGCGGGACTGTCTCGGTCCCACCCGGTATAGGGAAGCTTTGGTACATCCCACGGTCTGGACTGATCCGGGTACATACAGGGAAAGGAAAATTAGTTCTTACCTGTTAATTTTCGTTCCTGTAGTACCACGGATCAGTCCAGACGCCCTTCCCTGTCTCTATTTTCTTTTCCTGTCCTCTTGAAGCTTGTTCTGCAGATTCACAGATTTTGATACCCAATTCTGTGCTATAATCCTGAGCAACAACCGGAAGCCTTGGTTGTTCAAGTACCAAGTATATGCAAGAGCGTATAGTCATACCATGTTTCTTACTCTGCTCTACATTTGCTCACTTGAGCTTTATGGTTACTTGCTTGATCCTATTCTAGTTTGTTGTTTTCTGCTTTGACAATAGTTATACTGAAGAGTTACAGGATGGGCTGTGTCCTCATATAGGACACCTTTTCAGTTTTAGTCTGTCTCCACCTGCTGGAAAGGAGGCTCAATCCACGGTCTGGACTGATCCGTGGTACTACAGGAATGAAAATGAACAGGTAAGAGCTAATTTTCCTATGAATTCTTTGTCTTGATCTTTATGGAGGAGGATGTTGGGAACATACCCACCTCTGAAATAACATCAATTGCTAATCTGTCATTCTTTTATCGTCCAGCAGACCAGTCCAGACAGATGGGATTTTCTTCTCTACCACCAGAAGGAGATGAGAATAAAAGCTTTACTGTATCGTTGGTACTTAAAGTACTGTGCCATCTGCATTCTCTGTGTACTCTGTCTCCAGAGGAGAGGAGTCTCTCTTGTAATTGGACTGTTCTATGGAAGAAAATTTTCCCAGGGGTGTTAGGCTGTTGGTCATCCCTCTGGTCAAGTAGGGGGGTCAGTGGCCCTTCACAGTTTGCACCCCATCAGTGAAGAGAGTTTGATAGCCAGTGGTCCTGGCTCTCTCATTCCTTGTCGTCCCCTTTTCTCGGTCAAGAGACCCCTTCCTGGATTCCTGGAAATTGAAGTGTTCACTAGAAGGAAGTAGAAATTTTTTCTTTTGTCTTTTCTCCTGTTCTGGAGCAGCTTATGGCAAGCATTTAAACGCAAAGAGGAAATGGCAGGAAGGGAGTTTGCTGGCAGTCCTGCCCTAGATCTGCCCAAGGCTCTGGCAGATCTAGGTATTAAGCAAAAGAAAGTGGAGTTGGAGGAGGAAGAAGAGGTTCCAGTTCTGAGGGGTCCCGCAAACACTTTTCCTTTTGATAGAACAGCGAAGTTCCTGGTGTTCAAAGAATGGGACACACCAGAGGCTAGTTTAAGTTGGTAGGGCCATGGTGAATCTTTATTCCCTTCTGGAGGATTATTTGGAACTGTTGAAGGTTCCCAGGGTGGATGCCTTACTGTTGGTGGTCACTATTCCAGTCGAAGGATGTGGAGCTCTGAAGAACTCTGAGGCTTGGAAAATGGAATTAATCTTAAGCGTATTTTTGACATTTTCTCCTTGTCTCTCAGGACAGCAGTCTGTAGTGGTGTCCTGGCACAAGTATGTTTACACTTGGTGCAATAAATTCCAGCAGCAGACTTGGAAGAAGCACTTTCGGAAAGAGAGATGGAATGGCTAGAAGCTACCTTAGTCTTTATTGCCGATGCCCTGTATGATTTGCTTTGCACGGTGGACCGGAATATGGTTTCACTCGTGTCTGCTATGCAGGGGCTTTGGCTGCCAATTGGGCAGTGAATGTGTGGTCCATTTTCCAGCTTGGTGAACTCCCCTTTAGAGGAAAGTTGTTCTTCGGAGAGTATTTGGAGAAGTAGGTCAAGCTCGAATTTGCCTGTATTTAGATCAGGGGGAACGAGCCCTTCTCGTGTTCCTGGATCTATCTGCAGCCTTTGATACAGTAGACCAGAGGTGGGCAATTCTGTTTCTCGAGGGCCGCAAACCAGTTGGGTTTTTAGGATGTCCCTAATGAATATGTAAGAAATAAATTTGCATACAACTGAGACAGAGACAGAGTGCATACAAATATCTCTCATGCATATTCATTGTGGATATCCTGAAAACTTGACTGGTTTCTGGCCCTCGAGAACCAGAATTGCCTACCCCTGCAAATTCTTATCTCCTGACTACTGGATCTTGGTCTTTCTGGTTCTGTGCTTTGGTTTAAATCTTTCCTCCAGGACTGTACTCAAACCATTTCCATGGGATTGGCCACCTCACACTCTTAACTCCTTACTTGTGGTGTTCCACAAGGCACCATTTTAGCTTCTACTTTGTTCATTATCTATTTAGCCCTGCTAGGTAAGCTAATTAGGAAATATCATATCCCATTCCATGCTTATGCAGATGACATTCAACTATTGTACCCGTTAATCTCTAATCCCCAACCAAGATATTGCTAACTTAAATCTCTGCCTCAAGAAGATTGCAACAAGCTAAAACTCAACCCCCCCCCCCCCCCCAAAAAGCAGAAGTACTATGAATTGGAAAATCAGACCACTCACATATTCTTTCAAGAGTAGCACTAGAAGGATCCACTCTGCCCTTCAAAAATGAAGTCAGGCATCTGGGCGTCATCTTGGACTCTAAATTCACCTTTGAGGCCCAAATTCAATTTGTCAAAAAATCTGCTTTCTTCCATCTATGATAACTTTGAAGACTCTGCTCCTTCTATGCGACAGTCTTTCAAGCCTTTTTTTTTTCTCTCCTGCCTGGACTATCGTAATTCCCTTTACATGAGCTTACCCAAAAAACAGATTTGACAGCCTCAACTCATACAAATGCCAGCAAATTTGATTGGATTACTCCTCTTCTAAATCCCTTCACTGGCTCCCCATCGCCTCTCGTACCTCTTTCAAACTTCTTCTCCTGGCTGTAAGGCAATCAAAGGCCTGGTCCCTTCCTATATCTATACTACCACTCTCTCTATACTCTTTGTCTCGCCCTCTTTGCGCTTTGCCCAACACCTGTCATCTAGCAGCCTCCAAAGAAATGTGGCATGCTGACACTAGGAAGAAATAATTTGCTGGCTCTTTTCCTTCTCTATGGAACTCCTTTCCACTGAACATTAGGATAACACCTGAACTCCAGTCTTTCAAAAAAAAAAACAAAAAACTGAAAACCTGTTTGGTTGTTGAGGCTTTCGGCACATTATTATTATTATTTTTTATTATTTAACATTTCTTATATACCGATATCCGTTCGCACATCGCACCAGTTTTCCACTCCAAACTGTGCTGCTTGTTTTGCTTTTTACCAAATTGCTTTCTGTTCTGCCTTCACTAATAATATCCGTTGTTATGGGTTTATGTTCTGTGTAAGTTAATTTTAGCCACCTTGGCCTTGTTGTCTTGAAGCTCACTTGTTGGAAGAGCATGTAATAAATAAACGATGATGATAATTTGTGACACTCAAAATCTCACAAGTCATCTGAGGACAAGCCGATGGGAGGTTGTAAGTCCTTTCCTAGTAGGAAAAGGTTTTGGGAGGCAAGGCACTGTTCAAGGAGGAGTACATCCTTATAGCATCAGTATTCAGGTAAATCCCTGCCCCTTCGGGACGTCCACAGCAATTCTAGAGAGAGTAGAGTCCAGTTCAGGAGTGTTTAAGACTTTGTCAGTTCATTCCTCAGTTTTTGGATTGGGGCCAGATTGTCCTTTTTCAAGGAATGGACCAAGATTACAGTGGACCAGGTGGGCCTTTCCATTGTAAGGGATAGTTATGCCTTTTGCTTGGCTAGTGCTCAGGGGCATTCGTGGTTTCTTTGTGTGCCTCTCTGGAGGAACAAAGGGAGGCAGGGAGATCCATGCTGGAGATTCTTTTCCTTTTAAATGCATTGGTATCAGTCCCAGAAGAGAGAACAAAGGTCAGGGTTGTTATTCCATTTATTTTGTGGTGCCCAAGAAATAAGGAATGTTTCATACCATCCTGAATTTGAAGAAGATGAATGCGGCTTTGAGTATCTCATTTCCATATGGAGACTCTTCGGTCCGTTATTGCAGCAGTCAGAAAAGGAGACTTTATCTACACATTCCTGCACTGAAAGATCATAAGATCTTTAGGTCTTGGGGGGAGGGGGGTACATTTTCAGTTTCAGGCATTACCTTTTGAGATGGCACCACTTCTTGCATGTTTTCCAAGATGATGATGATGATAATGGCGGTGGCTGTTCACAGAAAAGGAATAATGATTCATCCTTGCTTGGATGATTGGCTGATTTGGGCAGAGTCGAAGACTGAGTGCTGTCACTGTGTGCATAGGGTGATTCCTGTATTGCAAAGCCTAGGTTGGGTAGTCAATTTTGCGAAAAGCAAACTGGACCCTTCTCAGAGTCGTATTTGGGCACCCAGTTTAAGACAAACACAGGAAAAGTGTTTTTTACATTGAAAAGAAGCCTGAGGCTTCAGAATCAAGTTCGGCAGCTGCTGCAGGCGACACTTCCCAGGGCCTGGGATTATTATTTGCAGGTTCTGGGATCCATGGCATCCACATTGGATTTGGTTCCCTGGAAGATGGCTCATATGAGACTGCTGCAAAAGGCTCTTCTGTTGCGATGGGATTCTCAGTCGCAGGATGATGAGGTCAGGTTACCCCTTCTCAGCTAGCCAGATTGTCTTTCTTGGTGCTCTTAGTTCAGCAATTTATCCAAAGGTGCGGAATTGGAGATTCCAGATTTGGTAATGGTAATCATGGATGCCAATTTGGGCATGTGGGGGGAGACAGCGCAAAGTTGGTAGTCTGAGAGGTAACAGACCATCAGTGATTTGGAAACGATGATTAGGAGGGCCTTGACATGTTTTCTGCTTCTAGTTAAAAGACAGGTGGTGAGGATACTGTCAGACAGTGTGACAGTGGTAGCTATATCAAAAGGCAGGGGGCAGCCAAGAGTTTGGTGGTGTGACTGAAGGTGTTGAATTTACTCTGTTGCATTTACTCTGTTGGTCAGAATAGCACGTAAGGTCACTTTTAGCATCTCACGTTGCTGGGGTGGAGAATGGCATATTTCTTTCTTGAGCATGAACACATTGGATCCCAGGAAGTGGGAGCTGACAGCAGAAGCCTTTGATCTTACTGGGTCTTGGAGGGGGACCCTTCCCCCCCATGGATTTGATGGCAAGCGGTCTGATCACCAATGTTCCAAGATTCTTCAGTCGCAGGAGAGAAGTGGGATCTGAAGATTTGGATACCTGGTTGCAGCCGTGGCGTCAGGGGGGTCTTGCTTTATGTGTTTTCCCCTTGGCCATTGATAGTTCAAGCGGTGAGATATCCAAAAACATTGGGATCTGGTGATTCTGCTGCCACCAGAGTTGCCCAGAAAGCTGTGGTTTGCAACCTTGATAAATCTCAACATAGAAGAGCCATTACATCTCTGTCATAACTCCAATCTCCAACCAGGGTCCTATTCTCTTGGATTGGGTGGATTGCGTTTGTCTTGCAGCATGGCTCTTGAGAGGAGACGATTGAGAATCAAGGGCTATTCTGAGGAAGCGATTTCAACTTTGCCTTAGCCCAAAAAGACTTCAACTTTGATGTATGTTTGGGTCTGTAAGGTGTTTGAGGTGTCAGGAGATGGGCTTGTCTCCCTTCCACGCTTACATTTTGATGATCCTGTCTTTTTTTTTTTTTTTTTTACAGGTGGGCTTGCAGAACAGTTTAGCTCTAAATTCTCTAAGGGTACAGGTAGTAGTGCTGCCCTGCTACAGAGGTAAGGCTCATAAGTCTTCGATTGCTTCGCATTCAGATGTGATTGAATTCTTGAAGGCGGTAAAGCATCTGAAACTTCCGGTTAGGAGATTGGTCCTGTCCTGAAACCTGAATTTAGTCCTGAAGGCCTTGTGCAAGCTGCCTTTTGAGCCTATAAAGAGAACGTCTTTAAAAGATCTTACTCTGAAAATGGTGTTTTTGGTGGCTATCATGTAAGGACCCTTGCCTTCAGTTTTCAAAGGATGGAATGCCTATTCGGATGGTTCTCTCCTTTCTGCCAAAGGTGGTGTCTTTTCACCTAGACTAGTCAGTGAAGCTTCCGGTATTTAGGAGGGAACATTTGATGTCTACTGCACAGTTTCAGGAGCTGCATCTTCTGGATATCCGCAAGATCCTTCTGAGATACTGAAATTCATGAATAGTTTTAGGTCAGACCACCTTTTTGTTTTATGTACTGGCCACAGCAAAAGGAAAAGGCCTCAATTGCTAGATGGATTAAAGAGACTATTATGGCAGCTTACATTTGCAAAGATCTTCATCCTCTGCAGAGTCTGAAGGCCCATTCCACCAGAGTTCAGGCGGCATCCCTGGGCCAAGTGTCAGTTGGTGTCGCCACAGGATATTTGTAGAATGGCCACTTGATCATCGCCACACACATTTTCCAAACATTACGGATTGGATGTCTGGTCCCCAGATGCTTCTAGCTTTGGCGCGGACATATTACGAGCTGGTCTTATAGGTTTCCTCCCAGGTTAGGGTGGCTTGGGTATGCCCATCCATCTGGACTAGTCAGGTGAACAATAAGGAAAGAAAAACTGGTTCATCTCTGCTAATTTTCTTTCCTTGAGTCCTGCCCAGCCCAGAATTCCACCCATTTCTTTGGTGAAGACTGCTCTTTCTGCATATATATACAGTATGATGATGATTTGAGTCTGGCATTAAGGTACTCCTCGGTGATGGGAGGGGAGGTCTAAATCTGGTTTGTTCGAAGTTCACTATAGTTGTTTCCTTCCTCCTGCTTGTTATTGGGAAGTCGGTTAGCTTTGTTAAAGGATTACTAAGAGACTGCAGGTGGTACAGTACTTTAACTACCAACAGTACAATGAAGTTTTATTCTGTCTCCATCTGCTGGTAGAGGAGAAAAATCCATCTGTCTGAACTGGTTTGGTTAGGACTCAATGAAAGAAAATTAGCACATAAGAACCAATTTTTCCTTAAACAGCCTGAAAACTAGAAGGTGACCAATGTGACGCCGATTTTAAAAAGGCTCCAGAGGTGATCTGGGAAACTATAGATCGGTAAGCTTGGCAAAATGGTAGAAAGCATTTTTAAAAACAAAATCACTGACCATAAAGATAGACATAGCTTAACAGGGAAGAGTAAATATAGTTGTAGCAAGGGAAAGTCTTGTCTTTCCAATCTTTTAGAATTTTTTGAAGGTGTAAATAAACATGTAGGTAAAGGTGAGCGGGTTGATTATAGTGTCTATGGAATTTCAGAAGGCATTTGACAAAGTCTTCCATAGAGAACTCTCAGGGAATTACAAAGTCACGGGAAAGGAGGCATTGTTCTATTGTGGATGGCTAACTGGTTAAAAGGCTGGAAACAGAGGGTAGAACTAAATGGTACTGGGATCTGTGCTGTTTGACATATTCATAAATAATATGGAAAAGGGAATGATGAATGAGGTGATCAGATTTGCAGATGACACAAAATTATTCAAATCTGTTAAAACTGCAGCAGATTGTGAGAACCTGCAGAAAGACTTTGTGAGACTAGGAGAGTGGGCAACTGAATGGCAGGAGAAATTTAATGTGGAAAAGTGCAAAGTGATACACAGAGGGAAAATTAATCCAAACTAGAGGTAAACAATACTGGGTTCTGTACTGGGAGTCGCTACCCAGGAAAAAGGACCTTGGAATCCTTGTGCACAGTAAATTGAAATCATTGCCTCAGTGTGCTGCAGCAGTCAAAAAAGCAAGATCGGCTGAAAAGGGATAGAGAATTAAACCAAAATATCATATTGGTTCTGTATCGACCCATGGTACAACCACACCTTGAGGATTCTGTGTAGTTCAGGTCGTTGCATCTCAAGAAAGACACAGTAGAACTAGAAAAGGTGCAGAGGAGGGCAACAAAAATGATAAAGGGGATTGAACATTTCTTCTATGATGAGAGACTACGTAGGCTGGGAAAAGAGATGGCTGAGTGGGAACATGATAGAATTTTATAAAATCATGAGTGAGTTGGGATGGATATTTACTCTTTAAAATAATAAAACAAAGGGATATGTCATGAAACTAACAGCCAACAGATTCAAAACAGATTGGAGAAAATACTTTTTCACTTAATTGTTAAATCAGTTGCCAGAGGACGTGATCAAGGCAACTAAAATTGCTGGGTTTAAAAGAGGTTTGGACAACTTTTTGGAGGAAACGTCATAAGAACCTAAGAAATTGCCATGCTGGGTCAGACCAAGGGTCCATCAAGCCCAGAATCCTGTTTCCAATAAAGGCCAAACCAGGCCACAAGAACCTGGCAAATACCCAAACACCAAGAAGATCCCATGTTACTGAGGCCAGTAATAGCAGAGGCCATTCCCTAAGTCAACTTGATTAATAGCAGTTAATGGACTTCTCCTCCAAGAACTTATCCAAACCTTTTTTAAACTCAGCTATACTAACTGCACTAACCACCATCCTCTGGCAACAAATTCCAGAGCTTAATTGTGCGTTGAGTGAAAAAGAATTTTCTCCGATTAGTCTTAAATGTGCTACTTGCTAACTTCATGGAGTGCCCCCTAGTCCTTCTATTATCCGAAAGTGTAAATAACCGATTCACATCTACTCGTTCAAGACCTCTCATGATTTTAAAGACCTCTATCATATCCCCTCTCAGCCATCTCCTCCAAGCTGAACAACCCTAACCTCTTTGGTCTTTCCTCTTAGGGGGAGCTGTTCCATCCCCTTTATCTTTTTGGTTGCCCTTCTCTGTACCTTCTCCATCACAACTATATCTTTTTTGAGATGCGGCGACCAGAATTGTACACAGTATTCAAGGTGCGGTCTCACCATGGAGTGATATAGAGGCATTATGACATTTTCCGTTTTATTAACCATTCCCTTCCTAATAATTCCTAACATTCTGTTTGTCTTTTTGACTGCTGCAGCATACTGAATTCAGAACACATTATTAGCCAGATACACTTAAGAAAGCTATTGCTGTCACTGGGAGTCAATAACAGGAATTAGATCAACTTTATGGGATCTTCCTGGAACTTGCGACCTGATTGGCCACTGTCAGAGACAGGATGCTGGGCTTGAGGGCCCTTGATCTGTCCAGCATGGCAATTCTTATGTTCTTATCCCATCACAAATGGAATTGCTAAACCCCATTTCTGTCATTTGAAATTTAGCCTTTAATGGGATACCGTATTGGAAACTTTAGTGAAATCCAAGATACAGTATATTGATTATACTTTTAATATGAAATTAGTAGCTAGCATTCTGAAATTCTAAACAGATTTGATTTGGTATGAAGACGCCAGGGCTCCAGCTAGTCCTTCCCCTTTTTCATTTGACATTAAGATAGCTGATCTGTAGTTGGCTGGTTCTTATTTAGATCATTTTTTTTGAATGTGGGGACTTCATGTGCCTTTTATGAATCATGAGAAACCTACCTTGCCTTAATTCGGGTATATGTGCCTTTACCATCATTTCCCCGTTTCTGTGATCCTCAGTACTGTTTTTGCTCCCCTGTGGTACTCCCTTATAATAAAAACCAAGACCCTCGCCTTTGTGTGAGCTAACTCCACTATTATTCTTGTATCGAAACATAGTCTAGCGAACACTGAACCCAGGTAGGTCATCCTCTGTGACACCAGTGACATTTTCTCCCATTTGTGTGACACTATCTCCTTAACCTCCAGCCTCTCTGTTTATTTCCATTTCTGTTAAGACTTTTGCTCAGCTGCTTAACAGAGCCACAGACTGTGCCTCCTGGTTAGTATAATGTCATACATGCACCCACCACCAAGGAAATAATTATCCCAAAATATGTCTTTGGGCACAAATGAACATCCTTTAAAGCTCTGTAGCACAGAACCCTTAGAAGTGGAGTCTTGGATAGCAGAACCAAATAAAACAATGCATCAGTGCATGTTTAGTAGAATTGTATGCTCATTGTGGGTAGAGTTTTCCTTTGGTTCTACTCTCTGACTCTCCATTGCTGATGTAGTGACAAACAGGCCGATACAGTAAAGCGCGGCCATGGTTACCCTGTTTCTAACCCGCTTTGGACGCACAATTTGGATGCGTAAGGCGAACCCGCGATTCAGTTTCTGGTTTTACGCGTCCTTACCGCTTGCCGAAATGGAAGCGTATCCATCTCCGCCTGCCGCATGTATATGATATGTTAATGATCGATTTAGCTATTCCCTCCGATACAGTAACGTGCGCCCAGATTATCGTCTTTTTAACCAGCTTATTTGCTGCGTCTTTAACCTGCATATTTACCGCCTACCCTGACTCTGGCGTTAGTATGGTGTTCAGTCAGCTTCCTGCTTCCTTGAGCGCCAGCTGAAGCCCAGCAGCAGCTCTCTGAATCTGAATCCGTTATGTCGCCCTGCAGTTTATGCCACTGCTGGCTCCGGCTGAAGAGTCATCACTGACTACTGGTTGAGTTGCCCGCAGCAAAGAAAAAAAAAAGCACCACATGCCGTCAACATAGAGGACTGCTAGAACTTAGCCGCCCAGTCCCAAACCAACCCAATCCACAGAAAAAAATGCTTCTCGCACAAGGGGGGAAAAAAGTAACCCAACCTGGCACCACTGCGCTTAATGCCAGAGTAATTCGGTTCCATAGGGAAGAACGGACACCTTTTCCGGGGGCTCCTCTGGTCTCGTGGGTCTGGGCTCTTTGTCGCCGCTGACTTGCAGTGTGCACGAGCTCCTGTATCAGGCCCTATCCCTACACACACACTACGCCATGACCTCGGGCGTCCAGCCAGGTGCTCAGGTCGCGGCATGCGTTCATGCACCTTCCCGCTGCCTTGAGCACCCGACTTGGACGTCCAGCCGGGCGCTCAAGGTAGCGGGAAGGTGCATGAATGCACGCCACAACTTGAGCGCCTGGCTGGACGTCCGAGGTCACGGCGTGCGTTCATGCACCTTCCCGCTGCCTTGAGCGCCCGACTTGGACGTCCAGCCGGGCGCTCAAGGCAGCGGGAAGGTGCATGAACGCACGCCACGACTTAAGCGCCTGGCTGGACGTCCGAGGTCACGGCATGCATTCATGCACCTTCCCGCTGCCTTGAGCGCCCGACTTGGACGTCCAGCCGGGCGCTCAAGGCAGCGGGAAGGTGCATGAACTCACGCCGTGACCTGAGTGCCTGGCTGGACGTCCGAGGTCCTCTGAATCCGCCACTCCTTGCACAACATCTTGAAGGAGGCTGAACTTGCTCTTTTTTTTTTTTTTGGGGTGTGTTTCTTGATAACTGCGTTCCCGTGGTTGCTGGGCCTCGGATTCCTCCTGGCCACCTTGGTTCCTTCTCCTGAACATTGGTTTACTCATTCACCTTTGGGGGCGGTCAAACCGATTTACCTGTGCCCGGCTGGACGTCCGAGGTTGCGGCATGCGTTCATGCACCTTCCCGCTGCCTTGAGCGCCCAGCTGGACGTCCAAGCCGTGACCTCGGACATCCGGCTTGGACGTCCAGCCTGGCGCTGAAGGCAGCGGGAAGGTGCATGAACGCAAGCCCAGCAGCAACCGGAACAGCGGCATCAGCATGGGCTACGACCAGCAGCACGTCAGCCCTCGCTCCAGCTACTCGGACTCGTGCTACAGGGCCCTGGGCAACCCTGAGGCTGTTGGCGCCGGCCCGCCGCAGGCCAGTCCACGCTCCAGCCTGTGCGGCCAGTCCCTGGAACTGGAGAAGGAGCTGGAGCTGCACATAAAGAGTATTTTGGTGAGTAACTAGTGTGTGATACTTTCTTCAGTGCCGACAGACGTTCATGGGCCTTCCCCTGCCTTGAGCGCCCGGCTGGATGTCCAAGCCGCGACCTCGGACGTCCGGCTTGGACGTCCAGCCGGGCGCTCAAGGCAGCGGGGTCTGTAGGAAAGAACCATCCACTTTCCTGGTGGAATGACATTTCAAATGACAGGTACCAGCGCACCCAGGATACTGTATAGGCGCTGTATACCGCTCTATACAGTAAAATGGATTGCGCACGCCTACCGCTTCATGGACGCGCTTTGGACGCCGCTTGCGTTTGCGTCTCATTGAATACTGTATCGAGCGGTATGTGAACCAAATTGTGCGCACGGCAAACGAGGGTGCGCCCGGCACTGCCGCACTCTTTCTTATGCGTCCTTACTGTATCGGCCTGTTAATAAATAACTTGTTAAGGATGTTACTTTGTGCCCTAGCTGAATCACTCAACCTCTGTATGGGCAGGATGCAGTGAAATGAAGATGTCTCTTGTTACAAACTTCAGGGAGTCAGTAGAACCTGATCCCCATCCATTTCAGACAAGGACTAGTATGCTGAGAACTTCCTTTTCCCCCCCACTAATGTTGCAATCCCACTTTTGCCCCCTGTGTCTGAGCTGCCTAATGATATTGATAGACTTCTACATGATCCAGGGATAATTCATTCCTACTTTAAATTTGTTTAAGGAGAAAAAATCATTCTTTTCTGTTTTATACACGATGTTCCCGAGTCACAGTGCTCAAAATTACTTGCATTCCAAATCCATCTCCGGTTACCTTGTCTAGAATGTTTAAAAGCTAGTTACTTGAACCAGGAAGTGCAGGTAATTGTTTCTTTCTTAACAAATGCTAATATTGTTGACTCATCAAGTTACTAGCAGGTTATTGTCTGTTCATCTTTCTTTTCTATATTTTGGGCAAGATGAGATGCAATCCCAATGACACTTAATCATGTCTGCCTGGATAAAAAAGTCTTTTTTCCGCTGATGAGCATTAGCCATGCTTTCTTGGGTGACATCATCCGACAGCACACAGTCTGGAATCTTCTTAAAGTTCCAGAGCTGTGACGCTTTGCTCATGTGTGGTAGTTCTCACGTGATTGTCCCTCTTTGGTCTCAGTTGTTTTTTTACCCGCATCACGGTGCAGATGCAAATCTTCTCTCTCTCCTCAGTTTCTTTTTCACAATTGCGATACCCCAAACAGCACTTTTAGGTGCCAACCTTGGCAGAAAAGAAAGCTCCAGGGTTCAAGTATTGTCAGTGCAGACACACAATATCTGCTACTGACAGGCACAACTATTGTTATCTGTGCCTCAGCCCCGAGCATGGCCAAGCGACCTGCTGCCATTGTGGTAAAATGTTCCTGTGAGCACAGCGTCAGTGGACCTCAAAAATTGCCAAACTCCGGGAGACCGAGGTAAGATCCGCGTCAGAAAACTACGTGCCCTCCTCTAGATGCTCCAAGCTCTCCTCGTCAGATCCTGAACCACATTGGCATGAGAAACATGAGAGCAGTGTTCATTGGGCCGGGTATAGCCTCATCAAAAAAGACTAAACCCGCTG
Source organism: Rhinatrema bivittatum (assembly GCF_901001135.1). Taxonomy (NCBI): domain Eukaryota; kingdom Metazoa; phylum Chordata; class Amphibia; order Gymnophiona; family Rhinatrematidae; genus Rhinatrema; species Rhinatrema bivittatum. Next base: position 815,490,478 of record NC_042616.1, on the reverse strand, counting down.
AGGCAAAAACAATGACACAAGCACAAAAGCATGCCGAATCGGCATCTCATGCCTCGTCGAGACCATTGGAAGCTCCTCTGCCAGCTGTGTCATTTGCAAAAGAAAATACTGCGTCAACACCCTGTGCGCCATGATGCGCAACCCATAGAATCGACACTATGGCACAACTCACCTCAAGCGAGGCACCATGAAACGAATCATTGCAGACTGACACACCACCACATGATGTGACATTCCTCACCCTGACGCACCTTGAAGCGCCTCGTAAACATCCCATGATGCAGGAAGAGGGCGAAGCAACACATCGCTGACGAAGTCATCAAAAAACACTAACACGCACTCAACAGCTGCTTCTAAACATACAAAGCAGGCAAAACAGCCTAAGCCACTTGAGCTTGCTAAACGTCTGGCACCCATGGGAACTCAAGTTCTACCAAGACCTTCAAAGAGACATGGAGCACTGGAGCCTGAAGGCAGACTCCAATTGGAGGCCATTCTACAAACATAGTCACAGCAGCCATAGTTTTCACCAATCAGAGAATCATCTCTGAACTTTTCTGGTTCCTCACAGAGTGACATGGAGGTGTGCTCAGGCTTATCTCATCTGGCGATCAGGAAACAAAAAAGATCACACCTCCAAGAGGAGTTATTCCCAAGGGACAGGAGGCCGACACAGGAACCTCTTCAATACCTGCCGTTTCACCCCCCACCCTCAGAGATTCATAGAGCTGCCATCCCTCTGCCAAGAGTCCACAGATGACCCTCTGACTCTTCAAATCACTACTAGGATTCCCTGCCAATAGCTCCACCACTATCTCCATATTCTAAGTCCAGATGAGCTATGGAGCAAGTTTCTTTCATTATAATGGGCCTGTTTTCTACTTTGTACCCTCGGGTGCAACCACCACTCTTTAATATTCTTACTGACACTGACCGAGAAGAGCCTCAACCACATTCTCCATCCAGAGATGGTAGTCTGCTTAGCAGTGGAGTCACCACAGAGCTTACCATTATTAGTTGATGTCTTTGGTGATCCACCCTCGCCTTACTCAGCTCCTTCTCCTCCCTTATTGCAATCATCGTCAACCAGCTACCATCAGATGAACCAGTGGAACCTTCTGAGCATTCATCTCTACCTGAGGACTTGACTTATCCTAGATTCATGGAAAAGATGGATGGTATATTGAAGGTGGAGGTTCGTAAGATGCCAGACGCCATAAGGAAGTATTTGGCATTCTAAAGAAATTAGATATTCCATCTGATCCAGCTGCACTGCCTGCACATGAGAACTTGGATAAAGTTTTGCTGAAATGCTGGGAGTCCCCGCATGCTAACCTATCAGTAGCCAGGAAACTGGATCTAAAGTTTAGGTTAAAGACATCTCAATGCTATGGACCACTCCAATTCCCAGATACATCTGTCATGGTTGAGTCGGCCTTGAAGAAAGCAAAAACGTCCATGCTTCATGCCATTACAACACTAGGCAAGGACAACAGGAGCCTAGATGAATATGGGAAAAAGGTATTTTGTAGTTCAATGTTAACATCTAGGATTGAGCAACATCAGTTCTATATAGTGCAGTATTTCTGCGACTGCCTCCAGCAGTTGAAACCCTTTGTCCGTGCGGAGTCTGGTGACCAGATATCACCTCAACCACTTCTGAAGCATTTCTTATGCTCACTGTACAAGGTGATCAAAACTATGGCGCAAACATCTGCAACCTCCATTGCAGCACACTGCATGGCGTGGCTAAGGGCCAGTGCAGTAAGAAAGGATGTCCATGAAGAGCTTGCCGACCTCCCTTGTTTAGTTTAAAATCTTTTTGGAGACAAGTTGAGGGAGACTGTAGCCCAAATCAAAGAACAGAATGTGGCAGTTGTGACATAGAATGTGACATAGAAACATAGAAATGACGGCAGAAGAAGACCAAACAGCCCATCCAGTTTGCCCAGCAATATTCGCACTTTTTTTTTCTCATACTTATCTGTTTCTCTTGGCTCTTAGTAACCTTTTGGTTTTATTTCCCTTCCATCCCCACCATTAATGTAGAGAGCAGTGTTGGAACTGCATCTAAGTGAAATATCTAGCTTAATTAGTTAGGGGTAATAACCGCCACAGTAAGCAAGCTACACCCATGCTTATTTGTTTACCCAGACTGTCTGTATATAGATCCACTTTTCTTCATTACCCCTGCCATTGAAGCAGAGAGCTATGCTGGATATGCATTGAAAGTGAAGTATCAGGCTTATTTGGTTTGGGGTAGTAACCGCCGTAACAAGCAAGCTACTCCCCGCTTTTTTGTGAATGCAAATCCTTTTTTCCACATTTCCTCTTGCCGTTGAAGCTTAGAGCAATGTTGGAGTCGCATTAACCGTGTGTATGTTTATTGAATTGTATTGCTGTCCTTCACACTACTGTCAGACCAACTTCCTGCTTTTAAACAGTACTATTCTCATTATAAGAAACCCTTCTGTCATAGGAAGCCTTTTAAACCATATGGCCAGTACTATACAGCCACATACAATCAACCTTGCTTCCAATGACAGCAGCCTCCCCAAAGAGGATGCCAACAAAATCACAGGCCCGCGAAACAACAGCAACAGTTGACACCTCCAGGGAGGACAGAAACTTCCTGCGGAGTAGAAGGATAAAAACTTGCTTGATTTTAGGATTTTTTTAGCAGGATTTTTAGGACCCATCAGGCCACAATCACTAATGAGGGTAAGGGGCAGACACTTAAATTATTACAAAGCATGATCCTTGATAACATCGTACCGCTGGGTACTAAACATCCTCCAGTTTGGATACCATCTGGATTTCATCACTGATCCAACACTCCTGCATCTAGCCCCACCCACTTGGGATGTGTCACATGTTTCCCTCCTGTGCCTGGAAGCGAAGAAACTGCTTACATAAAATGCCATCCAATGTGTTCCAGCAGCTTTCATCCTCAAAGGATTCTATTCCCTATACTTCTTCATTCCAAAATGTACAGGAGCTCTTCGACCAATTTTAGACCTCCATCCTCTCAACAAAGCACTATGAAGAGAGAAATTCAAAATAACTCTCAAATCCATACTACCGTTAATACAACCAAATGATTGGATATACTCACTTGACCTCAAAGTTGCGTGTGAGCACATACCAATACACCTTTCATGTTGGCAATAATTGTACTTCCAGATAGGGAGCAAACATTACCAATACAAGGTACTCCCCTATGGACTCTCCTCTGCCATAAGAGTCTTTACCAATTGTTTGGCAGTGGCTGTGGCCCATCTTCATTGCAAAGGTCTAAAGATCTTTCCTTATCTCTAAAACTGCCTGATAGTTGCCAACAGCGGAAGCCCTTCATTGGGATCTCCTCACAGCGATATGCTGATAAGAAACATTGGGCTTCATAATCAACTATGAAAAATTGGTCCTCCAGCCGACTCGAATGATACAGTTTATTGGAGCAGTAATAGACTCCACCTGTGCAAGAGCGTTTCTCCCCAGGGACAAACAACAGCGTTTAAGACTCCTCACTCTGCAACTCACCACACTAGAACGACAGTATGCAAGCTATTAGTTCTACTGGGCCATATGGCTGTAGCCATTCATGTGGTCTCCTTAACCAAACTGTGAATGAGGATTTTGCAGTGGGGGTTAAAAATACAGTGGCTGCAAAGGCTTCACCCAATGTCTGCCAGAATAATGCTCATGGACTCCATAAAACAAAACATAGCATGGTGGCTCATGCCAATAGTATTAACAGAGGGAGCACCATTGAGGCCACTTCCTCATCAACAAATTCTTACCACCAATGCCTCAATCTGTGGTTGGGGAGCTCATCTACTTCAGTACCAAACTCAAGGACAATGGTTGATGCAAGAATCCACTTACCACTAACTTCAGAGCGGTTAGCAATGCGCTGGTGGTATTCGATCGATTCCTAACAGGGAAAATGATAATGATCCACACAGACAATCAAGTCGCCAAGTTTTACTTGAACAAACAAGGGGACTTGGTTTCCTTAGTCTTTTGCAATCAAGCGTTCCATCATACTTAGAGCGACCTACCTGCCAGGCATAGCGAATGTACAAGTGGACAGACTCATCAGGAGTTTTCACCCATATGAATGGAAACTAGATCAAAAAGTGACCAACATTTTTGCACTTCGGGTCATCCAATCATAGACCTCTTTGCAGTGGGACAGAATGCAAAACTGCAGAGATTTTGCTCTCTTCTATCCAGTCCAAGAAGAGAGTCAGAAGATGCTTTTCTACTGTCATGGTCCAAAGATCTGCTGTACACCTTTCCACCAATTCTGCTCATTACACGAATGGTGCAGAAATGCATGCAAGACAAAGCAAGTATTCTTATAGCACCAGCCTGGCTGAAACAGCCATGGTATTTCCGGTCTTATACAACTATCGATTTGCAGTCGAGACTTTTGGGGGATCACCTGAATTTACTAACTCAAGAGAACGGGACTCTTCTCCATCCACGTCTTCAATCACTCCATCTAACAGCATGGAGATTGAATATGAAGTGTTAGCATCTTTATGACTCCCATGGCACATTCTAGACAAGTGAAGAATATCTTGTAAGTTCTCAACATGCTGCAACTATTCTTTTAAATGGAAGCATTACGCGGAGTGGTATAAAGTGCAATCACTAGACCCCCCCCCCCCCCCAATTGCTATCCAGAGCTCTTAATGGACTTATCTGTATTGTCTATCCTGAACAGGTCTGCAGACATCATCAGTAAGGGTCTATCTGACTGCTATTGCAGTGTATCATGACAGAATCAGAAATCTTTCCATTGCAGCACATCCGTTGATGTCTCGATTCATGAAGTGCTTGCTACACCTGTGTCTTCCAATATAAATACCTGCAATACCCTGGGACATCAACATAGTCTTGACAGCTCTAATGACAACCCCATTTGAACCCATGCAAACTGCGCCATTAAAATATCTCACATGAAAGATTCTGTTCCTTGTGACGGTCCCATCTGCAAGGAGAATTGGTGAACTACAAGCTTTAGTGCTTACAGTCCTGTATCTACAATTCTTACATGACAAAGTGTGTACTCAGACAACATCCAAAATTCTTACGTAAAGTACTAAGGACTTTTCACCCAAATGAATCAATCTTGCTACCAGTTTTGTTTCCAAAACCACATAAAAGAGAGAGAGCATTGCACACCTTAGATTGCAAGCAAGCTCTAGCATACTACAAAGAGAGAATGCACGGCTACAGGCGTGATCACCAGTTTGTATACTATGACCCTAACAAATCAGGACTCGCAGTAACCAAGAGGACTCTGTCCAGTTGAATATCAAGTTGCATTTGATACTGCTATAGCAAAACCTCCCTACAACTTTAGGGGACGGTTAAAGCGCAGCAGTTACGATCCACTGCTTCTTCCTTAGTGTCTATACAGAATGTACTCATTGCTGATATTTGCAAAGCCAGACTTCGTCATCAAACTACACCTTCATGGCTCACTAATGCCTTGACAAAATTTCAGAATCAGACAGTGCAGTGGGAATGTGGTATTGAGTTCAGTAGGGAACCGATAGAGATTGCCACACAAGTAGACGGGTTGCAAAAATAAAAATAAGAAATAAGAAAATATAAGACACAAGGATCATGCAACCCTTCAAGGGAGATAGCAACCCTTAGCTTGGGACTCCCCAGGAAAGCATGTAAAAAAGCAAATTTGCTTACCATAAACAGTGTTTTCTGTAGATAGCAGGATGCATTAGCCATGCAAACCTGCCCGCTTCCCTGGTAGTCTCTATTTTACAATCTTTGACATCAACTGAAGACACCAAAGCGGGACAATAGCATGGGAACTACAGTGCATGAGCAGAGTGTCACAGCTCTGCAACTTTGAGAAGATTCTGGACTGTGTGCCGTCGGATGATGTCACCCAAGAAAGCATGGCTAATGCATCCTGCTATCTACGAAAACACTATTTACGGTAAGCAAACTTGCTTGATGTATCATACTGAGAAATTTTACATTCTCGGTCCACTAAACCTGCTCAGTGGATGCTGTCATCAGTTTGATGGCCTGCGTTCTAAGTGCTCAGTCTCCTCTGTCTACACCGCTTCTGTGTGTTCTATTATCTATTTACAAATGTTGGAAATTCTAGCCCTACTGCTCTATTAGTTTATTCCTTTATTTTAGAGACATACAACTGTTGTCTTTAATTTATTTTCCCAAATTAACTATTTCATGTTTACTAAAAGTGCCAGTGATAGAATTCTTTTCACTAGGACCTTTCACTCAGTTGATATCCCATTGTTCTCTTCATAGTGTCTTCTCTTGTACAGGATAGTAATAGTCTTGCTATAAATAAAAAAAATAATCATATAACTGATGACAAGTTATAAAAATCACACACCAAGTAAAATACAGCATGCCTGTCTCTTCCAGTTAAATGTCTTATTTGTATCGCTCGGGGAGTGCCCCCTTAATGGAACCCAGATGGCCGCTGGCAAGTTGAATAGTCCCATCAGCAGCACGTCTCCCTTAGTTGCATCCTTATGGAAAATTTTGGCTAAATCTTTATCCATTTCTCCCATGTGTTGGAGATCTTTAGATGAGACTATTGTCTCTAGGCTAGACTACATAACAGTGCCTCATCCCCTTCCCTAGTTTCCCTGAATTTGTTATATTTGTTGTTCTTTATGTCACATGCTACTCTGGGCTGTAGCAAGGATGGGTTGAGAGGAGTTTCCATTCCTGGTGCTTCTGAGGGAGGTGGCTTTGGCCAAACTAACATCCTGCATTTGGTTACAGTGTTTCACTCTATTTTTTGTGGGACTTCTTTTCCTTTCCTGCCTAACATAGCAGATGACAGGAGATAAAGACTAATTGGTCCATCCAGTCTTCCCAGCTATTCCTACCTACAGTGCTAAGGCTATATTTCAGCTCCCAGCTGTAGAAGCTTGACCACATGAAATATATTGCTCTTTCTCTGTTGACAAGCAGGGCTGAATTAGCTGTGACATGTGGGTGATGTCATTCAACGATACTGAACAGACATTTCTCTTAGCTAAAAGAGTTTTCGTTTTACTAAACAGATGCAGAAGTGCCTCGTATGCCCCTCAGTCTTTTCATCTGAGCTTCAGCTCGGGTGTGTACCCTATCTCTATTTTTCTTTAAGTGATCTCTCTTAATATCTTTAATTTTTCTTAATTTTTCTATTTTTTGTCTTATTGTCTCAGCTGTCCCCCAGACAGCACTTTTCAGTGCTAGATTAAAAATATCAAATGGTTTCTTCACAGAAAATGGCACTAAAAAGTCCGCCATCAATGGTATCAAAGACTCTGTATGTGGTAAGAAAATGTCCATTACTGATTGACATGATATTTGTTACCATGCCTAGGACTGAATCATGACCAGTCTTGCTGCTACCACTGTGGCAGGATATCTCTATGCTCTCAGAAGTCCAGAGCTTGGAAGACAGAGGAACTGCTTTAGTCTTTGAAGAGCTGCAGCTCATCCTCTGCCCAGAGTGGAGCCTCTTAGTTCCCCAGGTGCTAAATAGAGCAGGATCTCCTTAAGCAAGTCTTCTCCCTCATTGGAGCAAACCTGGGGCCTCTCCACCTCATCAGTGTTAAGTAAGCAGAAAAAGTGCCATTCTCAGATGTCAGCAAGCCCTTTGCCTAGACCATGGTTCTTGGGGCCTATTGAAAATAAGTGCCACCACTCTGAGCCAGCAGCACAATTGGCGTTGAGGACATACTAAGCCTTGGCACTAATAAAGCAGTCAATGCATTTAGCACTGTCGATGCACCATTTCCGGTGCATTGAGCCCCAGCACTGTCAACACATTGTCCCTCAGAGCACTCAACATATTGAGCCTTGATGCCTTGGAGCAAGGATCCTCACTGTCCGTGCACTGGGCCTTTGTGTAACATTTCATCAAACCATTTCCATCCATGCCCTTGGAGAGGATGACTGCTGCTGAGGGAGATAAGCTGTACCTACCTCCACCCATTTTGAGGGTGATGTCCTTGTCGAGACTGATGGAGCAAGGGCCTGCATCTGGACACAACCAGATCCCATCTGCTTTGTCCTGCCATTAGTTTCTAGCCTGCTCCCCTTCAGCAAATTTTGCAAAGTCCAGATGGTTTACAGGAAGTGTTCATCTTGGACTCTGAAGAGGGTGTCCAAGGGCTGCCTGGCCAGAGAGCATGGCAACTCTTGGACCAAGCAATAGAGCTGGTGAAGACTTTCTTTATCTCTCTGGTGGCAAAGGAAAAAGAGGACACTCTTTAACCTATCCTTTTCAGAATATCAGGTTTACTCCCTTAAGGAGGAGTCCTTTATATTCCTGACTCAAGGGGTACTCCATCAGAACCCCTGCAAGGTAGTTCAAGTCCTTGCCCACTCTCTTGCAGTGAAGTTCAGCCAGTCGGAGGACCAGGAATGCTCTCCTCCGAGGTGAGAGAGGATGACATCTCACCTCTGTTGCTAACATCAACATTGAGGTCCTGGATCAGGATTCTTTCTCCCCTCAGATCCGAGGAAAGATCTACAAGAATCCCCTCCGACCCCCTAGATGTGCCTACAGGAACATTTGTCTCCACCTAAAGACCTCTCTTTTTCCAGGTTCTGGGATAAGTTGAGTAAGGCACTAGGAATTATTGTAAGGGAAGGATTCTCACCTGAAGCTTTTTGCTTCTCCAGATTTGACACCCTTTTGGGGCCAGCAACCATTCCAATCCATTCGATCCTGCAGGAATTACAAGAATGTCAAATCCTATTTTTTGCGCCCCAGTAGCCAAGAAATTAGACCTAAAGTATGGAGTCCAGAAAATTCCAAGATTTGGAGTAGTACAGCTGCCTCACCAATCACTTGTGGTGGAATCAGCATTAAAACAGCAAAGAAGAAAAGAATATTCTCAAACACTCCACCAGGAAAAGATTTCAGATTAGTGGACAATTTTGGGAAAAAGGGGTTCCACAGTTTCATGCTTAAAGCTTGCATTTCTGAGCACCAGTTTAATTTTGTGCAATACTTAAATGATTGCACTTCTTGCCCCAGTTGATGGCAACCCTGCATACACGTGGCCACTCCTGGATGTGGAGGAATGTATTCGCCATCTTATTCAATCAGTTTGAGGTTTGACACGACAGCCTCCATCGGAACATGCCGAATGTCTTGGTTAAGGGCCAGCAGTTTGTGTTACAATGTCCACAATAAGCTAGTGATGTTGCCTGCCTGATGGATTTATTATTTTATTTTACCTCTTCAGCGACAAACTCAGGGAAACAGTTGCTCAGATCAAGGAGGAGCAACATGTAGTAGTCCATTTGCTCTCAGCAGTTGACTATGAGGTGGTCTTACTTCACTTTTAAGCAATCATACTTTCAGAGACATTACTTTCCACCAATTCTAATTGTACTGTGCTCCTCCTCTGCTTTTGCAGCAAAAGCAACTTCTGGCTTGAAACTGGCTGTGTGAAAAGTGCCAACCAGAAGTAATATAGCAGGTCTTGCCAAAACCCAGATAAAGTTTTTGACCAGCCTTCATACTCATCACTCTTCCTCTCCAGTAAGGGGAAGAATTTGTCTCTACTTGGAGGAGTGGCGCATGTTCACCAAAGATCACTGGGTACTCAAAATTGTATAATCTGCTTACCTCTTGCATTTCTCCTGACTTCCCATGCTTCCCTATTGCTCAGCATTCAGTCCAGGTCCATCTCACTCAGTGCAATTCCACCTGGAAGTGGAGTTGCTTCTCACACAGCAGCCAATACAACCTGTTCATCTGATCAATATAGCCCAAGGTTCTACTCCTGCTATTTCCTTATTCCCAAGAAATACATATATTGAGACTCATCATGGATTTAAGAAGTCTGAACAAGAACCTACTATGGGAGAAATTCAAGATCAGCTCTCTTCATACCATTCTGCCTTTCATCCAGGCAGAAGAGTAGATATGTGTCCTGCATCTGAAAGATGCCTATGCTCACATACCCATCCATTCCTCACATTGGCATTATCCATGCTTTTTGATGGAATTCTCCCACTACCAGTACCCTTTGGTCTCTCAGCGGCACCAAACGTCTTTACCAAATGCCTAGATGTAGTAGCAGGGCATCTGTATTTCCGTTACCTGGGATGACTGGTAATGGCAACTTCCCGGGAAGCAGCGTTGACCTCCCCGGGGAAGACAATTAAACTCCTACAATTCCTAGGATTCCTAGTGAATTTAAAAAAATGTACCCTCATCCTGTCTCAAAAATTGAATTCATCAGGGCATGGATCGACTCTCCTGGAAAGAACATTGCTTCTAACAGATCGAGGGAACCTTCTTAGATGCTAAATACAGTACAGATAACCTGGGAAGTGCTAGTTTTGGGCCAGATGGCAGTGGCAGTTCATGTAATATCACTACTCTGCCTCCAAATGTGAATCCTCTACTGGGACCTCTACTCCCAGTCAGGGCCGGTGCAAGGGGATTGGGCGCCCTAGGCACCTTCAACCTTGCGCACCCCCCCCCCGCCCCCCAAAAAAGAAAACTCACAAATCACCTAGTGGTCCAGCGGGGGGCCCGGGATCCATCTGCTGCCCCTGGGTCGTCGGCTGCCACTAACCAAAATGGCGCCGGTGGCCTTTAGCCCCTATGCCCGTCACATGGTAGGGGCTGAAGACCACTGGCGCCATTTCGATTAGTGGCAGCCAAGGCCCCGGAAGCGGCAGATCATTCCCAGGCCGTCCGCTGGACTACCAGGGGGGCATCCGGAGGGTGGCACTGGGGGGGGGCAGGGTGAGGCGGGGGCTGGCAGAATTTTGAAAGGGCACTTTTTGCCCTTTCAAAATTCTGCCGCCTGCCGCAGCGCCCTCTAAGTCTCAGCGCTATAGGCACAGGCCTAGCTCACCTAGTGGTTCCTACGGCCCTGCTCCCAATGGGAACAATTAATTCATGCCTTGACAACTTTAGTGAATGTCTTACAAAAGATTTAACGAGAGCTTCCCTGATGGTAAGAACCCTACATCTTACAGGAAGAGGCACCCCCTACATCTGCCACCTCAGTGTTTCCCAATCCTCTCCAGGAGGCACACCTAATCAGTCACGTTTTCAGGATATCAAAATGAATAATCATGAAGTAGATTAGCATATATTGGAGATGTAGGGTATGCAAATATATCTCAATCTTATCGATTGCGGCAATCCTGTAAATCCGACTTGTTAGGTGTACATCCAGAAGAAGGTTGGGAGGAAACACTGCTATCTCATCAGGTGACGATGACAGATTGTACTTGTCCCTGTATCAACAAAGTGCTGTGGACCCATTTGCATGTGAACTGCAAGAGCTGCATCATACTTGCTCTTTCTTTCCTCCTCAAGTCTCAGCACCTTGTCAGTTAAGATACATCTCAGTGCCATAGCGGCCTACCATATTCAGGTAGAGGGTGAACCAATCTCCACTCTTCCTTTTGTATCCAAGTTTTGAAAAGCATGTGGTATACTAAATCTCCGGTGGCCAAACCACCTGTTCCATTAGATCTTAATATGATTCTAGCTCAGCTTATGAAGCCACCTTTTGAGCCATTGGAATTGGCTTCTCTGAAGTTTCTCACATGGCTGAAGTTAGTCACGTCAGCCAGAAGAGTCGGTGATCTTCAGGCATTAGTTCATTATATTCCTCATCTACCGTTCTTCCACAACAGAATGGTGCTCTGCACTCAACTTAGAGTAATAGTTTTTCCTAGAAATTAAGCCACGGTGTTACCTGCGTTCTTTCTAAGGCCATGTGCACATGAAGCTGAAAAAGCCCTTCATTTCTTGTCCTGTAAAAGAGCTTTGGTTTACTATTAGAAGAGAACTCTGTCACATTGTTGGGCATTGCAACTATTCATCTTTCCAATCCTAACTGCCTTGGCATAGCATTTGCCAAACTTATTTTGTCCAATTGGCTAGCAGGATGTATTGCACATTATGTGCTAATAAGCCTCCAGATTACAACCTAAGGACTTGATTTACTAAGCATTTTCCCCATAGGCACAGAATGGGAGAAAGCTTTAGTAAATCTGGCCCTAAGTTAAGGTTCTTCAAATGAGAGCCATGGTTGAATCAGTGGCTTATCTGCAAGCTGTGCTTTTTGAAGTCATTTGCAAAGCTGCAATTTGGTTGTCGGTGCACACCTTTATGTTCATTTATTGTCTGGACAATCTTTCAAAAAGCAGTAATAAATTTGTACAAGCAATTTTGGAAAGCCTATTCACCTAGTAACTATTCTCCACAGTGAGGCTTGGGTTGCTTATTCAGTACATGCTCTACTGCTGTTGTGTCCGGTGCTCGACGCCCTCTCTCCGCCCTCCTTACCTCTCTGGCGCCTCCCTCTCCATCCGCGGCGTTCTCCTGCCACTTGTCCTCGGCATTCCCGGACCGGCTCGACGCTGCAATCGCCATGTTTCCTGGAGGTCTAGGGGCGCACGTGCGGCGCGGCCCTGATTGAAGTACCGGCATTGGCGCGAACCTCGGGGGTGTCCCCCGAAGATGACGTCACCCGCGACAGATATTTAAGGTCTTGGAATTTGCTAACACATCGAGTTAGCAGGAGTTTCGCTACCTAAGCTACTCTGCTTCCTCGGACTTACCAAAGGTACCCGCTCCTCGGGGGCCTCGCTCTCTCTTTGTTTTTTCAGGAGACAGTCTGGAGCCGGTGCTCGCTCCTCGAGGGCCCTGATCCCAGACTTGCTTCTCATACTCCTCTGCCTGGAAGTCTTCACTACCAACTATATCAGCTACATCAGTGAGTTACCATCATTCTCTCTGAACTTTCCCTGGAACCAGGTACTCGCTCCTCGAGGGCCTATACTTTCCAGCTCATGGGCTTCTTTGGGAGATTGTGTGAGTGTTACCATCTGCATACCCTGCCTACTCACTATATCTCAGTCACTCTTCAGCTCAGCCTCCAGGGATCGCTGTTCCAGTATCTGAGGGACTACAGCCCAGTCGGGTTTACCAGCTCACTACTACCATCTCTGGTGGTTCAGTATACTGTCTAATAAAGAACTAGTGTGTTTTTGTCTCCTAACTCTGAGCCTGACTGGTGGTCCCTCTCGGGATCATTCCCCGGGGGCATGGTCCTCTGCCACTGGTCCAAGGATCCACCCTCAACTCTCATATATAACTACAAATCCCGAATCTGATTGCTCCTCCCATCAAGCATCAGATTCAGAACAGATTGCTAACTCCCTAGCAAATCCAGAACAGATTGCTAACCCCCTAGCAAATCCAGAACAACTGCAACCCTCAGCTTGGGACTCCCCATGTGTCATGGCTAATTCATCCCTGCTGATGGACTGAGAAAGCAAATTTGCTTACGGTAAACAATGTTTTCCATAGATAGAATGAAGTAGCCAATCTAAATAACCTACCTGCCTCCATGGAGAATCGAGTAGCTAACTAGACTTGCTCTTGTTATACAGTGCCTTGCAAAAGTCTTCACACCCAAAATGCATTAAAGTAGGGTTTATTTCAATCGTCAATACAACATACTGTATATGTTTATCATCTTTTATATGTTTCACTCTTTTCTAGCCATAGTTCAGAGCATGTTAAAGGACTCTTAAGAATTGCATTTTATCATGAAAGAGCAAATACAGCAACACTCCAAAAGTAATTAAGAATAAAAAGCCAAAAATATCTTGAAAGACTAGGGGGCACTCCCTGAAGTTAGCATGGGGCACATTTAAAACTAATCGGAGAAAGTTCTTTTCTACTCAACGCACAATTAAACTCTGGAATTTGTTGCCAGAGGATGTGGTTAGTGCAGTTAATATAGCTGTGTTTAAAAAAGGATTGGATAAGTTCTTGGAGGAGAAGTCCATTACCTGCTATTAAGTTCACTTAGAGAATAGCCACTGCCATTAGCAATGGTTACATGGAATAGACTTAGTTTTTGGGTACTTGCCAGGTTCTTATGGCCTGGATTGGCCACTGTTGGAAACAGGATGCTGGGCTTGATGGACCCTTAGTCTGACCCAGTATGGCATTTTCTTTCTTTCTTCTTTCTTCACACTCCTTGACTCAGTGCTTAGTGGCAGTCCCTTTGGCAGCAATAACAGCCATGAGTCATTTAGAATAAGTGTCTACTAATTTTGCACAGCAGGATGGTGCAGTTTTAATCCATTCTGCTTGGCAGAAGAGCTCATGCTCTTTCAATTTAGCAGAGACTCTGTGGACTGTAGTCCTCAAGTATTGCCACAGATATTCTGTTGGATTCAGGTCTGGGCTTTAATTGAGTCACTCCATTGTTGCTTTTGCTTTGTTCTCAAGATCATTACCCAGCTAAAAGGTGAATCATTTCCTCATTCCCAGAACTGTGGCAGACAAACAGATTTTTCTCCAAGATCTGCCTATACTTTGCACCATTCATTTTTCTCTTGATCTTCACAAGCCCTCCTGGCCTTGGGCTACAAAGCATCCTCACAATATAATGATGGTGGGAAAAGTAATGGAGTCGCTGCTGAAAGAAAGGATAGTGAACTATCTACAGTCGGAAGAATTGCTGGACCAGAGGCAGCATGGATTCACCAGGGAAGATCCTGTCAGACAAATCTGATTGACTTTTTTTGACTGGGTGACTAGGGAATTGGATCGAGGAAGAGCGCTCGATGTCATCTACTTGGATTTCAGCAAAGCTTTTCATAAGGTCCTGCACAGGAGGCTGGTGAATAAAATGAGAAGCCTAGGAGTGAGTGCCGAGGTGGTGGTAGCCTGGATTGCAAACTGGTTGATGGACAGAAGACAATGTCTGATGGTAAATGGAACTTACTCTGAAGAGAGACCGGTGTTAAGCGGAGTGCCGCAAGGATCAGTGTTGGGACCGATCCTGTTCAATATCTTTGTGAGCGACATTGCGGATGGGATAGAAGGTAAGGTTTGTCTTTTTGCGGATGACACTAAGATCTGCAACAGAGTGGACATGTTGGAAGGAGTGGAGAGAATGAGACTGGATTTAAGGAAGCTGGAAGAGTGGTCGAATATATGGCAGCTGAGATTCCAAGAAGTGCAGAGTCATGCATATGGGGTGCGGAAATCCGAAAGAACCGTATTCGATGGGGGGTGAAGGGCTGATGTGCACGGAGTAGGAGAGAGACCTTGGAGTGATAGTGTCTTAACGATCTGAAGTCGGCGAAACAATGTGACAAAGTGATAGCTAAAGCCAGAAGAATGCTGGGCTGCAGAGAGAGAAGAATATCGAGTAAGAAAAGGGAAGTGATTATCCCCTTGTACAGGTCCTTGGTGAGGCCTCACTTGGAGTACTGTGCTCAGTTCTGGAGACCGTATCTACGAAGGGACAGAGACAGGATGGAGGCGGTCCAGAGAAGGGCGACCAAAAAGGTGAATGGTCTTCATCGAATGACTTATGAGGAGAGATTGAAGAATCTAAATATGTACACCCTGGAGGAAATCTATCAGATTATCAACAAGCCCACCCACAAAGCAGGCCACACACTGGATCTCATTTTCACAAACGCTGGCATCACTCACTCATCCCCTCCAGTCTGCACTCCAGTCCCTTGGTCAGACCACTCACTAATCTCCGCTACCTTTTCATTAACAGAAACCCATAATCTTCTTCCCCCTCAACAACCATTCACCTATAGAAAATCCTGCTCTTCTGATGATCTCAGTTTCCACCTGGCTAAAGAACTTCCACACTTAAACCTTTCAGATCCTAACTCAGCATTATCCTCCTGGAGCAATATCACAGAGGAAATAGCAAATAAATTATGTTCGCTCTCAACAAAAATACAGAACCAAAATTCCCCAAAGAGACAACCATGGTTCACCGATGAATTACGGAAACTCAAACAAATCCTCAGAAGAAAGGAAAGCTTATGGCGCAAAACCCCATGTCCCAGTACTCTTTGCACCTACAAATCTACCCTCCACCACTACAGGAACTCTACCCAAAAGGCAAAAAGGGATTTCCATGCTCACAAAATCCATGACTTTACCTTTGACGCAAGAGCCCTCTTCTCCTATGTCTCCGAACTAACACTACCTAACACACCATCTATACCTATTGAACAAGCACAATCCAAAGCTGATGAACTAGCACTATTCTTCCAAAGTAAAATCTCTAATCTCTTAACACTCTTGCCACCCAGCCACACCCCTCAGACTAGCTCCTACCACCTACTCAACAAAAGTATCACCCTGGATTCGTTCGAACCTACCACCGCCTTAGAGATCCAATCTCTGTTGAAGAAAATGAAACCTTCCTCCCATCCCTTCGACCACATACCATCAAAACTGCTTCTGCTAATACCCGAAATCATCTCCAAACCCCTAGCGGACATTATAAATTGCTCCTTAATACAGGGAATCTTCCCTGAAGCCCTAAAAACCGCCTCTTAAACCTCTACTAAAGAAGCCAGATCTTGATCCCAAGAACCCAAACAACTTCCGCCCAATATCCAACCTGCCTTTTGTAGCAAAAATCATGGAAAAATTGGTCAATTCACAACTCTCCACTTACCTCGAAGATCACCAAATACTACACCCCACACAATATGGATTCCGCAAGGAGTTAAGCACTGAAACCCTACTCCTGTCGCTAACAGACCATCTCATCTTGGGCTTGGACAAAGGTCAATCATTCCTACTAATTCTACTGGACCTGTCGGCAGCATTCGACACCGTCAACCATGCCACCCTCCTCAACCGCCTCTCGGATATAGGAATAACAGGTGCCGCTCACACATGGTTCAAAACATTCCTCTGTAACAGAGGATACAAAGTCAAAATCAATAATAAAGAATCCCCCCGCTACAATTCCTCTATAGGAGTTCCTCAAGGTTCCTCACTATCCCCGACACTATTCAACATTTACCTTCTTCCTCTATGTCAATTGTTAACCAACCTGCAACTAAAACATTACTTATACGCGGACGACGTGCAAATTCTGATACCCGTCAAAGAATCTATCACAAAAACACTCAAATTCTGGGATAACTGCCTCCAAGAGATCAACGGACTCCTCGCAAACTTAAACCTGATTCTAAACTCGGCTAAAACAGAACTCCTCCTCATCACCCCAGACAACAGCAACCCCCCACAAATTGCTCTAACTAACACCATGGTAACACAAGCAAGGGACCTAGGGGTAATAATAGACAAACACTTGAAGCTAAAAACATTCATTAACAATACAACCAAGAACTGCTTTTACAAGCTGCAAGTAATCAAAAGAATGAAACCACTCCTACACTTTCAGGACTTCAGAACAGTCCTACAATCCGTAATATTCTCCAAGATAGACTATTGCAACTCTATCTTGCTAGGTCTCCCATCTTCTTACATCAAACCACTTCAGATACTTCAGAATTCGGCTGCCAGAATCCTAACTAATACCAGAAGAAGAGACCACATCTCTCCCATTCTAATAAATCTACACTGGCTGCCAATACACTACAGA
Source organism: Rhinatrema bivittatum (assembly GCF_901001135.1). NCBI lineage: Eukaryota > Metazoa > Chordata > Amphibia > Gymnophiona > Rhinatrematidae > Rhinatrema > Rhinatrema bivittatum. The sequence continues at coordinate 815,473,028 of NC_042616.1, read as the reverse complement.
ATCCTCTACAAGTCCTTCACCATCATCCATAAATCAATCCACTCCCAAGCCCCGCTCAACCTCCAAATCCCCCTCAGACTACACACATCATCCAGACCCATCAGAGAAGTCTACAAAGGTTCACTGACTGTTCCACCATCTAAATCCACACACCATATTGCTCTCAGAGACCGGGCCTTCTCTACAGCGGGCCCCGCTCTTTGGAATACCCTACCACCGGATCTTAGACTTGAACCTTGCCTATTAACCTTTAGAAAAAGGCTCAAGACTTGGCTATTTAAACAAGCCTTTCCCGAGTCTAATAGCCAGGGGGAGATCCTACGGCAGGGAGAGAACCTACGGTAATACCCATGGAGAGACCTTACTGCACAACTGAGAGACACTTCTGCACAATGTAAATAATTCCCATTAAGGGACATTACGGCACAATGTAAATAAGCTACCTCTGTAAAGATTATATAATTCTTGTCTTTCCCTGTCTCTTTCCTTCCCAGTTTCAACAACCTTGTTATATTGTAACTTTTTACTTCCTCGACACTGGTTAAAAGAAAGTTATTGCACCCCTTGTTATATGTAAACCGGCATGATATGATTGTTTCATGAATGCCGGTATAGAAAAGCTTTAAATAAATAAATAAATAAATAAATGATACAGACGTTCAGATACTTGAAAGGTTTTAATGATCCAAAGACAACGACAAACCTTTTCCGTTGGAAAAAAATCAGCAGAACCAGGGGTCACGATTTGAAGCTCCAGGAAGGAAGACTCAGAACCAATGTCAGGAAGTATTTCTTCACGGAGAGGGTGGAGGATGCCTGAAACGCCCTTCCGGAGAAAGTGGTGAAGACCAAAACTGTGAAGGATTTCAAAGGGGCGTGGGATAAACACTGTGGATCCATAAAGTCTAGAGGATGTGAATGAAGAGAAGAGGCATGGGGATGGCTTGAGGGAATGACAGCTACTACCTGGAGATTAATACCCTTATTCAATAAACATACACATGGTTAATGCGACTCCAACATTGCTCTATGCTTCAACGGCACGAGGAAATGTGGAAAAAAGGATTTGCATTCACAAAAAAGCGGGGGGAGTAGCTTGCTTGTTGCTGCAGTTACTACCCCAAACCAAATAAGCCTGATACTTCACTTTCAGTGCATATCCAGCACAGCTCACTGCTTCAATGACAGGGGGGCAATGAAGAAAAGAGGATTTATATTCAGACAACAAAAACCAAGGACTGAATTGCACAAGCTGGGTAAACAAATAAGTGTGGGAGTAGCTTGCTTATTGCAGCAGTTACTACCCCTAACCAATTAAGCTAGATACTTCACTTAGATGCAGCTCCAGCACTGCTGTCTACATCAAAGGCGGGGGTGGAAGGTAAATAGAACCAAAAAGTTACTAATAAAGGCCAAGAGTATCAGATAAGTATGATAAATAAGTGAGAAAGCTTGCTGGGTAGACTGGATGGGCCGTTTGGTTGTCTTCTGCCATCATTTCTATGTTTCTATGTATATGCCACCACGATGTTCAACTGTAGGGAAGGTATTAGAAGAGTGATATGCTGTTTCTTTTATTCACACACATCTCTCAACACTGAGACCAAAACGTTCCACTTTAGTCTTAACAGACCACATAATCATCTCCCACATGCATTCAGTATCCCCTAGTATTTCTTTGCAGACTCTAAGCAGCACCTCATATGGCTTTTGTTCAGCAGTGGCTTCCTTCTCGCCATCGTCTCATACAGACCATGTTTATGGAGAAGTCTTGAAATTAAGTCAACATTTTCCCCACTCAGAAGATGTCAGCCCTACCCTTATCAAAAACTGTGAGCACAACACCAGCAGCAGCAAGTCTGACAGAGCGCAAAGAATAAGACTTAGAACACATCAGTACTTCTTGCAAAAACCCAGCAGGAGTTTTTGACTACCCCTCAGGTGTTTTCCCTCAACTTCATGTAGAAGCCCTTCCGTTGGTAAGGCTCTAATCACATCAGACCAGTGGGTACTGAAAATTATCAAGAAAGGGGTATTGTGTAAATTTTCAGTCTTTGCTTTCACATACATCCCCTGTCTCCTTCAGTCTTCTAGCATAAAATGCTGTTCAACCAGTTCCTGAATTTAAAAGAACAAGGGTTTTTACTCGAGATAGTTCCTCATTCCAAAGAAATCAGTAGGCCTACGTTAGATTTTAGACCTCAGGAATCTAACAAGCATCTGAAGAGGGAAAAGTTCAGAATGGATTCCTGGCTACAATTCTCCCACATCTAGAAATAGACAACTTCCTGACCTCTCTGGGCCTGAAGGATTCATGTACCCATATCTCCATTCACAAAGACCAAAGGAAGTTTCTGTGCTTCATGGTAGTGTGTCTCCACTATTAATAGTGGGGTGAATTTTAAAAGTGTTACTCGCTTTAGAATGTTCATATATATGAGTATATAGCATGCTGTTAGCTGCACATGTTTACTTCTGCTCTGGATAAGGTGTAAGTGTATAAATCTTTGTTTAGGTCTAAAAAGACTGGGTGAGGGGTCTGGGTCAACTGGGGGGAGTGCAGGCTGAAAACTAGAAGGGTCTGGATGACCTCAAGACAAACTGGGCAAACTGGTGGACTAATTGGTAAAATTGGGAATGTCCTTCAAGCGAGCATGTTTTAAAATCTTCTTACCTGCACTTGTTAAAGCCGACAGAGTCCTAAGGAAGATAAGCGAAATACGTTTGCTCAAGTAACCACTTCAAATTAGGAGCACACATATGTAAAGTAGCCGTATTTTAAATCATACGCGCGCATGATTTAAAATTCTAGTGTATGGGCACCCGCGTACTCGTTTTAAAGTTCCCATCCATTGTGTTCTCCCATTTGGTCTGACATCAGCTCTAAGAATATTTACAAAATATCTTGATTTGGCAGCCTGTGTCAGGAAAAGCAATGTGTTGGCTTCCACTCACTTAAAAATCTCTACAGTCAGTCAGTTTCATCTTTGAGAAGATCAATCTAACCGCAAATCAGAAGTTGGTCTTCATTAGAAGCCTATTTGGATACAATAGCTGAAAAAGCTTTCCTACCACCTCAGATAATAGAGGTCCCAGTTCAAACGATTCTTCATCTCTCAGTACAGACAAGCAAGCAGCTTCATGAGAATTTTAGGCTATATGGTGAAAACTTGTTTAGTTTCTAATTTTGCCACTCTTAGATTATTGCAACGCATTATATGTGAGGTTTACCCCTAACCATAATGAATTTGTACAGCTTCTATAGAATACAGCTACCTGGCTAATCTCTGGGAAATCAATCTGGGATCAAATAATTTCAATGCTATTCAGTCTTCTCTGGCTCCCGATTCAGTCAAGGATTAGATATGACTGCGCTGCTGGTTCATAATTTGCTGACTCAAAATTTGTTACCCTGGATTAATTCACTGTTGACAATTTACAATCCTATGCATTTCCTATATTCTTCACAGTAGAACCTGCTGAGATACCTTCTGTACGTCAGATTCACTTATCTGAGATTCAGCAATGTACATTCTCCGTGGCTACTCCAGATCTCTGGAATAGTCTCCCATTTTACCTGAGATCTATGTCCTATATCAAATCATTTAAGAACAAGCTAAACAAATTTTCTTCTTATAGATGTCTACTCTTAAGTTGGCATGTTGCTTCAGGCCTTCTTGGCTAAGCCCCTGCAGAATTATATTTTTAGTTCTTTTGCCTTTGGTTAATTTTTTTTATGGTAGTTATTTTTATTTTGTCTTATTTTACTAGAATTTTTAATGTTATTGAATAGTTTTATCTGTTTTATTTCTAATTTATGTTGGTATCTTGTTTTATTTTATTGTGAATGTTGCTACAAGCCTTCTAGGGCATTTGCATAGATGATGTATAAATAAACTTAAACCTAACTTATTCACGTTACTCCCTTTCTTATCTTTTCATGAGATGGGTTCAATGGCTGTTAAGATTCCAGTAGAATCAACATTCACAGTAGCTGTTTCACAAGATATATCTGTTGAAAACACTCTTTCACACATCAGATGATGGGTCCAACTTTTGAACCCCTTTTGTGGTCAATCTTTGGGGAGCACATTTCACAACCTTTTTTTCTCAAGAAACTTGGTCCTTCCAAGAGCAGAAATTACATACATACCTACTAGAACTTTCAATTGAAAGTATTTAAACTGTGGTTGAGGAAAGGTAGAACAGATCCAAACAGACAACCAGATAACAATGTAGTGTATTAAACCAGCAAGAAGAAACAGAATTCTACAAACTTTGCTGAGAACCATGCAGCCTATGGGATTGGCCGATTGCATAGAACATATTCCTTGTCATTATTCCCCTACCAAGCAAGCAACATTTAATAGCAAACTCTGAGTTATTATCTTCAGCCGCACCAAGTGGTCATTGGACAAGAACATAGCTCAGCAGCTTTTTCATCGCTGGAAAATCCCACGGATAGATCTTTGTAGTGCCATTCACCTCTCTTCTACCACAAACGACTGGCAGGCAATTGTCTAATGACAGATACATTCTCCATTCCATGTAATCAGGCATTCTTTAGTGCTTTTCCTCCAGTTCCACTCATAGCCAAGATGATCCACAAACAGAGAAGGCACAAGGGTCTAATGATATTAATAGCTCCTTTTTGACCTTGTCAGATATGGCTTGCTTGGCTTCATTGCCCTTCTAGTTGTCATCCTGTCCAGCTAGAATTATCACTGACTTTGATTGCATGGTTCAAGTGGGACCCTTCTCCATACCATCCTTTCATGTCTAGCTCTTATGGCTTGGATGTATTTCCAGGTGTTTCTGAAGTCATTCTAATAGCCATAAAATCTTTCAATTTTAAATGGAAGAGATTTTTCAGTTGTGACAAGGAGAAGGAGAATCTATTCCTATCTCAAGTCAGTCCATTTGAGCTCTGTAACTACCTTTCATCAGAATTCTGAGAGATTACCTATATCGCAGCATCCTGTAGTTGCTAGATTTATGAAGGAACAAAAAACAAGACCAGTGCCTTGGAAAAAGGATTTATTTAGATAAATTTGTAGTATGCATTGGTCTTGTTTTTGTTTCTTCACATCCGTGGCTATCCTAGACCGATTACCGTCTTGTTTTGTGGGTCCTTCCCTGTCCTAGATTTATGAAGGGCCGTCTTCTTCGTCCACCAGTAAAAATTCTGCCTACTCTGTGATTTAAACATAGTTTTTGTGCAGCTTATGAAGCCACCATTTGAGCTGTTGGCTACTGCAGACTTAAAATTCCTCTCATGGATAGTAATCTTATTTATTTAGTTACCCCCACCTTTGCATCATCTATTGTTCAAGGCAGCTAACATTCTAAAACGTTCACAAATACAAATTTAACAATACCTTTATGAAAAAATAATCAGATTGTCTCAGACACTGAATTCTACCTTGCCTTCAGCTATCACAAATATTGTGAAAATTCCTCTTTGAAAAGTAGTATGTTCTATTTTTCTTAAACATTTTTCCATTAGGTTTTGTCTTAATTACTAACAGGAGATTGTTCCAAATTATAGGCCCCATAACAGAAAATATGTGCTTTCATGTTCTCTGCAATCGACATTGAGAGAGCCCTAAGTAGATTCTTGTCTTTTTACTGAAGAGACCAAGGGGATATAAAATCCTCTAAAAGTCCTTTTAAATAAGTTTTATGAAGTAACATCAAAATTTCAAACTGTATCCTTGAGGCCATTTGTAGCCATTGCATTTCCTTAATAAATGGGATTATGTTTTGACCTCACTGGCAGGCCATAATTAAATCGGGTTGCTACATTCTGAATCAATTGTAGAACTTTTATTTGCCATTTTTGAAGCCTGATATATAACGCACGACTATAGTCAAGGTGACTTTAGTACCAGACATTGAAAATAAATCTGAAAAACCCCCTGAGAGAGGATCTATCTCAGCTTTCACCACAGTTAGAGCCTAAAAGAAAGCACCCATTAAAACAGCATACAATTTATCTTGAAGTGTGAACTCAGAATCAACACAACCCTTAAATGATGGACTTTGGTGGAAAAGGGAAAGACTTGATGCGTAAAAATACCTCTCATAGGAAGACACATTTTTCTGCCATCATGTTTCTCTATCTAGTCTGCCCTTCCCCCCAATCATTTAGGGGTAGATTTTATAAATGTACACGCGTACTTTTGTTCGCGCACCAGGCGCGAACAAAAGTACGCTGGATTTTATAAGATACGCGTGTATCTTATAAAATCCGGGGTCGGTGCGCGCAAGGGGGTGCACATTTGTGCAACCTGCGCGCGCCGAGCCCAGCGCGCGCTGCCTGTTCCCTCCGCTTCCCCTCCCCTTCCCCTACCTAACCCCCCCCCGGCCCTATCTAAACCCCCCCTACCTTTGTTGGCATAAATCTGCGCGCTAGCGGGCTGCTGGCGCGCCATCACCGGACCCGGGCCTGGTCCGGAAGCCTCGACCACGCCCCCGGGCCGGCGCCATGCCCCCGGGTCTGCCCCCGCAACGCCGCGTCACTCGCGGCCCGCCCCCGACACACCCCTCCATGCAAGCCCCGGGACTAACGCGCGTCCCGGGGCTCGGCGCACGCAGGGGGGGGGGGTTTGGGGTAGGTTTTCGGGGGGTACACGCGTACCCCTTTGAAAATCTACTCCTTAGCTTTGCGATTCCCATCACTCCCTCAGAGATCACCTATATTTATCCCATTTCTCTATAAAGAAATATTTTTAAATATCCCATAACCCCTCATTCTAGAGCCTCCTTTATGTTGAAAAAGGCTCACCTGTGCTTGGAAATTTTGGAGATATTTAAATGTCTCTGTCATATCTTCCCTATCTCGCCTTTCCTCTAGGGTGTAGATGTTTAGATCTTTAAGTCTATCCCCATATGCTTTAGAACGAAGCCCACTGACCATGTTAGTAGCCTCCCTCTGGCCAGACTCCATCCTGCTTATATTCTTTTGAAGGTGCGGTCTCCAGAATTGTACACAGGATTCCCAGTGAGGTCTCATCAGGGACCTGTACAGGGGCAATATCACCTCCCTTTTTCTACTGAACATTCTTTTCCCTTTGCAGTCCATCTTTCTGGCTTTTGCCTTCACTTTGTCCACCTTTTTGGCCATTTCAAGATCATCAAATACAGTCACTCCCAGATCCTCCTCTTCTTTCCTGTTTAGTATAATTTCACCACAATACTGTACCTCTCCCTAGGGTTTTGTGCAGCCTAAATGCATATAGCTACATTTTTTTTATATCTCTTTATTTGAAGACAGCCATTACAAGATATTACAATGAACAAAGTACAATATCAAATGGTACGCAAGCCGGACAACAGCCAATATATAAACAGATGAAAGTAATACAAGTAAAATAAAATAGATATAAAACTACCACCTATCTCTCCAATTATAAACAAAAATGTCTCCATTGGCATTATACTCATAATTCTCCAATTTGTCTATGAGAATAAAAGAGACTTGTCCATAACTGCAAAATCAACTACTACTGTTTTCCAATGATTAACTATTGGGATGGCTTTCCAATAATAAATTTTAGTTATATGGGCAACATGGAGTAAATGCATAAGTATTTTTGAAAATGTATTAAAAATTGTATCATCCCACTTGCCCAATAAACATAGGGGGTCTGTAAATTGTATGTTAGAGCAAATAATGATCTGTACTGCATCTTATATTTGTTCCCAAAAGTCCTGAACGCTCACACAATCCCACCACATGTGTAAATATAATGCTGGAATTCCACTCTTCTCCAACATAAAGGGCTTGCCATACGAAATCTAGCAGAATGTTTCACTTATTACATAGAACATCATTTCACTAATCTTCTTCCTGGAAAGTTTGAGTAGCGATTCATGTTTTTCTCAAATCATTATCATTTACAGTTAATGATACATCGATGTTCCACTGTTCTATAAGAAAAGTACTAGTTTCAAGTACATTCACTTCATCTTGCAAATAAATATATAAATGAGAGATAATCTTAGAGAAATATTTAGTTTGTGTCAAAAGTAACTCTTAAGCCCGTACGTGTGCACAGTGCCTCCAAACTTCCCCTGGATAGCATAGTCTCTTCATAGTTATAGAAAAACGTAATGGGTATGATCAGATATATTAAATTCTGAATGAAGATCACTAAGGGTTTTAAATCGGTCACCAGACCATATTTGATCTAGAAATCTCAACCCCTTATCATACCACTCTCATATCTTCTGACATAGTAGAGATGGATAAGGAAGGATTTGCTTTAAGTAATGAAACAGGTGAGATCCTTTCAAATTGAAAACACAATAATTTGTTTGCAGTCCTTCAGATTTTTAATGTATGCAAAAGATTTGGACTGGCTTTACCTATTCTAGCATAGTCTGGAGATGTCTTAGGCATGGTGAGTAGAGAAATCAATTCAATTCCCTCTAATTGAGACCAGTCCAAAGATACCCAACTAGCCTTATTAGGATATTCAAACCAACCCTTTATCCCAAGAAATTTAGCTGAGAGATGATGATAAAAAATTAGGAACATGTAGCCCTCCACATCTTTTGGGAAATTTAAAGCTGATAATTTTATATGAGAAGGTTTTCTCTGCCATAGAAATGAGGAAATTGCCCTATTAAGGTCTCTAAAAGTACTCTGGGGTATGTTGAAAGATAGGTGTTGAAAGAGATGAGGAAGAACCACCATTTTTACCAGAGAAGCCCTTCCCATTAATGATAAAGGGAAATCAGTCCATCTCGCTAAGTCCAATTGAAGATTCTTAACTTTAGGGTAATTCAGTTTATATAAATGTTTTAAATTTGAAGGTACCATAATATCCAAATATTTTAACCCAGATTCTGCTATAGTAAAGTTGCCAGTATAGCGTAACTGGACCATTCAGAGGTCCTAGAGGAAATAGGGATTTCGTGTAATTTACTTTATAACCTGACAATGCATTATACCTTTGCAGAAGTGACAGTTAGTTAGGAATAGAGGTTCCCATTTGTGTAAGATATAACAAGATATTGTCTGTGTACAAAGAGATTTTATGGGTTATAGACTGTATCTTGATGTCAATAGCTGGGGAATCTGTTACCAATTGTGCAAGTGATTCAAGAGCTAAATTAGAGAGAGAGAGAGAGGACATTCCTGCTGGGATCCTTTAAAAATAGGCAGAAGGGGCCCCATTGGCCATTATTTGTGCTCGGGAATTCCTATATCAGGCATGTACCCATTGCAAGAATTGTGGAGGAAAATCCAAAGGGGCTGCAACACCAGGAAAAGATACTGCCATGAGATTCTATCAAAAGTGAAGATTACCCCAGATATTTTGAGTCATCTAACCAGAAGGATTATATTTATCATTCTCCTAGTGTTTGTGATTATAACACCCCCCTTTTATAAAACCCGTTATTGATCTATAGGAACTGCAAACCAGGAGATCTTTTCCCGGCTTAGGTATCAAAGTAATATGCGCATCAAGTAAGTTTTCAGGAGGAGACAATTAGTAGCCATAAAATTAAATAATTCCTTTAAAAGAGGAGCTAGTTCTTTGAAATGATTATAATAATCATTGGGAAATCTATTTTGGCCTGGACTTTTCTGCCACGCCAATGACTTCATTGTTCAGATAATTTCAAATTCTAAGAAGGAGGCTATTAATTTTTCTTTAACATTCAAGAATTTTTGGAATTTGTAAGGTAGATAAAAACTGCAAAATCTGTCTGTAGCCTTAGTGGATTCCTGATATAACTTCTCAAAATATAATTTAAATTCATGCAGTATTTGATTCCGTGGAATATAATAAATTGTCTGCAGATCCTTTGTGAAAGAGAGTTTAGTGTTAATCAGACAAGCTAACAGAGTATCTGGTTTATTTCCCTGTTCATGTTGTTTTTGCTTTGTGAATCTAAAATGTTTTTCTATCTGTTGAGATTATTTAGCCAACCCATCCCTGGCAAACTGCAAAGCTTTATAGGTTTTTGGAAAACAATCAGATTTATGCTCTGTTTCCTGTCCTGCAATCACTGTTAAGTTCCTTTTGCTTAGATAAAAACTACTTTGTTTTATAACTAGTGTATGAAATAATTTCACCCTACAACACTACCATCAAAGTTTCCCAATGTAACCTAGGATCATAATCAGTCATAGGATGGTGGCTCTGAAATTCCTGAATGTTTTTTTTAACCAAATCTTCAGTCATTGTTCCAGAGAAAAGATAAATTGAGACACCATCTGTTATGAGATCCTCTGTCTCCAGTTAAAACAGATGTGATAATAATTGGATGATGATCAGATAAATAAGGGGCAAGTTTCGTTTGTCAAAGAAACACATTGTTTACTGTGGAATTCTGGAAGCAGAAGGTTGGCTCCCTGATGCAGCCATTTTGGCGAAAGGCTGGCCAGTTTATTGAAATATTTTTCAAACATGGACAATTGATTTGAAGAGAGAATTTTTACTCATCAAGAATCACTACGCAGCAGTCAAGATAAGTAATGGTTTTTTGAGTGACATTCGATATATATGTAAAAAAAATTGTAAGAAGATCAAAGCTTTTTAGAAAAGTGTCATTTGCTTCCTGTGGGTTTACAATTTTTTTAAGAGGGAAGTTTTTGAGAATTTTTCGAAAACACGTTGAAAATATTTAACATGGCAGGGTTCTAGCATATATAAAAATACACAAGAAAAGGAGGTTTTTCTGACTAGTGATTGGACCTCTGCCGGGTCTGTGAATTATTGCAAATCTGGCATCTGAAGTCTTTTCCTCCTGAAAAAATATTTTTTGGATGTATTTTTATAAATTATGGGTGCAATTGTTCTTTGCGACGACAAACATTTATGTAAAAAGAATAAATAAAGGTAAGAGTAAAAGGAACCCAATCTAGTTCTCTACGGTGGTGGTTGAAAAATATAGGCAAAAATCGGCGTTCAGAACGTATAAATGAACTCAGAGGATTACAGTCAAGAATATTGGGTTAAGCTGAAGAAAACGAATAAAATCGATGGAGAAAGCTCAAGTGGAATTAAAAGCATGGTGGCAAAATATTTTTCAGATATATTAGAGAAAGGAGGAAGACTAGAGCAGGCATTGCAAGACTGAAAGGAGACAAGGAGCAAGGTGTAAATAAAGATGGAGCAATAGCAGGAGCATTTAACAATTCAGTTTTCATTAAGGAAGACATTGGAGAAGGCTTGGCTAGCAAGAATACAGATGAGAGTGGTGTAAACACATCCTCATTTACAGAAGAGAGTGTTTGGGAAGAACTAGGCCAACTGAAAATGGACAAGACCTTGGGGCTGGATGAGATGCATCCCAGGATACTTAAGGAGCTCCTGAAGGACCTGTTCAGTTAGATCCTTGGAGACTGGAGTAGTGCTGCAGGACTGATGATGGGCGGTTGTAGTCCCGCTTCACAGAAGTGGCAACGGGGAGGAGCCTGTAAGCTACAGGCCGATTAGCCTTACCTTTGTGATTGGAAAAATTAATTGAAAGACTGCTTAATAAAAGGTTAATAACTATCCATAATCCACTGGGCTACAGGATCTGAGACAACCTGGTTTTTACCAGTGGAAGGTCCTGTCAAACAAATGTGATTGATTTTTTGATTGGGTGACTAGAGAATTGGATCAAGGAAGAACAATTGATGTGGTTTACTTGGATTTCAGCAAGGCTTTCAATATGGACCCACATAGAAGGCTCATAAATAAAATGAGAAACCCTGGAGTAGGTACTAAGGTAGTGGAATGGATTACAAATTGGCTGATGCCAGCAAATAGTGGTAAATGGAACCTGTTCTGAAGAAAAAAGAGTGATAAATGGAGTTCCTCAAGGATCTGTTCTGGGACTAGTTCTCTTTAATATCTTTGTGAGTGATATTGTGGAGGTATTAGAAGGTAAAGTTTGTCTTTTCGCGGATGACACTAAGATCTGTGACAGAGTGGACACACAAGAAGAAGTAGAGAGAATAAGTGAGCTAGGAAAGCTCGAGAAGTGGTCGAAGGTTTGGCAATTGGGATTCAAAGCCAAGAAGTGCAGAATCATGCATTTAGGGCATGGCAGTCCGAAGGAGCCATATATGTTGAGGGGGGAAATCTGATGTGCAGGGACTGGAGAAAGACCTTGAGGTGATAGTGTCTGATGATTTGAAGGTTACAAAGCAATGTAATAAGGTGGTGGCTAAGACCAGAGGGATGTTGGGATAGAGGCATACTAGGAGGAAAAAGGAGGTAATAATCTCCCTGTACAGATTGTTGGTGAGACCTCACCCAGAGTTCTGCATTTAGGTCTGGGGATCTCATTTTAAAATGAATAAGGACAGAATGGAAGCAGTCCAGTGAAAGGTAACCAAAATGGTGTGGGGTCTGCAGGGAGAGTCATATGAAATGAGTGAAGATTTTAATATGTACCTCCCTTAAAGAGAAGAGAGACAGGGGAGATGTAATACAGACCTTCAAATATCTGAATGGAATTAAAAATGCACAAAAAGAACAAATCTTCCCGTGGAAGCTGTAAAACCAGATGAAACGCCAAAGGGAAGACTCAAGAACAATGTCAGGAAATACTTTTTCACAGAAAGGGTGGTGGATGCATGCAGTGCCCTCCCGGAAGGATTGGTTAGTCTGGGAGAATTCTGCGCTACTGCGGAGCGCAGAATTCTGGCAGAATTCCCCTCCTGCGCAGCTGGGCAGAATTTAGCAGGCCCTGGCATGCCATGAGCAGAAGTCGTCCCGCTCACGGCACACTGGTGCCTGCTCCTTCTTTGCCACGAGTGGGACAGCCTCCGCCCACAGCATGCCCGGGCTCGCTTCATCTTTGCTGCAAGCGGGACGGCCTGGGGTATGAGAGAGAAGAGAGCATGTGTGATGGTGTATGGGTGTGGGTGCCAGAGAGAGGGAGTCTATGTGAAGAAATGTGTATATGTGTAGGAGATTGGGAGCTAGTGTGTGTGAAAAAGGTATTGTGTGTATGTGAGGGTGCTTGCTTATCTGTGAGAGAGGGAAACCTGTGTGAGGGTGTATGTATGTGTAAGAAAGAGAGCCTGTGTGAAGGGATATGTGTGAGAGAGAGAGGGAACCTATGTATGTGTGTGTGGGGTGAGCGAGAGAGGGAGCCAGTGTGCAAGGGTGTGTGAGAGAGACATAGGTTGCCCCTGAGAAATGGAGCCTGTATTGGGGGTGTGTGCAAGAAAGAGTGAACAAGTATGAGGGTGTATGTGTGAGAGAGAGAGGGAGTTTGTATGAAGGGGTGTGTGTGCGAGAGAGAAGGAGCCTGTATGAAGAGTGTGTTGGTGTGTGCGAGAGAGAGAGAGGGAGCCTGTATGAAGGGGGATGTGTGTGCATGAGAAAGAGAGAAGGGAGTCTGTATGAGGGTGTGTGTATGCGTGAGAAAGAGAGAGTCTGTGTGAGGGGGGGTGTATGTGCGCGCGCGAGAGAGGGAGCATGTATAAGGGTGTGTGTAGATGAGAGGGAGCCTTTATGAGGGGATGTGTGCAAGAGAGAGAGAGAGGGAGCCTGTATGAAGGGTGATGTGTGTGCATGAGAGAGAGAGAGGGAGCCTGTATGAAGGGGATGTGTGTGCATGAGAGAGAGAGAGGGAGTCTATGAGGGTGTGTGTATGCATGAGAAAGAGAGGGAGAGTCTGAGGGTGTGTGTGTGTGTGTACATGAGAAAGAGAGAGGTCTGTATGAGGGGGTGTGTGTGTGTGCGTGAGAGAGAGGGAGCTTGTATAAGGGTGTGTGTACATGAGAGAGGGAGCCTTTATGAGGGGATGTGTGCAAGAGAGAGAGGAAGCCTGTATGAGGTGGTGTGTCTGTGCGTGAGAGAGAGGGAGCTTGTATAAGGGTGTGTGTACATGAGAGAGGGAGCCTTTATGAGGGGATGTGTGCGAGAGAGAGAGGGAGCCTGTATGAGGGTGTGTGAGAGAGAGAGGGAGCCTGTATGAGGGTGTGTGTGCATGAGAAAGAGAGAGGGAGTCTGAGGGTGTGTGTGTGCATGAGAGGGAGTCTGTATGAGGATGTGTGAGAGAGAGAGAGGGAAGCCTTATAAGGGTGTGTGTGTAAGTGTACATGAGAGAGAGGCAGCCTTTATCCAGGGATGTGTGTGTGCACTAGCGAGAGAGAGGGACAGAAGGAGCCTCTGTGACAGGACGTACTAAGAGAAGGGTCAAACTCTGGGAGTCGAGATAGAGTGGAAGGGATGGAGCCTAGAGGGGGAGGGGAAACATAATGGCAGGTGGACGAGTTTGGGCCTGAGAGGGCAAAGTGAAAGGAAACTGACCAGGGGAGTAGGGAGAGAATGGACGAGACACTCGTACAGTGAACTTCTAGAGAAATTCTTCTCAAAATATTTAAAACTCTGCATCTTTAAGTAATAACCTTTTTGTGTATTACATTTTAAATTAATTACTCTCTCATGTATATTGTGTTGTTTTGACCAATATAAAGTATGCAGAATTTTAAATTTTTGTATGTAGAATTTTAAATTTTTGTATGCAGAATTCAAACATTTTTTGCGCAGAATTCTTCCAAGAGTAAGGTGGTGAAGAAAAGAGCAGTAATGGAATTCAAAGGAGCATGGGACAAACAGAGCATTTCTGCTGGCTTGAGAATGGAAATGAAGAATTGAGGTAACTTTTCTGCCACACGCACAGCTTACATATAGGCTAGTTGCTTCTTCCTTTAACAGAAGTCAACAAAGAATCTCACTGTTATCTTTCCTCCCTAGGAGTTCCCCAGGGTTCCTCCCTTTCCCCCACCTCTTCAACATTTACCTTCTTCCACTTTGCCAGCTGTTAACCAAACTAAATCTAAAACACTTTTTATACGCCGACGATGTCCAGATCGTGATCCCCCTTAAAGAATCCATCACAAAAACACTTGAATTTTGGGAAAACTGCCTTCAAGAAATCAACTGCCTTCTCACCAGCTTAAACTTAATACTAAATTCTTCAAAAAGTGAACTCCTCCTCATATCCCCAGAAAATAGTAATATCACTACGAATCCACCAGCCAACCTTCACATCTCCCAAGCAAGAGACTTAGGAGTTATTATTGATAATCGTCTAAACCTAAAATCATTTATTAACCAAACAACTAAGGACTGTTTTCATAAACTACATGTCCTGAAAAGAATAAAACCATTTTTTCACTTTTATGATTACAGAACGGTCCTGCAAGCAATAATCTTCTCTAAGATAGACTACTGTAACTCTATCTTATTAGGTCTCCCTTCGTCTCACACCAAACCACTTCAGATGGTCCAAAACACGGCAGCCAGAATATTGACAAACACGAGGAGAAGAGACCACATATCTCCCATCCTCAAAGACCCACACTGGCTGCCAATTCACTACAGAATCATACATAAGTCCATTACCACTATCTACAAAGCCATCCATCACCATGCTCCACTCAACCCTCAAATCCCATTCAGAAAACATACCTTCTCCAGACCCATCAGAGAAGCTTACAGAGAATCACTACATGTACCACACGCCAAAACCTCTCAACACATAACTTTTAGAGACCGGGCCTTCTCTACAGCAGGACCATCACTATGGAACTTCATCCCACCGGATCTTCGACAGGAACCATGCCTTCTAACTTTCAGAAAAAGACTTAAGACGTAGTTGTTTAAGCAAGCCTTTCCAGACCCCAACTGAACCTTAATTCACCGAAAACCACAGTCAGACATTCTTAGAACATTGTAAACAATTCCTCTTTTTGTTAAATTCCTCTCGCCTTTTCTTCTCCCAGTTTGAGCATCCCTGTTTTATTGTAACTTCAGAGTTTCTCCTCACTTGTTACAGTTCTATTTTATTTTCATTTTACACCCCCTGTTAAATGTAAACCAGCATGATGTGATCCTTATTGTGAATGCCGGTATACAAAAACACTAACTAACTAACTAAATAAATAATAAAAAGTTAGAGCATGGGGGAAGGTTGGCCTTGCTATTAGATCAGAAGAATGGAATTGAGGACCTTCCTATTCACAACTCCGTGCTCTAATTTACATTTCCTGTTTATATAACCCCAAATTATATATATTTGTATCGTTATATATCCTCTACCTGCTAAGTGCGCCCCCAATGGATTATTTGATGTTAATTATTTTCTGGTTTTAATTTATATCCGTTATGTACCATTCTAAATTTGTTGGATTGTAAAGCTTGTTGCTGGTTTATTGTTCATTGTAAACCAAGGTGATGTTTTCTAACGTGCTGCGGTATATAAAACCCTTAAATAAGTAAATAAATAACCCCACCATTACACTTCCAACCCAGATGGAAGTGGGAGAAGGATATTATGAGGAGATAAAGACCTGTGTGCAGAGCTATCTTCCCTGACTTTAGTCAGGAATCCGGGGAAGGGTGTAAGCGATTTCTTCATTCCTCTCACCACTTCCACTCCAGTGTCCTCCTCCGGCATCGCTAGAGAGGACACAGGTGAGGGAGCTTGTTCTTCTTGCCCATATTACAGAGCTTTCCTCTTTGTCCACTTAGGGTAGAAGGGTCTCACTAATTAAAGGAGCTCAAATGGGCTGGAGGTGCCCACAGGGGCACAGAGGAGACAACTCTGGTCCTCGGCTGCCGCTGTACAGTCAGGTTTTCTTTACGTAGCATGTAGGTGTAAATTTTCACAAAAGTAAATCTCTTAAGAATGCGATTCATTTGCATATCCTGACTGTAGGACAAGAGCAGCCTGATTTCTGTGCCCTTCGTGCAGCATTTCTTGATTCATTAGAAGGGTCTGGGAGGCAGCTCACACCTGCTGAATTGGGAGCATTCTAGTCTGGTGACAGAGTGGAGTGGTGTGGTGTTAGGTCAAGGTGAGAGTTCCTGCCCCTCTGAACTTTAGAGTGCTTTGTAGTATTCAGAAAGAAAATCATTTCACTTGTGCTAGCTTTATAGAAAATGCCTTTGGATTATCAAAAAATACAATGAATTATGGATATTTTAAATGAAATTTGTATGGCCATTCCAAATATAAAGGCACCTATTTTGATAGGAAAGTCTCATTTCATGGATATGAGAGCTCGCAGCGGAACTCTTTATAAGATCACAGCTTCAGCCCATGTCTGAGAGAAAGCTGCAACAGTGGTGTTCTTGCCTAGGCTGTAAGGAAAGAGATTTCCCTCTCTTCACTCCCACCCCCTTACCAGCTTTCCAAATGGTGCTCCCAGCATGTAGAGGCCTGCCCCACCTCATAGAATGGCATCACCAAGTGCTTCCAGGTTACTCCACACTCCTTGCAATCATTCGCAGGTTCATGTAGCAGCAGGAATTCATATGCTTCAGTGTTTAGAAAGAGACTGCAACTCTGTGATAGTTTCCCTTTAACGAGCCATATACAGCACCCAACAGGAGACTGCCATTGCATTTGTTAAAGGAAACCCCCTAGATGTTCTTTCTCTCATTAAATAATATGGTATACCACAGTGTGCTGTCATTAAAAAGATGGCAAATCTAGACATTTCAAATCCCCAAAAGGGCAACTTAGTATGCATGTAGAATTAAGCTACTAATCTCATACAGTTTACTCATACGTTTACATACCCCTGGCAGAATTTGTAAGATGTGTAGCATTTTAAGAAAACGAGTGGTCAGACAAAATATATCTTAATTTTAATGTTTCAAATTAAATTGTTTTATGCATCACAGCACAAACATTAAACAATAATAAAGGAAATAATAAAATGGTCCTGTTCAAAAGTTTGCACACCCTTAGTTAATTTCGTGTTGCCCCCTTTTGGGTCTGTGATGGCAAGAAATCTTTTCTGATAGCTGTGAATGAGTCCCTTTATTTTCTCATGTGGTAAAGCTGCCCATTCCTCGTGGCAAAAAGCCTCCAGATCCTGTAAACTCTTGGGTTGTCTCACATGAATTGCAGGTTTGAGTTCAGTGACTCAGTGATGCTGAGGTCAAGAGACTGTGATGGCCACTCCAGAACCTTCACTTTCTTCTGCTGCAGCAGCTGAGGAATTGACTTGGCCTTATGTTTTGGATTATTGTCATGTTAGAAAGTCCAAGTGCGCGCCATGCACAGCTTCCTGGCTGAGGAATGCAGATTCTCCTCTAGTATTTTCTATAAGATGCTGCATTCATCCCGCCATAATTTTTATTAAATTCCCTGCACTACTGTAGCTCACACCCACAAAACCACAGAGATCCACCTCCAGGCTTCATGATAGAGATGATATTGAGTCCTCTCCAAGCATAGCTTTTATGGTTGTGACCAATGTTAGTGACATTACTCCAAATTATTTTGTTCCAGAGGTTTTGAGGCTTCTCTAGAAGCCGTTTGGCGTATTGTAAGCAGACTGTTTTGTGTCATCGGTGCAGCATTAGCTTTTTTCTGGCAACTCTATTTATTTAGATTTATATTCCGCTTTTTGCAGCTCTTCAAAGTGGATTACATTCAGGGCTTATAATCTAAGTTTGTACCTGAGGCAATGAAGGGTAAAGGTCACAAGGAGCATCAGCAGGACTCAAACCCTGGTCTCCTGGTTTGTAGCCCACTGCTCTAACCACTAGGCTACTCCTCCACTTGAACTCTACCATGCTGCCCATTTTTATTCAAGTATCTCCTTATTGTGCATGCTGAAATACCCATACCACTTGTTTCAGAGAAGCCTGTATTTCAGTAGAAGTTGGTTGTGAGTTTTTCTTTGCATCCTAACAAGTTTTCCTGGCAGTTGTCTGTTCTTCGTCTGGCTTGGTATTAACCGAACCCATAATTTTCTACTTCTTGATCACTGTTTGAGCAGCACTGATTGGCATTTTCAAATCTTTGGATATCTTATTATATCCTTTTCCTGATTTATAAAATTGAACTACTTTTGCTCGCAGGTCCTTTGACAGTTCTTTTGCTTTCCCCATGCTTCAATAATAACCAAAGGCAGTGCAGCCCTGGGATGAAATGCACAAGAGTTTCTCAAGAGCTAAGAAACTCATTGACTATACACAGACACTAATTACAATCAAACAAGGCACAGGCGTAGATACCTACCCTTCATTGCCATCTCAACCTCTGTCAATTTGAGTGTGTATTAGCCCAAACATTCAAGGGTATGTAAACTTTTGAACAGGACCATTTTATTATTTCCTTTATTGTTATGGTTTGTTTAATGATTGTATTATTCTGTGACGAATAAAATAGTTTAATTTGAAACACATTAAAAATAACATGTGTTTTGTCTGATCACTCAGATTTTCTTAAAATGCTAGACATTTTACAAATTCTGCCAGGGGTATGTAAACTTATGAGCATAACTGATATTAATTATATGTAGAAAGGAGACATAAGACATTTCAAAATGCAATAAGCAAATCTGTAGAAACGCCCCATCTAAAAATCGGCAGCACCAGGCACAAATTCTCATCAGTATCTTATCTTGTCCAAACATTGAATCAAATATCAGTCTGACAAGGACCATCATCCTTTCTCTCTATGCTTGGAGGTATAATTCCACACTCATCCAGCATGCATCCATTAATCCATCTCTTCTTCAGAGATGTTTCATTGGACATGAATGCCACCAGATCAGAAACCCTGTATCACTGTCCATGATCCCAGCCTTGGTTTCTCTGCGATTCCACGGACAGGCCAGGGCTGCAAAATGTGAATCACTACGGGAAACCAGCAAACCTAAAGAAAAGGAAACTTTTCTAGAGCCAGCCAAAGAGAAAAAAAAATCCCAGAAAGAAAGAGCAAGAAAAGACTAATTACTGGGCACATGTTGGATTCTTTTGGAATTATAACTTCAGGTATTGAGAATCATTGACACACAGACTTTGATCATGGCCAAGTACTAACAATTTGGGGCCAGCCTCTGCCGAGTTGTAATTATTATTATTTTTTAATAAAGATGTCTGGGATTTTGTTAAGTGTGTGTAGTGCAGTGGACTGTTTTATCATTTGCTTGTTTCTTTTCCATATATAGTATATTTACATTTAATACATGAGATCAGTAACTTATATCCCAGTGTTTCTCAGTTTATTCTTAACAATAGCTGGGACTGTGAAACATGACCTCTCCATGATTGGAAAGTGTGTGGAGTCCCTTTTAAGCATGAAATGAAATTTGAAATTTAATTAAGGAACAAACTAGCTCCCATAATATTGCCCCTTCTTTTCTTCCTTCCCCCAGTATAAGTGGCCTTTGCAAATATTAAACCTTTGGTACCTGGTTTGCCCTGTACAGCTTTCATGGAGGACTTGTGCTTTGGGCTCTTCTCTGCATTGTACCCCAGGCAGAGAAAACAAATTTGCTCTTGTAATTGAGTTTATCATCAGCTGGCTCTGCTTGAAATGTGGTCTTATTAGAGTTCTGCTGAGGGTCCCCCTCAGAAAGCGGTAGATGAGCCGTGGTGAGAGATCCTTATTGCCTCTGTCCTCCCCGGCGTTTCTGTGCATGGCTCAGTAACCTGCTTCCTCCAGTTAGTGATACAGGTCAGGGCAGGCTGAGCTGCTGCCGGGTAGAAAAATGGACTGGCGCTGACTGGCAGGGAGAGATGGGGTGGAATTGGGTGGGATTTGGGTTGCAGCAAAACCCTACTCTCTTTTTGCATTGCAGGGACACATGGCCTCCCTGAGCTAACCAGCCAGTTCTTCTCTCCATTACAGATGGCAGCACAGAGGCAGCGTGCTCTCGCCATTATGTGTCGGGTGTATGTGGGATCCATCTACTATGAGCTGGGAGAAGGACACCATATAACGGCAAGCCTTTGCTCCATTTGGACCTATAAAGAGTATCGATATGTCCTGGGATTCTGTGACTATGAAACATAAGGTTAGTTTGTGAAAGTGCAGGATTGACATTGGGGAATGGAGATAGATTGGCTGGGACAGAATCCTTATATGTACAGAGTGTGCGTTTCTGAGTCTTGCTGGTAGTGGCACTAAATTCCCCGTGCCCCTTCTTTCACTACCTGCTTAATTGGACTCCTTTTATATATGAGAGAACCCTTTTCTTTTATGAGAGGAAATCCTATATGAGATCATAAGGCTGGTCTTGGCTGAAGGTTAGAATATTTAAACTGTAACTCAGCAATCCTGGTACACTATTGCAAATTGCTGTAGTGACTCTGTAACTCTGGGCAAGTCACTTTTTCTCCAAGTTGTTCTCAGGATGTCAGTCCTCACACATGGGTGACATCATAATATGGAGCCCGACATGGAAAACTTGTGTCAAAATTTCTAGAACTTTGAGCTTCACCGAGCATATCCACGGCATGCATTATACCACATGGCCATGTGGGGTCCCTTCAATCTTCTTTTTTCACGGAGCTTGGTAGTCATGGTTTTTCTTCACTGAGCCTCATCTTGGGACATTTTGGATTTTTCAGGCAGGTTTCCCGTGGATTTTTCAAGTCATCCTGTAGTGTCCCTGGTAGGTTTTTCGAGCGTTTCTCTTTTGCAGTCCGTTCCCTTTAGGAAGCGGTACCTGTCGGCCATCACTCGCTGCCAGCATCAAATTTGATTTAGCATCCCATTTATTTCAAGTCAAAATGTCCTACGGGTTCCAGTGATGCCCCAATGCACAAGGATCGTATCTATCACGGATCCCCATGATAGATGTTTCTTTTGCTTGGGAGCATTGCATGATGTCCAGAGTTGCCACCTGTGTGCCCAGATGACGCCGAAAGGATGTCAATCCTGTTTGTATTTGATGGAACTTCTCGGCACCGGAAGACCGAGCCATCAGTATCAGAAACATCGACTTCCAAGGACAACAGAAGCCACCTAGATGGCCACTAAGTCATTGACATCAAGAGGGCCATAGGTTTCCTCACATTGAAGGCAACTCCCACCCAAAGAAGGCAGCAGGTTCCTCTTCTTTAGCATTGGCTCCAGGGAAGACCAATGCCAAGCATCAAGGGAAGCTGAAGAAGCATCAACATTGGTCCCCTTAATGCATGGTGCCAAGCACGGGGATAGTCCGGCTTCAGCTGAGAAATCCCTGAAGCCATCCCACAATGAGAAGAACTCATCCTCCAAGTTACCCTGAGGTTCGCTACAATCTCCACCGGTCCTGGTGTCAGCCACTGATCCTCCTCTTGGTTCCGAAGAGGACATGACCACTTCTGCCTCCCAGTCAGTCTTGGCATCAGCTATATTTGAGGAGGAAGTGGAGAAACATGCGATAACCATTGGAGAAGGCACTGCAGCCCTTGGTGTCAAGACACCAGCACTGTCTTTCCTTGAACCACTGCACTCGTGCAGCATGTTTCTGACACCAGCATTGGGGTTGGTGCCCGTTTTGTTCCTGATGGCCCAAAGGGGCATTAGAGTCTAGTACCGGTTGAGCTGATGATCATGCAGGTTCCTTGGAGGAAGAAGTTCTTTCAAGGGAGCCAGGAACCTCGGAGTCCATACCCCTTCTGCCAGCCGTACCAATGACCGAACTGTCAAGTGCCAGTCGCAGTGGAATAGAGTTCCTTTATTCCTGGAGATGCAGAGGCTTCAATGGTGGTTCAGATGACAAGGCATCAGATGGTTTGTTCTCTGATCCTTCTCCTCCCCTAGACAGAAGGAAGTCCCCCACTGGGAGGACATCTCCTTCACAGGTTTTATCTGGTTGATGGCAGAAGCCATCCCCTTTACTTTGCAGATGGAGGAGGACACTAAGCACAAAATGCTGGATATCCTCCAATACATGGAACCTCCTAAGGAAATCGTGTCATTCCCCCAACAGACATATGAGATCTTCCCACACAGGTATCCTATACACCCTCCCCCCTAAACATATTCACCTCAAATCTACAAAAGAGCGTGTCTTCTCAATTGCCGGCCCCTATGCCTGGAACTCCTTGCCACTGGAACTTAGACTAGAGCAATGTGCACATAAGTTTAAATCAAAACTCAAAACATGGCTCTTTAAACAAGCCTACCCTTAAATTAATACGCGACTTCCCCCTTTCTAATCCCTGCTGTCAAACTTTTCCCTACCCCACCAGAGTAACCATGATAAGTTTGCCCGTAGATAACACCTGTCCACACCTCGGGTGTGGCTCTCCGAGCAATTGTATAGCCCTGTTAACCTGTCCACACATTGTACTAGATATGAGACATTGGCTGTCCCGTCTCGTCATAATGTTGGGAATCTTTATGATGTACTAAGTTTTCTTTGTTTCTAGCCTTAAGCTTTTGCTTCCCCGTGCAACTGTCTCTGCACTTCCCAGTTCTCTGTTAACCTGGTTTTTTGTAACTGCTCTCCTTCCTGCTTTATTGTTTACCCTTGTTTACATGTAAACTGGCATGATATCTCTGATGGTCGGTCAAGAAAAAACACAAATAAATAAATAATATACAAGATCCTTCAGAAGTGGCTATTGAGGATGTGAGAGAACCCACTATCAGTGGCTCCCATTAATAAGAAGGCGGACATGGTTTATCTCATCCAAAAGACAACCCAATTCGAGATAAAGCAGCTTCCCCCCAATCAGTGGTGGTCGAATCCACTTTCAAGAAGGTCGTCCTCTAGGACCCATTTCTTGATGCCCCCATGAAGGGATTCTAGGGCCATGGATACTCTTGGGAGGAAAGTGTTCAGGGTGCCAGACATTGCCCATATAGCGGGACGGTCACTCTTCATGGGCGAATGCATGCGGGACATTCTGAAGCAGGTGCAGGAGGTGGCCGAGCAGCTTCCTCAAAAGCAGCATGACTCCCTCCATTTTCTGGTGACTAAGAGTCTGGAGTGCGGAAAACACGGGGTCCAGGCATTCTACGATGTTTTCGAGTCTGCTGTAGGAATTGGGGTCCCCCAGACTCGCCTGGCTGCAAGCCTCTGTCACTGCTCAGAGGTGCAGGAGTGACTCGCAGACATGCCATGTACGGGAGAGAATCTCTTTGGAGAATGTGTTAAAGATGTGGCGGCACAGAATCGTGATCACTGCAACGCTCCGTCAGCTCTTCACTCCCCCTCCTGACCCGGCCATCCTCTATCTAGGAAATATCTGGGATCGGGGCAGGGGAAGCATTTCTTCCGCCTGAGGAGTCACTTTCCTCTGTCCTCTCAGTCCCACACTCAGCAGGCCCTGCGCAGCCACACTAGGCAGCAGAGTGGCGCCTAAGCTCCAGACAGCGCCTAGCCAACACTTGGGAATGGGTTTTGACTGGATCACAGAGAGCATAGCACAGAATCCTGATTACCTGTGCCAAGAGACCTTCTGGGCAGGGGCAGGCCGCAGTTCCACGCGAACTGGTGGCCTAGTGTAACCTTGGATGAGTGGGTCCTCTGCATTGTACGCAGAGGGTACAAATTACATCTATTGGGTGTTCCACCAAATTGTCCACCAGCCTGTCTTGGGTGGGATTCAAAGCACATCAGGAAGTGCTACTTCCAGAGCTCTCTACCCTCTTAATGGCCAGAGAGTTCGAGCCTGTTCCACCAGGGCAGAGAGGGGCAAGGGATTTCACTCCAGGCAGGTACCAGTCTTTATTCCAGAGAAAACCGTAGGACTCTGTCCCACCCTAGACCTAAAGGCCTTGAACAAGTTTCTCAGAAGAGAGAAGTTCAAGATGATTTCTGTGGGTACTTTGATACCCTTCCTGCAAAAGGGGGACTGGCTTTTTGCTCTCAGTCTAAGGAATGCTTACACTCACATTAAGATCTTCCCGGGTCACAGGTTTGTGGCAGGAAACCTGCAATTTCAGAATCGGTGTTCTGCCTTTTGGGCTAGTGGTCTGCTCCAAGTGTGTGCGGACAATCTTTAGCCCTGGTGGTAGCTCACCTGCGTGAGCTGGGAGTGCATGTTGTTTCCTGTCTGGACGATTGGCTGATCAAGAGCACATCTCAGCAAGGAAAAGAACCTGTGACTGGTTTCCTTTTTACCAAGAGCTCTGTGTGTGGCCTTGAGCAAGGTGTTCCACTCTCTCTTCCCAGCTGGGTGACCTTATCTGCCATCACATTCTCTATTTCTCATCCTGAATAGTAAAAGCTTCCCCTGTTATCCGGGTGGGAGCTTTGCAGCTCAGCCGTTGATTCATATGATTGTGCTTCCCTCATGTAACTGGTCCATTTATTTGGAAGTAGGACTCGCGGGGAGGGAATAGCACACCCTCAAAAACAGAAATAGATTGATTTATTTAGGCATTTATGTGGTGCTTTACAACAAATTATGTGTCTCTGCCCCAAGAAGCCTATAACTTTTCATGCTTGTGGCCATGAGAGAGAAAGCGACTTGCCCCAGTTAGGGGAATGACCCTGGGTCCCAAACCAACTAACCCACCCCATTCCCCAATGTCTGAGATTTCTCTCCATCTGTCAGTCTTAATCCAGTAAACTCGTTGTAAAGGTGTTTGGTGGCCGACCGGCGGCCAGAGAAGAGAGCCTCCTGCTCCATGCTGCTGCCCAAGGCTAGTAAACCCAAGTGTTCACTATGTGCAGCGCTTGCAATGAGCCAAAATATCTAAAGCCCAACAAAATGTTGACCCAGAATTATGGTGTGTTAACCATCATGAAACCAATATTTCCATTTCCAAGTGAGCCTTATTCAGTACAAACCCCCAAAACAAAGTGTCCGACCTGGAGACTGACCTGTAACTGTTAAGGTGTGTACCCAGAATTAGGAACCAACATGTACCGTGCTTGGTCTTATCTATCACTTTGGTTTTGCCATGCTTTGGTCTCCTTGCTATAATTGTCATTTAGCCTAGAAATGGGCAGTTCGGTGGGATACTGTGTGGGTCTCACGTGAGTGCCTTTCAGTTCTAGGACGTTGAAGAGCCCCTTTAAATCCTCCATCTTCCCCCCAATCCCAGACTGCATTCTTGGGTGACTCATGACACCTCGGAGGTGCGCCCTCAGCACTAATCTTTGGCTGTCAGAATTGGCACAATAGTGACAGCCGTCTTTCCTCCCTACCTGCCCAGACTCACCTGGTCCCCATCAAACAGGGGATTTGAACCAGATTTCCCAAAGTACAGTGTACACAGCTGTGCCCTAAACCACAGGGCCAGCTACCTGAAAGCTTACTATTTAAAGCCCAATGACTGTAAACTAGGTCAAGGCCCCCCCCCTTCCCCCAAAAGGTTTGCTTTTCAGGGTAACCGCAATGTGCAAATGAACCAGATTTCCTGATCAGTTTGCAGATCTTCACTACACATTCATTATGGATAATCCTGCACAAAGTTGTGCAGCTACCAGCTTGGGGGCATTGAGATACGTAGAGGTAAAGGTCAGCAGACAAGCTGTAGGCAAGATCTTTTTATTTGACTGACCCGATGTATTTCTGACGAGCTTTTGAGAGCTCCTCCCCCTTCATCAGGTCAGTGCAAAAGCCTGCTGAAGGGAGAAGAGCTCTGGAAAGCTCGTCACAGTTGTGATACTCCTTGTCTAATGATCTTTATTTCTGCCTGAAAACCTGACCATCAGCTGGTAAATCTGGCTACAGTGAACTTTGGACCTGAGCAAGACTATTTGCAAGCAGTTTTCTTAGGTTGAGCCCATATTTCCTTGTGGTTCTAGCATGGTAGCAGTATTGCCCAGATTTCGTGTTTGCTAACTAGCTGGGTTATGAATCAAGCCTCGTTAGTGCTCTAATGTGTGTTTTATCGCAATTGTGGCAATATATGCACTATTTCGCATTTCCCTGCCAGATACCCTCCCCCAATTACAATGACCTTCTTTGCATGTGATTTGCATAGCATGAATAATGCAAGTGCATGCAAAGAAGTTCGTGTATAATAAATTTGATGTTAATTATTTTACCGCCAGTCATGAGAAAATGACACCTCTTTGAAATGCTTTAGATATGTGGCAGGAGGCCTGGGACTCTAATGTGGGTCCCGAGGCTCCTGCTGCACATTTAAAGTGGCAGGAACCCCCCCCCCCCCCCCCAAAAAAAAAAAGGCGCAGCCAAACGGGGAGGGTTGCGCGGGGGCAGTGCTGATCCCATCTCTACTCTGGGCAGCCAGTTGAAGCTGCCGACACCCACAAAAAGTTTAAAAATAGAAACAAAAGCCTGTATGTGACGACCCTCAGCTCTCACCCCCGCCCATGTAAAAAAAAAAAATCAGCTTTGGGTCCCAGCCCCACC
The DNA here is from genome assembly GCF_901001135.1 of Rhinatrema bivittatum. NCBI lineage: Eukaryota > Metazoa > Chordata > Amphibia > Gymnophiona > Rhinatrematidae > Rhinatrema > Rhinatrema bivittatum. The sequence goes on along the minus strand of NC_042616.1, from coordinate 815,445,987 downwards.
CCCCCTCTTCCCCAAGTGACAGAGGCGGTGCCCCCCCCCCCCCCAATTAAAAAAAACAACAAGAACTGGTCCCATGCCCCCCCCCCACCGCCCCTATCCCACTCTCCCCCCTGAAAGGAGGAAAAAGTGCGTCTCCCCCCCCCCCCCCGCAGATCCCACACCGGGGGCTGGGTGCCGTCATTCCCCAGGACTGTACTCAGTCACGTGGCTGGGGCAAGGTCAGCTTGGATAACGGGGCTTCCGGCCCCGACGCAGTATCCGCTTTTAAGCAGGAGGGTGGAGGAGGCTGGGACATGTATTTTTTTTTCCTTTTGTGGGAGGAGGGTGGGGACCCGGGACCATTTCTTTCTTTCCTTTTTTTTTAATCGGGTGGATTGTCAGTGGCGCACTTTCCACTTGGGGGGGGAGGGGGTGGCCGGGGCCAAGCCTTTACTTACTTGGAGGGATGTGGGGAGGGAGGGCTGAGGCCGTCACCATTTGTTTTTTTTACAATTTTGGCGGGGAATCGGGGCTACCTCAACGGGCAGCTCTGGGTTGAGATGGGGGGGTCACTACTGACGCCCACTCGACCTCCCCTTTTGCTTGCAGCTTTGAATATTGGGGCCAGCAGCCTCTTTAAGGCGATGGCAGTCCCTTGAGATGTGGGGCCGCCATCGTGTTAAAAGGTCGCTTGCGCGTTCTTTTGTGCTGCGGTGTCTTGGCCACGACACAAAAACACACCATTCAGCCATGATGCTTTTTTGGGCAGGGGCCCTATGCCGTGGCAACAAGCCCCCTGCGACAATAGGGCCGCCTCCTGCAATTAAACATTTTGGGCTTCATGACGACTCTGTCCCCAGACACATCAGGAGAGAACCGCACTAACCTTCATCAGTGGGGGTAAAGGAGGCAGCATGGTACCCTCCCGAGTCCTCTCTGTGGGCTGACTGGGCCTATTCCACTGAGTGTAAAATAAAAATCGCATTATGAGGAGCCAGCAGCATCTTTCCTTCTTTCTCTTTCTGTCTCTCTCTCTCTCTTCTTCCTCTCTCTTCATGCAAGACGCAGGACTCTGGCTACCAAGGGAATAATTTTCAGCGTTCCCGGCCCCTGAACGGAGCAGGAGGTGGTGGTGAGGTACTGGTAGTATGTTAATGGTAGCAGCTAGAAAATCAGTGGAAAAGTAAAACTGAACTAACATATATATTCAACTGGGATTTTCATGGGTCTGAAGTAGAGCTGATAAGAGTGTGCAGGTGATTAACCAGCATTATCCTAGTGCATGGCACGTTGGTATTTTGTATGCTCTCTGATGCACACACAGGTGTGTGTGTACTGACTCACACACACTCCATACGCCTGTCTCGGGTTTCCTTCATAAATCACTCTGAAACATCTGTGCTCCTCTATCATGAATGAAAGGAAAACATAAAAAGCAGACTTTGTACTACTAGTTAGCCCTGCTATTCTTAACCTACTAATCTTTGAATTTGGTTGAGGATGTATGGTATTCTGGAGACATGAAGGTTAGCAAGGTGTGATTCTCTGCACCTCAAGGTGCAAATGGTTTACGATCTAATATGGGGGACTGAGTAACTGGGTCCTAGTAAACAGGCTCCTTGTCTCTTGCCTTGTGCGTGAGAATTCCAAGTCCTCTTCTCTCGAAGGCTATAACAATTGCAATGGTCTTCTCATTATCTTCTAAGGGGCCAATGTAAGAAAACCCATGCTAAAATTGGCATTCAGTTTTAGCATGGGTTGTTTTGGGGTTTTTTGTTTTTTTTTTGCATGGGCGGCTAAAACACGGGGATCCTGCAGGATGCAGTAAACTAATTGCATACAAATGACCCATTTAAAAAAAAAAAAAAAAGTGCTTTTTTTTTTTTTTACTCAGAGGCTATTTGCATGCCAACACCAGTTTTAAAAAAAAAAACGACAGAAATTTCCTAGTGTATAGCCAGATGGAGTCAGGACCAAGGGTTTATGCTCCCCTGGCAGCAGATGGAGACGGAGTCAGGTTTCAAAGCTGACGTCACCCTAGATACACCCTTGCAGTGACCCTCAGCCCTTCAGTATTTCTCCCTTCTCCAGCAGATGCGGACATGCTTTCCCCTATTGGGGATCGCTGTACCTTTTGGAATAAAATTGGAGGAAAAGATTGAGCCCCACTCTCCTGCAGTGAATACCTATAGATCCCTGAGGGGACTTCCGAGATCCATCAGAGATGTGCCTTGGTCCGGTAGCTGGTTCCTGACGGTGGACTTTGCTGCTGAAGCAGCTGAAAGGCAGCGGGTGCAGGAAGCCGAGCATGGCGGTGACAGGCCAAAGCCCTTTCCCCCCATAGCCAGAGACCATCTCTGTACTTAGTAAGCGCTGAGCCCAGGAAAGTGTAAAAAAAAAAGAGGATTTTTTTCCCGATTCAGAGAGATTGGAGGGGTTTCGGTAAGACTTCTACAATCTCCTTGCTCGATGCACCGTACCGACGTCATTCCCAATCCTGTTGGGGGTAAGGGGAAGTAGGGCTTCTGAGCAGGTTGAGCAGTCTCCTGGTGGGCTAGACCCCCAATTTAGGCTTGGTCGGCACACCGCGTAGTAGGCCACGGCGGTGCCATCTTGTGCATGTTTCGTGCTTGCATTGCCACCCATAGAGCGTCAGTACACACACTGCATGTCAGCTCTGTGCACGCACCGTGCGCATAACGCCAATGCACATACATATGCACACAACTTAGTAGGTGCAGAATACAAGTAAAGCTGGGCGCATAGGCTGTGCATGTGCCTTGCTGCGGCCTGCGTAGGCGCCCGAAATCTGTGCTCATAAAAACTTAAGCGCGAGTTGTGCCGACATGCAGTTACCATTGCCAATGGCTGTGGCAAGCAAAGAACATAAGCGCCTTCTCTCTGCACTGCTTGTCCTTCTTAAGGCTCATAGTCTGAACCTGGATTCTTGCTTATGTCAGCACTGTGAGGAGCTCAGGGAGAATTGGTGTCCCTGGACTTTGCTAAGCCCGGCTCCTCCCCTTCAGAGGATGGGTCAGCCGGCAACCTTAACCTGAAGTGCCCCGGATCTGAGTAACCCAGGACTAGATCATTCGGGGAGAGGGAAATTTAGCGGCACCAACCCCAGTACCTCCTTGGCTAGGCATGGACCCGACCGTCTTCACTTGGGTGGAATTCTTTCAAGGCCTTCAAGCCTTCGTACAAGCACAGTCTGCTACCCCTACTTGCCCCTTTCTGGACAGAACCTCTGGTTAAGCCCTCCCTCTTCCATTGCTATTGGCAGACCTCGAGGCATACCTCAACTTACTAAGGGTATCCCTGGCAGGGACCCGGACGGCATGGATGAAGAAGAGGTTTTCCATAGAGACGAATTGCTAGCCCTGGTTTCCCAGACCCTGAAGGTGCTGGAAGTTCCTGGGGCGGACTCTATGATGGAACCAAAGAAAAATCCCATTCTGATTTCCCTCTTGCTACTTTCCAGTACTGGAAGCCATCCAGGAGTTGAATGACCTGGAATGGGATGCCCCAAAAGCAAGTTTAAAGGTGGACGAGCGTTAGAAGCTCTATACCTACTGGCTCTGTCAGCGAGAGAACGTTTGCGTTTCCCTAAAGTGGATGCGCTGGTCTGTGCTGCTCTAAGCGAGCAACTATCCCAGTAGAGGAAGGAGTGGACTTAAAGGATGCACATGATAGATGGGTGGAGTCCATCCTTGAACAGGCCTTGATGCAATAGAAATGGCCCTTACAGATTGCTTCTTGTTGTGCCCTCATAGCTCATTCGTGCTTGCTCCTCTCTCGGGAGATGGATGACTTGGGGGCGAATTCCAGAGCGGTTATGGAACCCGCTGCCACCTTTCTGGCTGATGTGGGCTTGGGCCTATTCTGTACCTCTGTCAGAGGAGTGGCCTCAGTGGTGGCAGCCCAGAAGACAGCTATGGCTGTGGATTTGGTCAGCAGATGCAACCTCCAAGGCAAATCTCACAAAGATGCCCTTTAAAGGATCACTCCCATTCAGAAGCGAATTGGAAAAGCTGGTCAGTAAATGGGGTGAATCTCCAGTACCCCTGGCTACCTGAAGATAAGAGAAAGCAGTTACAGCGCCCCTTGCCCATGAAGTGGCGATCCAGGGGCTCCCAGCACTTTCGCCCCTACAGAAACTCGACATTTCAAAGGACTTGTCTTTTGGGAGATCTCAGTTCTTTCAGAGTCGGCAGCCCAAGAGAGGGTCAGGCTTTGGTTCAGGTTCATCCTGAACCCCCCAATGAAGTTTTGCCGACCCACCATCAGAATGAGGAGATAGAGGGTCGACTGTCCCTCTTCTATCACCAGTGGGTCGAGATCACTTTGGATAAATGGATACCTGAGGTCATATGAGAAGGATATGCGCTGGAATTTCGCAGCACTCCTCGACATATTCATGATATCTCCTTGTCACTCCCAGCATAAGAAGCAGGCAGTGGAGATTAGCCTGTAAAGGCTCCTTAGGATGGGGGCTATAATCCCAGTACCTGCGCCACAGAAAAATATGGGGCGTTATTCCATCTACTTCTTCGTACCCAAAAAGGATGGTTCCTTTCGCCCCATCCTGGACCTCAAGAGCGTCAACTGACATCTGCAAGTAATTCATTTCCGCATGGAAACCTTACACTCCGTGATGATGGCCATACAATCAGGAGAGTTTTTAACCTCCCTGGACCTATCTGAGGCCTACCTACATATTCTGCTTTGCAGAACTGGATCGCTATTATCCGTTCCGGGCAATGCCCTTTGGCCTGGCCACCGCCCCCAGAGCATTTTACGAGATTATGGTGGTCATAGCGGCAGCGTTGAGTAAAGAGGGAATCCTGGTGTACCCATACTTGAATGACTGTTTGATCTGGATAAAGTCCGTGGAAGAGAGTCTCCGGGAGACCTCCTTGCTTCAGGAACTCGGTTGGGTCGTAAACCTGGACAAAAGCATCTCAAGCCCTCCCAATCTTTGAATATCTGGGAGTTTTGGTTCGAAACCAAGCAGGGCAAGGTCTTCCTCCCGACCATGTGGATAAGAAAGTTGATGTCCAAGTGCGTCTGTTGATGAACACAATATGCCCGATGATGTGGAGCTATCTTCAAGTCCTCGGTTTGATGCTGGAAACCCTGGAAGTAGTGCTGTGGACGAGAGCACACATCCGACCACTTCAACGCTCCCTGCTGTAATGTTGGAACCCACTGTCTCAAGACTATTCGATTCACCTCCACTTACCCATGGATGTATGCTCTCGGCACCAGTAGTGGCTGCAGGAAGCTCATCTGGGCAGGGGTGTACCCTGTCCCCTCCGAACTGGCTGGTCCTCATGGCAGTCGCGAGCCTAAGGGGCTGGGGAGCTCACTGTCGGGAACTGACATCCCAGGGGCATTGGACCAAGGAAGAAGCTCTCTGGAACATAAACTGCCTGGAAGCCTGGGCAGTCAGATTGGCGAGTCTGCAATTCAGCCACATACTCCAGGGTGAAGCGGGCCTTGTAATGTGGGACAATGCAACAATGGTAGCCTACATCAATTGCCAGGGTGGAACTAAAAGCCAGCAAGTGTTACAGGAGATAGATCTCCTTATAGAATGGGCAGAAATATATCTTCAGTTGATCTCAGCCTCCCACATTGCAGGAAAAGACAGTGTGAGAGCAGACTTTCTAAGCAGGGAGAGTCTGGATCCAGGAGAGTTGGCATTGTCGGCCAAAGCCTTTCAGCTGGTAGTAGATCACTGGGGTCTCCTGTCCATTGACCTATTGGCTGCATCTCACAATGCGAAGGTTCCCGGATTCTTCAGTCACAGAAGAGATCAGTTGAACCTGGGGCTCGACAATCTTGTTCAGACCTGGCCGGAAGAAGAGTTGCTATACGCTTTTCCCTCCATGGCCCCTCCTGGGCAGGGTCATCCTCGGAATCAAGAATCACAGGGGATTAGTCCTATTAGTAGCTCCAGATTGGCCCAGGCGTCCGTGGTATGCAGACATCGGAGACTCCTGGTGGAGATCCCCTGTGCCTCCCACCGCAAAGGGACCTGCTACAGCAGGAACCGGTCCTTCACATGGATCCGACTTGAATTTGTTTTACGGTCTGGCCCTTGAGAGGGCTCGCCTGATGAAGCGAGGATATTCGGTGGCAGTAATTGCCACCTTACTCCGTGCATGGAAGTTCTCTACGTCTCTAGTGTATGTGCAGGTCTGGAGAGTATTTGAGGCTTGGTACGAGGAATGCAGTGTATCCCCTCGAATGGTCAAATCTCACTAATTCTGGAATTTTGCAGGACGGTTTCAATAAAGGTTTGATCCTTAACTCCTTGAAGGTCCAGGTAGCGGCTCTCTCCTGTTTCAGGGGCGAGGTGAATGGGAGCCGGCCTGTCGACTTATCCGGACATGGCCCATTTTCTGAAAGGGGTGAAGCATCTCCAGCCACCCCTACAATGGCCGGTTCCCTTGTGGCATCTTAATCTTGTATTGGAGTTTTTGGCAGGGCCCTCCTTTCAACCACTGCACAGTCTATCCTTACGTTTATTAACCCTGAAAACGGTGTTCCTGGTGGCTATATGCTTGGCATCGCTGAACTACAGGCATTGTCGTGTTGGGAGCCGTCCCTCCGGATAACTCCAGGAGCGTTACAGCTTCATACTGTTCCATCCTTCTTGCCCAAGATAGTCTCAGAGATTCATTTGAATCAGTCCATTCATTGACATCCCTGGATAAGCACAAAGACACAGAAGAATACCGCCTCCGCCATTTGACTGACAGTAGGCTTTTGGTGCATTATCTGGAAGTTTCAGAACTGATCTGTTTGTCCTTCGCGGTGGAAGGAAGCAGGGCGAACCAGCTTTGCGGGCTACCAGTAGCTCGCTGGATTAAGGATGTCTTCACAGGAGCCTATGTGGAAGCAGGAAAGCTATTACCCCTAAGGCTCAGGTACTTTCATAGGCGGAAGCTAGACTGCTGTCTGCTGTCGACATCTGCCGAGTGGCGATGTGGTGGTCCTTGCACACCTTCTCCAGGTTCTATCGCCTGGACGTTCAGGCCCCGGAGGACCAGCCTTTGCAAAGGCATGTTAACTGGACCGCCGGCAGCCTTCCGCCCCAATCGGGACTAGCTTTTCTACATCCCATTGGTCCTTCATCCATCTGGCTACACCCTAGGAAATGGAGAAATTACTTACCTGATAATTTTGTTTTCCTTAGTGTAGACAAATGGACTCTGCATCCCACCCATGACTGCCCAAGAACAGTACTAAGGATTTTCCTGTGGAGTGGAAATTGATTCCAAGAGTTTACAGGTAAGCCATCATCTATAATCTTACTGGGGTTCAGTGTTTGGTTGAGTACAGTCACAATTATTTTATTTATTTATTTATTTATTTATTTATTTATTTAAAGGTTTTCTTTACCGACATTCATCAGGGACATCATGCTGGTTTACATGGAACGAGGGTAACAATTTGAAATTCAGTTACAAAAAACAAGGGCTTAGCAAACTAGGAGTTGCGAACAAAAGATAAAATAGATTGGCTGAAATGCATGAGAACAGTGATATGCAGACTGATATGCGGACTGATACTGTAGGATATACTAAAGGGAAGTAACAATATGAAATTATATATAAGTAATGATTCCATATCTAAGGTAGCATGTAGCCGAAGCTTATCAAAGAAAAAGTTGTATACAATAAAAACAAGTTTCCTGGTTTTAGGTAGGCAGGCTAAAATAAGGAGGAAATTTAAGGATTTCAAGGAGAGAGCAAGTTGAATAATGGAAGGAGCTCCAAGGGGAGGTTAATATGTATGGAGGTTAAGGGTAGGCTTGCTTAAATAGCCATGTTTTGAGTTTTATTTTTAATTTCTGTGCGCACTGTTCCAGTCTGAGTTCTGGGGGCATGGCGTTCCAAGCATAAGGGCCAGCAATGGATATGGCATGCTCTTTTGTGGAGTTGAGGTGTACATGTTTCGGAGAGGGAGTGGTGGAGAGTGCCTTTGTTTGATGATCTGGGAGGTCTATTGGATGTGTGGAAGTGTGTATCGAGTCTTTCAACCAGTGCATATTTTGGTTGTGAAGGGCTTTGTGTATGATGGTGAGTGTTTTGTATGTTATACGGTGGTAGATGGGGAGCCAATGAAGCTCTTTGAGTATGGGGGTAATGTGGTCAAATTTGCGTTAATTGGTGAGTATTCTGGCGGCGGCATTCTGAAGCAATTGAAGCGGTTTAATCGTGGCTTTGGGTAAACCAAGTAGGAGGGAATTACAATAGTCAATTTTCGACAGAATAGTGGCTTGCAAGACTGTAAGGAAGTCACCAAGGTGGAGGAGAGGTCTGAGTTTTTATGTTCAAATATTTTATTGAGTGATTCACTTAATATCAGCACAAACTTAGAAACGGTACATGAAACACAAAAACTGAGACAACTTTGGAAAATACAGAAAGCGATGAAACCAGAAAGGTAATCACTTCATTTTAAAATACAGTAATCCCGATCCATCCCTCTAACAAACTATGACCAATATAGAAACTCTGAAACCCAAGGTGCATGGTTCCTGTGCCCCTACAGGTTCATATACTCCTCACGGAGGACCAAAATCCACTGTATTCCTTGCTCAATGAAATTTCCTCCCTCCACCCCAACCCCAAACCATTCCCCCCCCCCAGAGATCTACATCAAAGTCCCAATCAGTTATCCCGATTAAAAAGATCTTATCCATTAAGAATCAAGCTCCGGGTTTTATGTGGAAGGGCTTGTAAATATGGTTCCCAAGTCTCCAAAAAGAAACGGCCATGTTTCGGTGAGGGTCTGGATAACATATTGTCCATGAGCAATAACTGATGAAAATGGGTTCTCCAACCCCAGAATGAAGGGGGTTCCACTTCCCGCCAGTGCAGCAGTATGACTTTCTTCTCTACCAAACCAGCCTTTTTTAGAAGGTCTGAGTTTTTTTAAAAGTGTTGAGTTTATAGTAGCAGTCTTTCAGAGTCGAGCAAATTAATTTTTGGAAGTTTAAACAATTATCTATTATGACACCTAGATCTGTTGCTTGGAGTTGGAAGAGGATGTTTTGGGTGGGGGTGCTGGTGGAATGATGCGGCGGTGCGATTATGAGAAGTTCAGTTTTGGAGGAATTTAGGGCTAGGTTAGTGAGGTGAGGAGGCTATTTATAGAAGATAGTGCGTTTTCCCATCTTTCAAGGGTGGAGGTTAGGGAGTCTGTAATGGGGATGAGTATCTGAACGTCATCCGCATAAATGAAGTGGGCGAGGTCAAGGTCAGCTAGGAGTTGGCAGAGGGGAAGTAGATATATATTGAAAAGGGTGGAGGACAGTGAGGATCCTTGGGGAACGCCATTGTGGAGGTGGATGGATTTGGATTCATGGTCATCCATTTTAACTTTATAGAGTCTATTGGCGAGGTACGGTTTGAACCATAGTAAGGGGATGCCGGAAATACCAATTTCAGAGACGAGTTAGGAGTATGTTGTGATTTACCATGTCAAAGGCTGAGGAGATGTCAAGAAGAGCCAGCAAGAATGAGTGACCTTTGTCAAAGCCTTTTAGAATAGTGTCAGAGAGGGAGAGTAGGAGGGTTTCAGTTTTGTATAGTTTTCTGAATCCGAATTGAGAAGGGAAGAGGATGTTATGTTTTTCAAGATGGTCAGATAGTTGAGTGTTGACTATTTTTTCAAGTACTTTGGATAGGAATGGAAGGTTAGAGATGGCTCGGAAATTAGAGAGGTCATTAGGGTCGAGATTGGTCTTCTTAAGAAGGGGTTTGACGTTTTTTGATAGTATGTCCACAGTGGCTTTTGAAGAGAATTCTGAATGGCTAAGGTCACTGCAGGGGTATATCTAGGGTGATGTCAGCTTTGAAACCTGACTCCATCTCCATCTACTGGCAGGGGAGCATAAACCCATTGGTCCTGAGTCCATCTGTCTACACTAAGGAAAACAAAATTATCAGGTAAGCAATTTCTCCAGTAAGTCCTACCTCACTCCCCAGCATACTGACCTCTCTCTGTAAGGTCTGGCCCAGCGGGAAAGGCACTCCAGGTCACCTTCCTTGTGGTCCAGCAGGTCCCTGTCATCTTTCCTGAGGTCCTTCTTGCTCCTTCTAGAGAAAATAAAAGTCCTCTGACTTCTCAACCCAGCCCCCAAAACTCTTACCTGGGAACCCCTGCCAGAGAACCTCCTCTGGTAGGGTTGTTCCCTATTGGTCCTTTCCACTGACACATGTCAGGGAAAGGACCACTCTCCTTTCGGGACAGCTTTGTTAAAGGGGATTGGTCCATTCACTGACATGACTCTATGGCAGTAAGTGAAGGAGTAAAGAAATTAAGTGCCTTACACAGCTGGGGCCTTTTATTTTCTCTAAGGGGAGAAAGAAGGACCTCAGGGAAGAAGATAGGGACCTGCAGGACAAGTAGCATTTAAAGGTTAGTACAAAAAAGGGAGGATACCTGGAACAACTTGACTGCTGGGCCAGAATTCGGAAAGGGGGTTCAACAACTTGAGCAAGGGGAGGGCTTGTCAGGCCAACTGCGGGAAGTTTAACGCCTGCCTTTGAGCAGGCGCTATAAATTTCATGCAGTAGTAGGAGATGCACTAGGCAGCTTCCCCATTAGCGTGCCTCCTGGTATTGCAGGCTAATGCTATTTAGGATATTTTCCTGCAATTTGCATGCACCTGCACTAAGCTTCCCGCAGGTTTTTTAATGTGGGGTTTTTGTTTGGTGCTAAAGCACTTTTTATGTAGCAAGGCAATTTTGGTGCCAAAAAACCCAGGCTAAAACGCAAGTAAAATCTGCGGTAGGCTTAGCACTGCTTAATACATTGGGCCCTAAAGCTGGCAGTTACAAGTCCTTAACCACTGTACCCACAACAGGATTGATTGAAAAAGAGCGATATGAAACCACAGGCACAGTTTACAACCCCACAAAATTTCCCACAAAACTTTATCCATGCAAATGAGCTGGGTAGCAAACTCTCATGCTAAACTTCGTTACAAGGACCAGAAAATACAGATGTAAAAAACAGTCTGTTTTCAGAATTAGTGAGTTGCTTTGCATGATCTTTCATCGCAGCAGCTATATTTTGATTTTGCATAAAATTTCATGCACAATTTTACTATTTTCAAAAGGGAAAACTGGTGAAAGTTTTTGTGAATAGAACACTGCAAAAATGCCCCAAAATGCCTTTTGCTAAATTTTTCACCGTTGGTACATCGGTATCCATAAATTAGTTTATTTATTTAGGCGTTCTATATACCGTCGTTCCAGAACAAGATCACAATGGTTTACAAAATCATCGTTCATAATCTTTTTTTTAACAATCATATTCTGCGTCAGTATTCATAATGAAGGTCAAAACCAAAGCAGAAAAATTGTTTTTATTCATGTTCATATTTTATTTAACAATCACATTCTGAGCAAGCATTCCCAATCTACATCAAAACCAAAGCAGATATATGTTGAAGTTCTTGACTCGGACTCCTCGGCTGATCAATAGTGGACAGTCTTTTTGCTTTTTTTGTATTGGTCCTGGACTTTCCAGCTGAAAGAAGGAGCCAACTTTTCTGGGATGCCAATTGCTTCACCTTCAGGTAGAGGCCAATTGTACGTCCAAAACCTCTGATTATCTGGGCATACATGTGAATCTAAGACTTCTTCAGTCATAACGAGCTGAATTGAAAGCAGAGAATAGCGCCACACAAGTGCAAATGGACCCTTGAGGTAGCTTAGCGGCCCTTCAGCATCAGGAAATGATATTGGAGGACAGCAATGAATTTCTCTTAGTAGAGGGCATAATTTCCTTCAAGGGATGGGATGGTATTAAGTATGACTGACGGCATTATTTTGAAATTTCACATCTAGGTACTGGTCGGCATTCTCTAGTTCAGAGGTTCCCAAACTTGTGGGGGAGCCAGTCGGGTTTTCAAGATATCTACAGTGAATATGCATGAGATAAAATTTGCAGGCTGTGGAGGCAGTGCATGCAAATGTATCCTATGCATATTCACTGTGGATATCCTGAAAACCCGACTGGCTTGGGGGTCCTACAAGACAGATTTGGGAACCACTGCTCTAGTTCTTTTGGGAACCACAAATATAAATTCATTTTCTTCTGTCCTGCTGAAAAAAAGGAACAGCAGGAACAGTATTGAAGGATTTACACTGGCTCCCCATTCAATCTCGCATACACTATAAGACACTAACACTTATCCATAAAGCCCTCCACAATCCTGAAATGAAATGGTTTAATAATACACTACAATTTCACAATTCTATTAAACCTACCAGAAATCAATACCTTGTCACATTACTGACCCCTTCGCCCAAACTATATAACCATGCTTCCACCAAAGCGCGAGCGCTTTCCTTTGCTGGCCCTTTGTTATGGAATACCATGCCCACTGAACTGCGCCTTGAGCCATCTCCCAAAACATTCAAGCAAAAACTCAAGACATGGTTATTCACACATGCCTATACTTGAAATATATATGTCCTCCCCTCCTTTACCTGCCCTGCCCTATCTACCCAACACCCCCTACCTATACACCATCTCTAACTTCCCCATTTTCTGCTCCTACTATAATGATCCTACCATATAATTGCTCTTAATCGCATTCGAAGCGCTATCTTTCTCCTCTTACCACCTCTAACTAAGAACTTCATCTCCTCCTAACCCTTTCCCTTAGCCTTTACCTATTCCCCTTGAACCCTTTTACTCTCTAGTACTTTTAATTCAGCTCCGTTAAGTTACAACTAAATGATAGTTCTTTTTTAAAATTTTCTAATTGTTTTATATTCAAATATTTATATACTTACCTTTGTTAATTGTATAACGCTTATATAACTCTGTTAATTGTATAACGCTCTGGCGTAAGTTCCTGTTCACTGTACACCGACGTGATATCTTTGATGAGCGTCGGTATATAAAAATTTATAAATAAATAAATAAACAGCAGATCTTTTCAGTAAAAGATCTGCTGTATCTATGTATTTGGGGGACATTTTTCCAACTCTGAGTTAACTTTTGATTAGTCTTCCTTTTATACAATTATCCTTTGTGATTGAAGCTAATGATCTTAAAACAGAAGAAGCCATCCTCTCTTTAACATAGTAAGGCTGCTAAGCCCCACAAATCCCGCATTTGGGAACTGGAGATTGATGAAGAGCAGATATTTCAAGATTCTCTGGAATTTCCTCTAAAGAGACTTGCAAAAAATCTAAAAGACCTGAAAAATATTTTTCTTTGTGAAGCCTCATCTACGACGTTTGCCCAGTCTTCCTTTTGGTGAACTACACAGGTTAGTAAGAGATCAGTGTCTATGGGGTTTGTCTTGAGACAGGAGAGGTTTTGTGTTTTCTGTTTCCTCAATCCTTGAGTTTGGGTTTTAACTAATAATGAAATGTCGAGACAGTCCTCCAATACAATATTTACTTGCTGGTATTTCAACCACAGGGCCCTCCTTGTGTGGTGAGGTACTTGCTGGCATGCCTCTAGCCCCAGATATTATTGTGTCATAAGCTGCAGTGTTTCCCCCTTCCAAGAAAATTAGCTGTCAACATGTGACAATAAACTACTTTATTAAAGTCAGAATCTTCTGAAGATAAACCAGCTCTATCTTCTGTAGTCATCTAATCATGGATCTGGAAGTGCCAGCTGAGTGACTGCTTTCAGTGAAACACTGGCCCTCACAAAAGACTTTTTCATGGTTACCTCACTCCTTTATATGGAATCCTTCAGGGATGACTGCCCTGACATTGGGATGGCAATTCACTTATTGATACCAGCTGCTAAAGCATCTACCTATGGGACAGGAAAGACAGAAAATGCCTTTCCCTTCACATTTTTGTAGTTAACCCTGCAGAAGCTGCTGTATGCTCAAGGGCATCTTTCTTTTTGTCTTGCAGGCTTGAAGTACCATTCAAAATAGGATCCCCTGAAAACTTGTTTAATTAGCAATTATCATTTTTTATGAAAAAGCTAAAATAAGCGTAGCTGCCAGCCAACAATTTTATTTAATAAATAGACATCACAGATACATCTGAATGTTTCCAGTCATGCATTCCTATTGGAAATTTCTTAGCTGTGCAATTCGAGATCAGAATTTATAGTATGTTGCTCTTCCAGTTGATGTTTGCAGAAATTAACTGTTAGTCGCCTCTCCATGAAGGTTGTCATATATATCTATACAGGCAGCTGGCTTATTCATCAGATCATTTTGGGTGGCACAGGAGTTTCTATTGAGGGATCTTCGGTATTGCAGATGGACCTTCAACTTAGTTAAGAACTCTTTATTTATCAGCCTTTGGAGAATTCTGAAGCCATATGCAAGATCTTCTGTCAGAGAAGACAGAAATGTTAGTTCCCTGTACGTACCCGGATCAGTCCAGACTGCTGGGTTATGCCTCCCTTCCAGCAGATGGAGTCAGAGAAAAAAGCTGAAAGGCACCCCCTGATAACCCAGTGTGCCACCTGCGATCCTTTAGTATTTCTCTAACTCCTGCAGACGAAGGATGGCATAACCTGTGGTCCTGATCTTTTCAAATGTTTTGATTCTTAATTAAATTTGTGGGGTTTTTACACCTTGGAGAGCCTTTGACTAGATCAACTTGATAGTAAGTAACTTGGTAAAAAAAAAAAAAGGACAAGGAGGACAGATTCTCCCTCAGAGGGGGCAGTCTCAGTGTTAGCAGGCACAGCTGGACCTTGGGTCTTACAGCCTCAATACCTGGTGCATATTGGTAGAGCTCGGTGAGCAGGGGGGATTTACCGGTGGGTCGGTCCCTCCCCCCTAAATACCTCCAGAGATGTTAATTCCTCTGCAGGGAGCTGCCTGTCAGTGTCTCAGCCCATGGACGTTTCATTCCCCTGGTTAATAGACTCGGTTACAAAAACAAAACAAAAAAAACAAGTGAGCCTGCTTATTTCCTGGGTCTCCAGAAGGGGTAAATTGTTAGCAACTACACTTACCATGCCGCGGGGATCGCGATGCTCGGCCTGTGAAGAGCCAGCAACGCGGCTCTTCTGAGAGGGCTTATGTTCGCGATGTATCCCCGGGGGAGAAGACCCCTCGCAATCGCCTGTAGCAGGTAAAAGATTATCTCTCCTGCGGCCGCAAGGTATAGGCAGGAGTCAGCTGGCTCAGTCTCATTGCCCATCCCCGTCCCCAATAAGCACGGGAACGACGGCCATTTTGGGTGACTCAGACCCTGATGCTGCACAGGGCTCCGGGAGAGAGAGGATTTTCCACCGCCTCCTAATTTAAGCCCTGAAAGACCCCTCTATTCAGGATGTGATTCTCTGCCTTCTCCTACCTTGCCTCCGGGGGGGGGGGGTGTCCTTAAAGAGGCAGCACCCCTTTTCTTCACAATATGTCTTATTGCTGCATAAGGCTTACATGGAGGCAGAGGCTGACTTGAATTTACAGGACTCCTCTCCCCGGCAAAGATACCCAGGCCTGTGGACAGTCAGGAGGTTCCTAGGGCTCGGCTACCCCGTCCAGCTCCTGATCAGGAATAGCAGCACCTCCTACCCCCCCCCCCCCCCCCGTTCCGTGCCCCAAACCCCTCCCTCTGTGCCACAGGCGATGACATTGATAATTCCGCTCCAGTTGATGGGGATGACCCGTGGGTGCAATGGTTATTTCGCAGGGAGGAGCTAGAACCTTTGATCCCTCACGTGCTAGCGAAGCTAGATATTCAAGCTCCGCAGCCAGTGGCGGAGCCTTCCTCGGGGGACCCTGTTTTGTCGGGTCTTCGGGCCCCTTCAAAAACATTCCCTTTTCATCCGATGCTATTACAGCTTATGACCCGGGAATGGGACGCACCTGAAGCGAGCCTGCAGGTTAGCAGGGCCATGGAAAAGCTTTATCCACTTCCGGATGAGTCCTTAGATCTCCTGAAGATTCCTAAAGTAGATGCGGTCATCTTGGCGATTGCCAAGCGCACGTTTCTGGTGACTGGAGTGGCAGCACTCAAGGATCTCCAGGATAGGAAGCTGGAGGTTCTTCTCAAACTGATTTTTGAGGTGTCGGCGCTGGGTGTTCGGGCGGCCGTCTGCACTAGTCTTCTGCAGAGAGCTACCCTTAGATGGGTGCAGTAGTTGCTTACGGCTCAGGAGCTTCCCCTGGCAGAGGCGGAACAGGCGGAGCGAATGGAGGCTGCGGTAGCTTATACAGCCGATGCCCTGTATGATCTCGTACATACCTCCTCCCACACAATGTCCTCAGCGGTGTCCGCGAAGAGACTTCTTTGGCTCCACAATTGTTTGGCTAACGTCTCTTCCAAGTCTCAGCTAGGGTCCTTCCGTTTAAAGGAAAGCTGTTATTCGGGGATGATCTGGAACATCTCATTAAGGACTTAGGGGATAATAAGGTTTACAAGATCCCTGAGGTCAAGCCCAGGTCCTCTCTCCCCTACAGTGCTTTTAGTGGTCATTTTCGGGGGCAACGTCTGTTTCGGTCGAATAGAGCCCCGTCCTTTCCTCCTAGTCAGTCATCATCAAGGTCCCAGGCTTGGGCACATTCCTTTCACGGTAGATGGACTCCTCATGATGGAGCCTCCCAGGGATTCTCCGACAACAAGTCTACCCAATGAAAGTGCTCTGGCCCATTCCTCTGTTCCGGAGATCGGAGGTCACCTCTCGCTGTTTCGCGAGGAATGGGTCAAGATCATGACAGATCAGTGGGTTTTAAATATTATAGAACACGGTAAAGCTTTAGATTTTGCTCGCCCATTACGGGATCTTTTCTTGGTGTCTCCTTGCAGGTCTTGCACAAAACAGCAGGTGGTACTCCAGACTCTAGCTCGTTTGAAGGCTGTGGGAGCGATCGTACCGGTTCCGCCGGGCGAACGCCGGACCAGCAGATACTCCATCTGCTTCGTGGTCCCCAAGAAGGAGGGCTCCTTCCGTCCGATTCTAAACTTGAAGAAGGTCAACAGGGCGCTTCGGGTACCTCACTTTCACATGGAGACCTTGAGATCTGTCATTGTGGCCATCCACAAAGGCGAATTTTTAGCCTCTTTGGATCTGACGGAGGCTTATCTCCACATAGGTATACAAGAGCATCATCGAAGGTTTCTAAGGTTCATGATCTTTTGCGACCATTACCAGTTTCAAGCGCTCCCGTTCGGGTTGGCGACAGCTTCCTGCTTTTTCACCAAGGTCATGATAGTGGTGGCAGCGGCCCTCAGGCGGGAGGGGATCTTAGTTCATCACTATTTGGATGACTGGCTCATTCGGGCAAAGTCGGAGGACCTTTGCAAGGCGACGGTTCAGTCGGTTTTGCATCGTCTTCAGTCGCTCGGATGGGTTGTCAATTTTTCCAAGAGCCAGCTGGTCCCATCCCAGGTGTTGGAATTCCTGGGAGCCCGTTTCGACACAATGGTGGGCAAAGTTTTCTTTCCACGATAGAGGATGGACAAACTAATGACTCAGGTTCGCCGTCTGTTGGCCCTCCCTTTGCCCAAGGTCTGGGACTATTTGCAAGTTCTTGGATCTATGGCATCTATCCTGGAGTTGGTTCCCTGGGCGTTTGCTCATATACGACCTTTGCAGAGGGTGTTGCTTTCCCGCTGGGACCCCAAGACCGAGGATTTCCACTTAACCTTACCCCTCATGGACCCAGCCAGGACCAGTCTCGAATGGTGGTTGGTTCCCGAGCATCTGCAGCAGGGGATGGACCTGGAGAATCCCCAGTGAATGATTGTAACAATGGATGCCAGTCTCTCCGGTTGGGGGGGCAGTTTGTCAGTCGCGATTGGCACAAGGTCAGTGGACGATTCAGGAGTCCAGGTGGTCCATAAATCGTCTGGAGACGAGGGCAGTTCATCTAGCACTGCGCAGCTTCCTCCCCCTCATCCGCCATCAGTCGGTAAGGATTCTCTCCAACAATGCCACAACTGTGGCGTACCTCAGTCGTCAAGGGGGAACAAAGAGTCAGCCGGTGGCCACCAAAGTGGACAAGCTGATGGTCTGGGCAGAACGCATTCTTGTTCGATTGGCAGCGTCTCATATAGCCGGAGTGGACAACGTCCAGGCAGATTTTCTCAATCGTCAGCGCCTAGACCCCGGAGAGTGGGAGCTGTCCGAGGAAGCAATGCATCTCTTAACTCGTCGGTGGGGAGTGCCTCATCTGGACTTGATGGCGACACGGCTGAATGAGAAGGCGGCTTGCTTCTTCAGTCGCAGGAGGGAACACAGGGTGGAAGGAGTAGATGCCCTGGTTCTTCTGTGGCCCCGCGATGTGCTTCTCTATGTGTTTCCCCCTTGGCCACTGGTGGGCAAAGTCTTAAGATGGATAGAATCCCACCAGGGTTGATAATCCTCGTAGCTCCGAAGTGGCCACGGAGGCCGTGGTTCGCAGACCTGATCAACTTGGTGGTAAACGGGCCTTTGCGTCTCGGTCACCTTCCGAATCTCCTTCGGTAGGGTCCAGTATTTTTTTGATCAGGCGGATCGGCTTATGAGAGGAGGCAGCTGAGGAAGAAAGGGTATCCGGATGCGGTTATTTCCACCCTGCTACGCACACGAAAGACCTCCACTTCGCTTACTTACGATAGAGTCTGGAAGGTTTTTGATTCCTGGTGCAGCGGGTTGAAGGTGTCCCCGTGTAGGGCCACATTCTCGCATTCTTGCAGGAAGGCTTGAAGAAAGGATTGACGTACAGTTCGCTTCGGGTTCAGGTAGCAGCATTGGGCTGTTTACGTGGTAAAGTTGACAGTGCATCCCTTGCAGGACATCCTGATGTGGCACGCTTTCTGAAAGGAGCCAAGCATTTATACCCGCCGATGCGTCCAGTATGCCCTTCGTGGCGTTTGAATCTGGTTCTCCAGGTATTTTGCGGTCTGCCTTTTGAGCCTCTCAAGCGGGCTACGTTGAAGGATTTAACACTCAAAACGGTGTTTCTCGTGGCTATCTGTTCAGCCAGATGGATTTCTGAGATTCAAGCATTGTCCTGCAGGAAGCCGTTCTTGCAGATCTCAGACTCTGGAGTTTCGCTTTGCACGGTGCCTTCTTTTCTGCCGAAGGTGGTTTCGGCTTTTCACATGAATCAGTCTGTCGAGTTACTGGCTTTTTTGGATTTGGATCAGAATTCTTCTCAGCTCAGGATTTGAGGAAGTTGGATGTCTGCCGGGTACTTCTTCGGTACTTGAAGGTGACTAATGCTTTTCGATTATCAGATCTTTTTGTCTTATGGGAGCGGTCCTAAGAAAGGACATAAAGCTTCCAAGGCTACTATTGCCCGATGGTTAAAAGAATCTATAGCTTCGGTTTACATATGTCATGGCAGTGCCGGATGGTCTTAAAGCTCATTCGATCAGATCTCAGGTGGCATCTTGGGCGGAGAGCCAATGTGTTTCGCTGCAGGAGATTTGCCAAGCAGCTACTTGGAAATCTTTACACACCTTTGCTAGGCATTACAGCTTGGACATTCGCGCTCCGGATGTCGATTGTTTTGGTAGCTGGGTGCTTCGAGCGGGACTTTCCGGGTCCCACACCAATTAAGGCGTCTTGGGTATATCCCAGCAGTCTGGACTGATCCGGGTACGTACAGGGAAAGGAAAATTGGTTCTTACCTGCTAATTTTCATTCCTGTAGTACCACGGATCAGTCCAGATCCCCGCCCAGGGGAATTGTGTTCTGTTAAGTCCACTCGATTTCTTTGTTTATCTTCCTACACAGTGAATTTGAAGACTGCGAAGAGTGTGAAAATATATTAAGAAATGCAGATGGAAGACTATCTACTCCTTGCGTGAATATAGTTTCACTGGTTATTATTTATATAAGTTCTTTTGGTCTAGTCATTGGCTGTTAAATTGTTTTCATTCTGCTTTGATATTGATTTTACTGAAGGATCGCAGGTGGTACACTGGGTTATCAGGAGGTGCCTTTCATCTTTTTTCTCTGACTCCATCTGCTGGAAGGGAGGCATAACCCAGCAGTCTGGACTGATCCGTGGTACTACAGGAACGAAAATTAGCAGGTAAGAACCAATTTTCCTTTTTAGAAAAAGGTCTGAGATTTCTAGTTCCAAAGTAAGCCAAAATAGAGAAGATAGCGCATAAGGATCACTTAGTCTATTGGATCTGCTCATCAGTATCCAGTTGCTGTATTGGCGCATACCCTAGTCATGGTTGTTTTCCCTCCCTTGCAGTTCAACAAAGGCCCCTCCATGTCTATTTCAAGCATTCTATATCTTTAGGTTAAACTCCAGGAAATTATACAACTATGTGTCTGCATAGTTTTGCACATAATTTATCACAACACACACAGTTTATGCAAATTTGCATAATTCTTTGGATTGCTTGAGTGCTCTTTTTTGATAGCATGCAAAGGCTCTCAGAACCTGATTTTCAAGCTGTTCAGGTATCATTCGGGAGGCTCCACAATCCTGCCTGTACACCAGTTGCTGGGTCTCAGTGGACAATAGCAATGAGCCTGCCTTGTGAGGATCAGCAGGAGAATGAAAGATTGGGCAACCTGTGGAGTTAGAGTAGTCCATGTGAAGCCTGAGGAGGAGGAGCACATAGGTGTCCCATGAAGGTGGGAGAGTGGCTAAGTGCAGGAGCCAATGGAGAGAGAACACAGAAATAATGTGTGCTGAGCTGCACTGCTAGCTTCCATTTTTCTTTGCTTCTACCAGGAAGGAGTTGTCTGTGTCGCCTGGACCCAGGTGACTGTGGCTGGGGAGCAGGAATGTCCCCAGGGCAGAGCTGTATGTGAATATCACGTGCATCTTCAAGAGTCACAGGCCTGTGGGGGAAGAAGACCTCAGGGAAGAAAGGAGCGAGAAGATGGGGGAAGCCTGAGGGAACAGCAGCAGATCATACCTTTTGGTTAGGGGGGGAGGCACAGCAGTGGGAATAAGAGTCATCTACTGAAAGAGGCAGAGGTGAGACTTGGTAGAAGAGGAGAGAGAAAAAAGGGAACACCTGTGGAGAAACATAGAAAACCAGACACAGAGTTCAGACAGAAATGTTTAGTTTTAGGTAGCTGCACAATTTTCCCTAACTGCAGCACAAAATGTATTTTATTTTTCTCCTAGGACAAGCAGGATGGTAATCCTCACAAGTGGGTGACATCATCTGATGGAGCCCGGCACGGAAAACTTTTGCCAAAGTTTCTAGAAGCAGTCCTAGATTTATACGAGGACATTTTCCATTTCAATAGCACTCGATGTATATCACTCGCTGCTATACATAAAGCCATTTGGAAATTTAGGAAGGAGGATTTCACCGATATCTCCACAGAAAGATGAAACAGGGAAGGAGTTTTTGTTATACAACTAAAGACTTACAAAATAACTTTTCGTCGCTTGCCAGCTATGTCTGTTCATATGTATTATTGAGAGATACAATATAAATTTCTATGTAGGGCCTATATATCTCAACAAGTGGCCTACAAAGCTGACTTATCTGAAACTGAGATCTGTATTAAATGTCAACAAGGGGTGAATCATCTGTCTCATGCTTTTTGGGAGTGCTCTAATATTCATTCCTTTTAGAGCAAAATTATACATTATCTTGAAAACATTTTGAATTTGTCAATTCCCCTTTCTCATATGATTATCCTTTTTGCTAGTTTTCCAGCCTTGAAGGTGCAGGGCAGTGGAGCCAAGATACTGATTCAGAAAGCCTGACTGATTTTAATGCAGTGGAAGTCTCCAATGGCACCTTCTTATTGGCAATGGTGTAATCTCGTTTATAAAAGGATGCAAATGGAAAACTGTCTCTTGCGCTGCTCTCCTCAGAATAAGATGTTTCTTTCCATTTGGGGGGTCTATATTCAGTCATTATCCCACAGATCTCATAGCCTAATTCTTATAGCTAGTTTTCCAGCTAATTTCTGATGAGGTGACTCAAGCACATACAGATAAAATGTATCATTCCATTTGGTGGTTTTGGTATTTTGGGTGGAGGGAGGGCAGGAAGGAACTTCAATACAAAAAACTGAAACTTATACTCTGTGTTGTCAGCTTGGTCTGCTACAGAACCATATGTAGACTGAGCATTTTGTACTGCCATTCTCTTCAATAAAATTACTAAGTTTCTAGAAGCTTTGACCAGCATGCTGCTATCTGTGCGTCCACGCGAGGTTCCCCTTCAGTGTCTTCTTTTCCGTGGTGCAATTGCCTCGCGGTTAGTGGAGCTCCACTATTTTCTCTCTCTCTTTTTTTTTTTTGCAATAAAATTGTTGATGCCCGTTTCCATCATCAGGTCCCCTTTCGCGGTTGGTGCCTTCTCGGCGTAGTATGTAAAGTTATCGTTTTTGTTTGCCTCTTTGTGATTGACTCCCACTTTTCACCTTCAGTGACCGCTGGTCATCATCTGCACGCAGGGTAGTTTTTATAGTGTCCAGTTTTCAACAGTGCCCCCAATTCCCGCAGACCATGGCTATCACAGATCCGCATGAGGCCCTTTTCGCATGCGATAGCATGCAAATTAGGGGGAGGGAAGGAGTCAGGGCAGGGAGCGGGCAGAGTCAGCGGTGTCTTCACTGCCGGTGATAACGTTACCAACGTTATCATTGGCAGTAGCGCGCCGAATAGCACCACCTTTCACGGTGGCACTATTCGGTGCGAAAGCTGGCAGCTGGCACACCTGTGGGCTTTTGCAGGGCCGCCCCCCCTTCGCCTCCCCGTCCCCCGTTTTCGCTGGATTCATCATTCAGCGATGAATGATGAATCCAGGCCTAAGGGAGGTAAAATGCTCCTAAAATATCCCTGCTAATGTGAGATATCACACTTAAATCAAAAATATATTTTCTTGGAAATATCGCAGCTCTGAACTTTCTTAGATTTGCATGCCCAAGAGGTTACAGCAGTAAGTGCGGAGGTAGCATGAAATATACCAGATGAATATTCCTCATAATTTCAAGTGTGTAAAAGGGGGAAATTGATTCCCCTTATTTTTCCCCTATATCCACTTTCTTTTTTACACCTACTCTCCTTGTATTACCTCTAGGTTGCAGATCAATATTTACTTTGATTTGTATGTCGAAAAATTTACTATAATCTGCATTTGTTAGCTGTAGTTGAATTGTATTTTGGAAATGCATAAAAAAAAATTAAAAAAAAAAAGGATTGGATAAGTTTTTGGAGGAGAAGTCCATTAGCTGATGATAATTAAGTTGACTTAGAAAATAGCCACTGCTATTACTAGCAGCAGTAGCATGAAACAGACTTAGTTTTTGGGTACTTGCCAGGTTCTTATGGCCTGGATTGGCCACTGTTGGAAGCAGGATGCTGGGCTTGATGGACCCTTGGTCTGACCCAGTATGGCATGTTCTTAGGTCTGTATCCTCTGCCTTGGGGCTTCCGAAGCCATCAGAGCCCAGGGCTGATTTCCCACACAGGCCACGCCCGTGTCGCACTGGCCTTACTGAAGAGGAAGGCCGTTACTACCCATGGGGGGATGATTCCACGGAGTCTTCCTCTGATTACTTGGACGACCTCCTTTCAGAGCCTTCCCCACCGAAGGAAAAGCATCGGTCTCCTCCCAAAGACTTGTCCTTCGCAGGGTTTGTCAAGGCAGTAGCAGAGGCTATCCCCTTCTACCTCCCCATGGAGGAGGAGTCATGAACAAGATTCTGGAAGTACTCCAGTTTGTTGATGCTCCTAAGGAGATTGTGGCAGTTCCCATCCACGACGTCTTCAAGGACCCCTCCTCCGGATGTGGGAGCACCTGATCTCTCTCTCTCTCCGGTCAATAGGAAGGCAGATGGTACCTATTTGGTACAGCAAGCTGTGGTATTCAAGAAATGGTACCTCCCCCACCAGTCGTGGTTGTAGAGTCCGCCCTCAAGAAAGTCAGGCGTTCCCGCACTCACGCCTCTGCCCCTCCGGGGCGAGAGCATAGGGAGCTCCATGCTTATTGCCTGGATTGCCACTTACCAGTTGTACATGACTCAGTACAACCAGAGCCATAGGTTCTGGTTGTACTGCTGCTGTGTTAAGGTCTTGTGGAGACCTTAACACAGCAGCAGCAGGAAGCACTCTCCACTATTGCCCTGCAAGGCTTCAAGGCTGGCAAGCACGAAGTGCAATCCACCTACGATATCTCTGAGACTGCAGCCCATGTAGCCACTGTGGGGCCTGTAGGATGGCCTGGCTCAGGGCTTCTGATCTCCACTCAGACATGCAGGAGAAACTGGCCTACCTCCCCTGCACAGGTGACAACCTCTTTGAGGAAAAGGTCCGGGATGCAGTAGTGCAATTGAAGGATCACCATGACACCCTTTAACAGCTTTCCGCTAGTGCTTCTGATGCTCCCTCTTTGGCCAGGAAAGCTTCCAGACCTGCATCTCGGACGTCTTTCTACAGACAGAGGAAGTATTATCCTCTGGCCTCCCAGGCTCGCAAGCCAAGAGCTAGCTCCAGGGGCTGCCCCCGCCATCATTGGGCGCTTAGTCCCCAGTTGGCTCCCAGCAAGCCCTGGCTACGGGCTTTTGACTGACGGTGAGGGAGCATGAGTCAGTTGAGCACAACCCTGACGCCAGATCCCCCAATGGGAGGCAGGCTCGTTGGCTTTGCCCATCGATGGGAGGATTTCACCTTGGACTGATGGGTCCTTACCATATTCCATCGGGGGTACCGCATCAACTTCCGACATTTCCCAGGGACCTCACCCCCATGTCCATCGTGGGGTTTGTCTTCCCAGCAGGTCATACTTCAAATGGAACTCTCCGCCCTTCTCTCAGCAGGTGCAGTAGAGCCGGTCCCTCATCCCGACAGGGCCATGGGTTCTATTTGAGGTATTTCCTCATTCCGTAACGGAACGGTTGCACCCCTTCCTCAACCTCAGGGCATTGAACAAGTTTCTGTCAAAAGAAAAGTTCAAGATGGTCTCTGTGGGTATGCTGATTCCCCTCCTCAAAAGAGGAGACTGGCTCTGCTCCCTCAATCTGAAGGAAGCTTTTGCTCACATATCCATTTTCCCCAGCCACAGAAAATACCTCCGCTTTGTGGTAGGAAGGTGCACTATCAGTACAAGGTGCTATCTCTTGAGTTGGCCTCAGCCCCTCGTGTCTTCACCAAAAGCTTGGTGGTGGTGGCTGCGCACCTCAGACATCATGCGGTACGTCTTTCTGTACCTGGACGACTAGTTAATCAAAAGCGATACCCACGCAGTGGCACTGAATGCTCTAACCCTGACAGTGCGGGTTCTGCAAGCCTTGGGGTTCGTGATCAACTACCCAAAGTCTCACCCCTGGCTGTCTCCTCAGCTGAACTTCATAGGCGCCAGACTGCACACAGTGCAAGCAAAGGCATTTTTTCCCCGTGATTGGGCTCTTGCCCTTGCCTCACTAGGGACCACCATCCACAACAGTCAGCAGGTGATTGCCCATCTTCTGCTTCATTTGCTGGGCCACATGGCTTCTGTCCATGTTACCCCCTTGCCCGTTTCTGCATGCAGAGGGCTCAGTGGATCTTGCGGTCACAGTGGTGACAGGCCTCTCAGGACCTCGAGACTTGCATTACAGTCACGGAACCTCTGCAGGTGTCTCTGTACTGGTGGGAGCACCTCTCCAATCTGGAGCGAGGGATTCCCGTCCAATCAGCTCCTCCTCAAGTGATCCTCACTACCGATGCCTCTCCTCAGGGCTGGGGAGCCCATGTAAATGGCCTCCACACACGGTCTCAGGACTGCTCACGAAGCCCGCTGTCAAATAAACTTTTGGGAGCTTCAGGCAATCCGTTACACCCTATGGCATTCAGAGACCAGTTGTCACACAAAGCAGTCCTGATCCGGACGGACAACAAGGTGGCAATGTGGTAGATCAACAAACAGGGCGGCTCGGGCTCGTTCCTCCTCTGTAACAAAGCGGTGCAGGCCTGGACCTGGGCCTGCTCACAGGGGATGTCGTTGCGCCCAACATACCTGCCGGGGACTCTGAACATCCTGGTGGACTGACTGATTCTCTCCTTCCAGCCGCACGAATAGTCCCTCAGCCCAGAGGTAGCGGCTGCACTGTTTCATCGGTGGAGGACACCAGATATGAACCTCTTTGCCTCCCCATACAATCACAAGGTGAGCAGGTTCTGCTCCCTGTTGGGGGCGGGCATCTCGCCTACAATGCCTTTTCTGTCCACTGGGGGAGAGGTCTACTGTACGCATACCCTCCTCTACTGCTTCTCCTGAAGACCCTGCTGAAACTTCAACAGGATTAGAGGGACCATGATCCTCATGGCACCCTTTTGCCTCCGACATGCTTGGTTCCCTCTACTGCGGGACCTGTCTTTCAGGCCCCCCATCCAGCTGTGGACCGCGCCTGATCTGATCACGCAGAACCAGGGCACCCTGTGGCATCCAAACCTCAGCTTGGATGTTGAGTGTCTAGTCTTTCAGCCTTTGGCCCTCTCGGGCAGTGTCTCTCAGGAGCTGGTGGCTTCGAGGAAACCTTCCACCAGAAATTCCTACAGCTTGAAATGGAGGAGATTCACTGTCTGGTGTGCGGAGCAGGGCTTGCTCCATTCTCATGCCCCCTTCCCCAGCTGTTGGACTACCTGTGGCACCTTTCCTAGTTTGGGCTTCAGACCAGCTCAGTCAGGGTCCATCTCAGCGCTGTGAGTGGATACCATCGAGGCGTCTCTGGTACAGCCTTTAGTAGATCGCTTTATGAGGGGGTCTGCTCTAGCTGAAGCCCCCTCTTTGACGTCCTGTTGCATCCTGGGACCTCAACAATGCCCTGGTGCAGTTCATGCAGCCTCCCTTTGAGCCACTACATTCCTGCAACTTGAAGTTCCTCACCTGGAAAGTTATATTCCTGGTGGCGATTATTTCGGCTCGTAGGGTCAATGAGCTTCAGGCCTTGGTCACGGACCTGTCATACACGAGGTTTTTTCACAATTGTGTGGTCTTGCAGACACACTCTAAGTTTCTGCCTAAAGTAATGACTGATTTCCATCTCAGTCAGTCCATTGTTTTACCCACCTTCTTTCCTAGGCATCATTCCCATCCAGGAGAACAGGCTCTTTACACTCTGGACTGCAAGCAGGCCCTGGCTTTCTATTTAGTTCACACAGCAATTACAGGCAGTCCACTCAGCTCTTTGTGTCGTTTGATACAAACAGGCTGGGAGCGGTGGTGGGTAAACAGACCTTATCCAACTGGCTGGCGGATTGCATCGCCTTCTGCTATGTGCAAGCAGGTCTTCCGCTGGCCGGCAGAGTTGAAGCTCACTCTGTACGGACCATGGTAACATCAGTGGCTCATCTGCGAGCAGTTCCAGTCGTCGAAATTTTCCGGACCGCCACGTGGAGTTTTCTTCACACGTTTGTGGCCCACTACTGCTTGGACAAGGATCGGCGTTAGGACAGTGCCTTTGGTCAATCCGTCCTGTGCAATCTCTTCCAGACCTGAACCCAGCTCTTCCGGCTTTGTGCTGACCAACAGCACCATATTTATTGTTGTGCCTGTTGACACCTTGTTCGGTAACTATTGGTTTCTTCGGCTAACTGGGAAAGCCTGGAACTTGGTACTCATCCACTTGTGAGGACTACCATCCTGCTTGTCCTAGGGGAAAGTGCAGTTGCTTACTTGTAACAGGTGTTCTCCTAGGACAACAGGATGTTAGTCCTCAGGAATCCCACCCGCCTCCCCACAGAATTGGGTTCTCCTGATTTGTTTAATTTTTTCGCTCGTATTTTTTCTCTGTTACGAGACTGGAGGAGTACCTTGCTTGGACGCGCGGATAGCGGCTTGCTGGGCATGCTCAGTGTACTGATCAAAGCTTCTAGAAACTTTGACAAACGTTTCCGTGCTGGGCTCCATCGGATGATGTCACCCACGTGTGAGGAATAACATAGAAACATAGAAATGACGGCAGAAGAAGACCAAACAGCCCATCCAGTCTGCCCAGCAAGCTTCGCACTTTTTTTTTCTCTCATAATTATCTGTTACTCTTAGCTCTTAGTAACCCTTTGGTTCTATTTCCCTTCCACCCCCACCATTAATGCAAAGAGCAGTGTTGGAGCTGCATCTAAGTGAAATATCTAGCTTAATTAGTTAGGGGTAGTAACCGCCACAATAAGCAAGCTACACCCATGCTTATTTGTTTACCCAGACTATGTGATTCAGTCCTTGTTGGTTGTCTGTATGTAGATCCACTTTTCTTCATTCCCCCTGCCGTTGGAGCAGAGAGCTATGCTGGATATGCACGAAGTATCAGACTTTCTCCCCTGCCATTGAAGCAGAGAGCTATGCTGGTTGTGCAATGGAGTATCAGGCTTATTTGGTTTAGGGTAGTAACCGCCGTAACAAGCAAGCTACTCCCCGCTTTTTGTGAATGCAAATCTTTTTCCACATTTCCTCTTGGCGTTGAAGCTTAGAGCAATGTTGGAGTCACATTAACCGTGTGTATGTTTATTGAATAAGGGTATTATCTCCAGGTAGTAGCCGTCATTCCCGTGAGCCACCTACTCTTCATTCACGTCCTCTAGACTTTATGGATCCACAGAGTTTATCCCACGCCCCTTTGAAGTCCTTCACAGTTCTGGTCTTCACCACTTCCTCCGGAAGGGCATTCCAGGCATCCACCACCCTCTCCATGAAAAAATACTTCCTGACATTAGTTCTGAGTCTTCCTCCCTGGAGCTTCAAATCGTGATCCCTGGTTCTGCTGATTTTTTTCTGACGGAAAAGGTTTGTCGTTGTCTTTGGATCGTTAAAACCTTTCAAGTATCTGAAAGTCTGTATCATATCACCTCTGCTCCTCCTTTCCTCCAGGGTGTACATATTTAGATTCTTCAATCTCTCCTCATAAGGAGAGATTGAAGAATCCTAGGAGAACACCCATTACAGGTAAGCAACTGCGCTTTCTTGTGTTTCAGTGATATAAGTAGAGACAGGCAAGGTTGATGCAGAGAGAGGCAGAGGAGAAGCTGCTGCAGAGGGCGACAAGGAAAATTGGTGGTAGAGAGGTGGCTGCAGAGGAAGGCAAAGAAAAATTGGCACCAGAGAAAGGTGGCTGTAGAGGAAATCACAAGAAAAGTAGTGCTAGATAGAGATGTGGCGGCAGAGATAGAGAGAGACGACTGAAGAGGGAGGTAAAAAGGGAAAGCAGCAACAGACAGAGGTGGCTGTGGAGGAAAACAAAGGAACATGAAGGTAGAGAGAGAGGTGACCACAGAAAAAAGCAGGAAGGAAAGAGGCTGATGGGGAAGGAGATAAGGAATGTGGAGGAAGAAAGAGAGGCAGTTGCAGTGATTGCTGCTAGGCAAAATTTTAGACAAGCAGTGTTTCCATCACAGCAAATAGCCTAATATACATCTCTGATTATCTCAACCCAAAGCATCAGCAAAGGCATCATTCATTGATTTTGTTAGAATAGTCCCTCGTTACAAATAGACCAGTGAAAGAGAGTGCAAGATTTTCCAAGGCAAGTATTTAATTATGCCTGCAAAGCGTGCACAATAATTCCAGGTCATCAAAGGAAATCAACAATTGCAAAGCACCTCACCCAATCACAGACTGATATGAAGGAAAAAGCTGTGTGGTTAGAATCACAAAAAGTGCAGCGGATGCTTTTTCAGTGTGTTTGAGGAAATGGGTATTGTTTGACTGGTGCTGTTGCAAACATACCATTATCTAAAACACTTCAGTTTTGCATGTTAGTTTCTAAACCCACAAATCAAGAATGGTGGTGAAATACCAGTTGGTTTCCAGCTTCCAGGTGGATATCCTAGATGTCTTCAACACTAAGAAATAAATGTAAGGACAAATTGAAGGTTAAATATGTCTGTTATTTTCATTGAAATATCTGACTAAGACTGCTGTGTGCACGCAAGTTCATGGAGAAAGCAAATTGCTACACAGTGTCTCATTCAGAGTTATGAAATTGCTTACAGCCTTGTTGTCTTTGACATGGATAATATATACTTGAAAAAAGCATCCCAAAAGGTGAGTAAAATGGAGAATGTCATAGTACCTCTGTATTGCTCCGTGGCAAGACGAACTTTGAGCACTGTGTACAGTTCTAGTCACCGCATCTCAAAAAAAAGTTGCACTGGAAAAGGTTCAGAGAAGGGTGACCAAAATGATAAAAGGGATGGAACAGCTCCCCTAAGAGGAAAGGCCGAAGAGATTAGGGCTGTTCAGCTTGGAGAAGAGACGGCTGAGGGGGGATATGATAGAGCTCTTTAAAATCATGAGAGGACTAGAATGGATAAATGTGAATTGGTTATTTACTTTTACA
Source organism: Rhinatrema bivittatum (assembly GCF_901001135.1). Lineage (NCBI taxonomy): Eukaryota > Metazoa > Chordata > Amphibia > Gymnophiona > Rhinatrematidae > Rhinatrema > Rhinatrema bivittatum. Next base: position 815,415,804 of record NC_042616.1, on the reverse strand, counting down.
GATAATTCAAGGACTAGGGGGCACTCCATGAAGTTTGCAAGTAGCACTTTTAAAACAAAATGGAGAAGATTCTTTTTCACTCAACACATAATTAAGTTCTGGAATTCATTGCTAGGGGATGTGGTTAAGGCAGCATAAGATATGCCATACTAATCCAGATCAAGGGTCCATCAAGCCCAGTATCCTGTTTCCAGCAGTGGCCAGTCCCAGTCACAAGTACCTGGCAAGTACCCAAACATTAAATAGATCACAAGCTACTATTGTTTTATTAATTACCATCACAGCAGTTTATGGATTTATCCTCTAGGAACTTATCCAAACCTTTTTTAAACCCAGTTACACTAACTACTCTAGCCACATCCTCTGGCAATGAATTCCAGAGCTTAACTATGTGCATTGAGTGAAAAAGAATTTTTTTCTTCAATTTGTTAGTTAATGTAGCTGGGTTTAAAAAAGGTTTAGACAAGTTCCTGGAGAAGTCCATAAACTGCTATTAATCAGTTTAACTTAGGGAATAGCCACTGCTTATTACTGGCATTAGTAGCATGGGATTTATTTATCGTTTTGGTATTTGCAAGGAACTTGTATTCTGGATTGGTCACTGTTGGAAACAGGATGCTAGACTTGTTGGACCTTTGGTCTGATCCAATGTGGTAACTTCTTATATTCTTATGTACTGTCTGGGTGGTTTCCTGAGAGCGTCTTATTTAGCATGTGAAAATTTGGCCAGTTGCATTCACCACTGGGCTCCGGCACTCCTCGCAGCTCCGATGCTGCCGTTCTTTCGCCGCCAGTGTCTCCCCTAGACATGTTCTATGTATGTGTGGGAAGCCTGTCTCTATGAGGTCATGTGGCTGCGCGGTTAAATCGAGCCGTGGCTCCAGTAACCTGCCTTGGCATCGGGGCTCCTACCTAGTGTAGTGTTTATTACTTCTGCATTCCTGTTCCAGCCTTGGCTTGCCTGTCTTGTCCAGCCTTGCCTTGCCTGGCCCAGCCTGTCTCATCCTCCTTTTCTAGTCCATTCATTGCTTGATCTCCTAGGATCGACCTCTTGTTTCAGACTTGGACCTGAGCCAGCTTGCCTGCCTCCTGGACCTTACCATGGCATTGGACCTGACCACGCTTGATTACCTCCTGCCCCGACCCTTGGCCTGTTCCCAGTATCTCCTGTCTGCTGCCTATCCTGACTTTGGTTTGTTCTTGGACTCCCGCTCACTGTATCGCTCTAGGGACCCACCAAAATCCTGCCGGCTGCCAAAACCCAATGGCTCAACCTGTGGGGAAGATGGCTGGTATAGTTGAACAGTCCCGCTTCAGGGCGAGTTTTCCAGCTGTCGACATAGGTCTGGTAGGTTCGCTTAAGAGGCTGCATCACTATGCCACAACATTAATATTCATCACAATTTGCTGAGGTCACGAGTTTGGCAGATTCGTCCCAGGCCTCCATCACTAGATTAGCTCATCAGCTGAAGCAAAGGCAGGATCAATTGACATAGGCTCTGGCTATTCGTCTAGCTTCCATAGTACCTGCTCCGGCACCTCGTGCACGGCCTGCTACTCCCATGTTTAATCTTCCTCCACCTCTGAGGTATGATGGGGATCCCACAAAGTGTAGTTTGTGGGATCCCCTCTTTCCATCTGACTTGAGTCAGTCACATATATCATGTCCCTGTTGGGGGGGTTCTGCTCTAGCCTGGGCTTCACCCCTCTGGGAGAGAGACGATTCATTTCTAGCAGACCTGGACAACTTCTTGCAGAAGTTCTGCATGATATTTGATGAACCCGGCTGTATATCTTCCACAGCAATGGAACTACTCGAGATCCGACAAGGCTCCCGGTCTGTAGGCGAATACGCCATTTATTTCCGCATGCTAGCATGAGAGCTCCAATGGGGCAGTGACAGCTTAACTGCCATCGTCAGGCAGGGGCTGTCCAAATATATCAAAGGCAAGCTGGCCAACCGAGACTTGCCCCCTACCTTGGAGGAACTAATCAGTCTGGCAAGTTGCCTGGACCTCAGATTCCAGGAATAGGCTCATGAGAAGGGACTTGGCTTATCGACTTATTTTTTTACCGCCAGCTTTAAGTGCCCAATAGCTACCAGATTTTCTCCAGAATCTAGAGCTTTATAGGAAGAATCCATACAGGTGGAGCACCTCAAGCTGTCTCCAGAAGAGAAACAGAGGTGCAGACACCTCAACCTGTGTCTGTACTGTACCGCCCTGGGCACTTTGCAACTCAATACCTGACCAAGCTGGGAAACATCAGGACCTAGAACTGGTGGGAAGGCCACCCTAGGTCGACCATGCTCCTCTCCTCAAATCTTGGTATCGATACACCTTTTCTTTGGGAAAACTTAGTTTGATACTCAAGCCTTCCTCAATACAGGCACTGGTGGTACTTTCAATCATGAATCCTTGGTGCGTAAGTACGGACTTCTTACTATCCTACTGGAGACAGCCCTCATGATCTCTTCCGTTCATGGTGATCCCTTACCTGGGGAAAAAAGTTGTTTTTTTGGATTGGGGGATTCTTCAGATACGTTAGTTCATATCGAACACCACTACAAAATAATGTGGTCTTCCTGAGATTTTCATACATTGGCTTATGCTATTGTGAGACCGTACCTTGAATACTGTGTACAATTCTGGTTGCCGCATCTCAAAAAAGATATAATTGCGATGGAGAAGGTACAGAGAAGGGCGACCAAAATGATAAAGAGGATGGAACAGCTCCCCTATGAGGAAAGACTAAAGAGGTTAGGACTGTTCAGCTTGGAGAAGAGACAGCTGAGGGGGATATAGAAACATAGAAATGACGGCAGAAGAAGACCAAACGGCCCATCCAGTCTGCCCAGCAAGCTATGCACTTTTTTTTTTCCTCTTACTTGCTACGCTTGGCTCTTAGTACCTTTTAGTTTTATTTCCTTCCACCCCACCATTAATGTAGAGAGCAGTGTTGGAACTGCATCTATTGAATATGGTAGCTTAGTTAGGGGTAGTAACCGCCTCAATAAGCAAGCTACAACCCATGCTTTGTTTACTCGACTATGTAATTCAGTCCTTGTTGGTTGTTGTCTATATATATAGATACTCTTTTCTACATTGCCCCTGCCGTTGAAGCAGAGAGCTATGCTGGCTATGCGTTGAAAGTGAAGTAACAGACTTTCTCCCTTGCCGTTGAAGCAGAGAGCTGTGCGTTGATATATATGATAGAGGTGTTTAAAATCATGAGATGTATAGAATGGATAAATGTGAATCGTTTATTTATTCTTTCGGATAATAGAAGGACTAGGGGGCACTCCATGAAGTTAGCATGGGGCACATTTAAAACTAATTGGAGAAAGTTCTTTTTCACTCAATGCACATTTAAACTCTGGTATTTGTTGCCAGAGGATGTGGTTAGTGCAGTTAGTATAGCTGTGTTTAAAAAAGGATTGGATAAGTTCTTGGAGGAGAAGTCCATTACGTGCTATTAATTAAGTTGACTTAGAAAATAGCTACTGCTATTACTATCATCAGTAGCATGGGATAGATTTAGTTTTTGGGTACTTGCCAGGTTCTTATGGCCTGGATTGGCCACTGTTGGAAACAGGATGTTAGGTTTGATGAACCCTTGGTCTGACCCAGTATGGCATGTTCTTATGTTCTTAAGCTCTGGGTGGGGATAACCCCTGATATTGAACCAAAGACTCACATATCATCATATCTAATTGCAGATCCTCTGACAGGCTGATGTAATATTGGCACAGCTTAAACGGGCGCCATTCCCTTAACGTGCGCCAATCCACCTCTCCCAGGCACCTTCTGTTCCTCTTTCCCTCACGCACACACACCCACACACGCTCCCTCTCTCTAGTGCACAAACACACCTCCTCATACAAGCTCTTTCTCTCTCCTTGCACACACGCATATACCCCCTCATACAGACTCCCTCTCTCTCTTGCACACACCCACACAGGCTCCCTTTCTCTTTCACGAATACACCCTCACACAGGCTACCTATGTCTCTCTCTCACACACACCCCTGCACACTGGCTCCCTCTCTCTTGCTTAGCCCCCCACATGTAGGCTTCCTCTCACACACACACACACACACATCCCTTCACACAGGTTCGTTTTTTAAACATACACACAGGCTCCCTATCTCAGACAAACAATTACTGGTCACACATGCTCTTTCTCACCCCCCTAGGCTCGCAGTCTTACACACACACGCACGCACCACAGAGTTCACTCTCACCGGGCCTGCTCCTTCTTTGCTGTGAGCGTGATGGCTCCACTCATGGCAACGCCGGGGTCTGTTCCATTTTCTCCATGAGCGTAGGCCGTCCCGCTCGCAGTGAAGGTTCTGCTCGTGGCACACTGGAGCCTGCCAGATTCTGTGCAGATTCTGCACAGCTGCGCAGGAAGGAAATTCTGCAGAAATTATGAGCTCCGCAGTAGCGACAAATTCCCACAGGACTTACATGTATTTTATAGATTATAGATGTATTTTCCAAACAATATGGCAAACTTAAGAATTTTTGTAGAGAAAACCATTGTTCCTGATATATTTATTTTTCTGAAGGAATTCAGACTTCAGTTATTCATTTCAAGCAGGGATGTTATCATTATCAGATATAAAATAGGCCCCCCGATCAGATGTGTTCTTATTCTTATGGTTTAAGATTTCTGAAAGGAGTCCAGATCCTTTATTCCAGAGTCGGGTCTGTCTTACCACCTTACATTTAAATTTTATTCTTGATACACATACTAGATTTCTCATTGAGCTGTCATCAAAAGCATCTGAATGTTTGTTTTCAATTAAAAATAAAACTGTTTTCTAAATTAAAAAGGAATAGAGTTGAGTGAAGAAACCTTTATAATGTTGATGAATATTACTTATTTTGGTACTGCTCAACACCCTTTCTCAGTCCGTGTTTTTAAGCATTTGTTAACCTTGGAAAGATCATGTCTATCAAAACTAGTTTTTGGGCTCTTTATAAGTAATTTTTGCAGTCTGATAAGTAACATGATCTGCTTTCCAAAGAATCTTTCTAGATTGCTTTTTATTTGGCAAGAGGTTACAGAGTATCGTGCTATTTTTTTTATCCAGGATTACTCCTCTATTATTTCTAAAGTGCTACATGGCAAATGCAGCCCTATACAGATATACATAAGAGAGAGTGCCTTCCCCATAGAGCTTACAATCTAATCAAGACAAGCGAGAGTATGAGTTCTTTCAGTGAAGGGACTTTGGCTTCATTTTGATATATCCAGGTAAAGAAGAGTGACAAAGATTTTTCAACAGAGCCAATGGTTTTTAAAATGACTCAAATTTTGTGTTACCTGGTTCTAACAGGAAAAACTAAATATTTCAAACGGGACCTTTGTTAAATAGAAGCTTGAATTCATGAGATATAAAAAACGGAAATAAGGCATTATAAAGTAAAGGAAAAAAGTGATGGTCCTTCTTACAAGCAGTGAACGTTAGCTCTGCTAAGGCTTTTATGCATTTCAGGGACTGTAGAGATGGGAGGGTATGATAGACATTCAGAGACTTCAGAGGTACAGTATAAATCAGGCATAGAAGAAAACCTTTTTGGAGAAAAAAAATCTCTAGAACTAGAGCGCCCCAGGAGAGTAGAGTGCGATAAGCACAGAGGATCCCTAGTGACAGAGGTGCAGGAAGAACCAGAGGTAGCTGGGGGTTTATGCACCAAGGACTGAATTAAGCAAGATGGATGGACAAGTGGAGGTTGCAGTGTTGAAAAGAGGCAAGGGGGACAGGTGATAAGAGCAAAGTAAAGGGCAGGGAAAGGAAGCATTGTCCAGCATAGTGCAAGCCGTGCAGTAGCCTTCCAAAAACCAATCAGTTTGGCACTGGTCCATTAAGTCCGTGGGAACCTAGGAGCCTAGGTTTTAGGGCAACAGCCTTGTTTAGGTTTGATAACCATTTAGCTTATTACAAAAGTTGGATTAGGCAGTGGGAGAGGGGAAGAAGGGCTTAGTGTGGGATTAAATATGGAATCACAATGTTTGCTCATTTAACCAGGGTGGTAGAGAAACACTGCATGGAGTGGTGCTTATAACACTAAACAGCAGTGGAACGATAGGATCAAGCATCTAAGAATGCATTATGGTAGTCTTCATGGAGCAGCGGTTACAACCTTAAAAACCTTCCAAGAAGGCAATGGGGTAACCTGCAAGGAGTGACCATAGTTAGACCTGAACATAAATAATCATGCTTAGGTTGAATCTTTTAGACAACAGCCTCATTAATCTTAGTAGCTGTATTGATTGTTACAAAACTTGGTAAGGAGACAGATGGGACCTGGGATTTGGAATAAGTATTGGTCTAGTGAGAATCAGAGCAAGATGGCAAGGCTTGAAATAGTTTACCAGTGGAGAAGGTAGAGGCCAGCACCATGGCAGATTTTGGACAAGCTTGGGACAGAAGTGAATGGCAGAAGTGTGTTGGATGGTTTTACATATAGGAATGTGTATGCATGTCTACCCAAAGTAATAGAAAACCAGTGGAAGAATTTCAACTGGAAAGACTAGATAGGCCAACTGGTCTTTAATTCTGTAATTTGGAAGAGTGAGGCCATAATTTTGGACTTGTTGAACACTGCACTTTGGATTTACATATTAGATGTATAGAACATTATAAATACATAGCCAGTCTTTCTTTAATGCTGCTTTCAAAGCATCTGCTCTACAGACCTGTAAAAAGAGATCCCCGCCAAATGCTTATTTAGGAACAACTTACAAGGCCCACTGGTCCAGAATGATCTATGAAGAGGAACCAGAAAGGAAAATTCTTCAGTCTGTTACTGGATTGCTCTGGCCAGATCACCTATTTTATACTGGGGAAAAGCTATAAGAGTGCTGAGAAGCAGCATAAAACTCTCTTCTCTTCATAGAATAGAATATGGAGCTTGTCTTTCTCAAAATGTTATTTTCCTTGGCTTCAGACTGATGATCATCTGTTTTATCCCACCCTGAGAACTCTTCTTAGTAACCAGCGTCTGGCTTTTCACAGCTTGGTGAGGAAGCTCTCTCTCTGCTCTGTTGGAATTTATTTTCCAAATACTACTTTAATCTGTCACTATATCGAGCTCACAATACCAGATGGATTTGTGATCCATGCTGCTTTTAGCTGCCTTACACTTTTTGTTTGTTTGGATTCCTTTGCTTTCTCTTGGTCATGAGATTTTTCTCTTTGGACATTTCCAAGAGTGGTGGTTGGCTTCTCTAAGGCTGATACTGTTTTCCGGCACAAAGCATATTCTTGGATTAGTTACTGCAGACAAAAACGTCTGATTACTAGCACCTCTTGCTGTTAGACTGTTCCAGACATCAACCTCCCTCTCAGTAAAGAAATACATCCTTATTTCCTCCCCTCCTAACTTCATATCATGACCCTTGTCCTTTGGTTACTTTTTTCTATGGAATTTACAGTCACCTTGTACTGTATTGAAGCCTGCTAAATGTTCAATGATTTTATCATGTGCCCCCTTTCCTGTCTTTTTTCCAGTGAGTACATTTTGATTTCCTTAAGTCTCTCTGTATAGGGGTTGGTGCTGCAGCTTCTAGAACTGAAACACTGTACTCAAGTGGCATCTCACTAGTGACCTGTGCAAGGGCAGTATTACCTCCTTTTTCCTGCTCATGTATGCTCAGGTGCTCATCTTTTTGTGTACCTGAGCATACAGTTAGCTTTATTATCCTAACTGGTACCTTCATGTCACCTGAGATGAGTGCTCATAGATCTCTTTCCTGTTGTGCAGTTTTTGTTCCCCTCCTCACCCCTAACAAATGATTTTACATTTTTTTTAGCGTAAATCCTTGACCACCATTCATTTTTTTTCTGGCTTCCCTATTTTTTTCATCTTCCCAGTTTGTCTACTTTGTTATAGATTTTTGCAAACAGATATTTAATTACACTCCTTAACAGTCAAAAGTGATAGATAGTTCCTTTCAGGGAGTGTAATAGATGAGTTTCCTGTAGCAACTCTTGACATTTTATCCAGGGGTCTCCCCTCTTTCCATCATCTGCTGGTCTTTTGACAGGAAGGACCTGCAGCAGTACAAGGCTTCCTTGAATTAATCAAAGCAGTGACAACTGCAGTGGTCATGCAGATGGGGCCACACACAGCTCTCTCCCCCCTGAAATTATAATTTGTAGCTATGAGATTGTGAATTTAGGACCCATGGGGTACCATCTTGGCCCCTATTTAGTTTATGGATATTTCTGTAAAATTTTAAGTATGGGTGGTGTGATGTATTTTTTGTCTACAGTTGCTTTTTAAGTTAGTGCTCCTAGTACCCAGGACTGTGCCTGTCCAGGTGCAGGTCCTGGAGAGGGGTTGATATACTCAATACTGATCTTAGTGCTTCATTTCATTGACTGGTAGGACTGGGTCAGCCCATCAGAATGAGCCCTCCCACAGAGACATTATATTGTTTAATTTGATTTAAGAAAAAGAGTTAAAAAATTGTGTGTTCTGCAAGGCTGATTTCCCAATCAGACCTGGGATTGGATCTGTGCAGTTTGCATCACCTCCTGGGTTGCAGCCCTGTCAAAGGCTGGACCATTCAGGGTGTGATTCTTCCACATAACTTATTGGTCCTTCCAATGATACCTGCTACTAGAGCTGCTGCTGCTGTGTGACCTTCCAAGTTGGCGATCAGCAGATGATTGGGAAGGACTGCAGGAAGAAAACCCCTGGACAGAATGTGATTGCTACGCCGTTCAGCCGCACCGTGCTCACCTGCCCTCCGGACCGTCCTCCAGGCTTGCTGCAGGCCGCGGGAACTATCCACAGCGCAACACTTCTTTCCCGGGCCTACACCGCGGGCGAGAGGCCTTCAACCACGGCAGGGACGCCATCGACGCGCTAAAGCTCCGCGCGCATTTCCAGGATACCTTTGAAGGGTCCAGGGCGGGAACCCTGGGCTAGCCCCATTGATGATGTCATCCCAGGGAAGGATATTTAAACTCCTTCCTGTTTCTCATTCTTCGAGTTAGCAAGGACTCTTCCTGCCTAATTCTTTTCTCTTTTGGATTCCATCTTGCTTAATTCCTTTCCTCTGAGATGCTTCACCTTACTGTTCATGCATTCCAGACTGAGTGACTCAGCTACCCGCTCCTCGGAGAGCCTTCTCTACGAGTCTCACATTTGCCAGCCTAGTGAGTTTACCTCTTGCTACTTCTACGGACGACCCTTCAGTGTTCCTATGCTCCGGGTCTCCGCTGCTGCTACGGCAATATCTCTACTGCTACACTACGGAAGTGAGTTACTAGACCTGATCTACAGCTCTGCTTCTCTCTTGCTGTGCGGATCCTCGGGTTACTCTGGTTTGCGGACCACTACCGGGTCCACGCTGCCTTGTGCCTGCTACCAACATCTATATCTGGCCTACCCCGCACTGCGGAACATAAGAACATGCCCATACTGGGTCAGACCAAGGTTCCATCAAGCCCAGCATCCTGTTTCCAACAGTGGCCAATCCAGGCCATAAGAACCCGGCAAGTACCCAAAAACTAAGTCTATTCCATGTTACCGTTGCTAGTAATAGCAGTGGCTTCTCCTCCAAGAACTTATCCAATCCTTTTTTAAACACAGCTATACTAACTGCACTAACCACATCCTCTGGCAACAAATTCCAGAGTTTAATTGTGCGTTGAGTAAAAAAGAACTTTCTCTGATTAGTTTTAAATGTGCCACATGCTAACTTCATGGAGTGCCCCCTAGTCTTTCTATTATCCGAAAGAGTAAATAACCGATTCAAATCTACCCGTGCTAGACTTCTCATGATTTTAAACACCTCTATCATATCCCCCTCAGCTGTCTCTCCTCCAAGCTGAAAAGTCCGAACCTCTTTAGTCTTTCCTCATAGGGGAGCTGTTCCATTCCCCTTATCATTTTGGTAGCCCTTCTCTGTACCTTCTCCATCGCAATTATATCTTTTTTGAGATGCGGCGACCAGAATTGTACACAGTATTCAAGGTATTCAAGAAAGAAAAAAAAAATGCTAAATGGTCTCGCTATGGAGTGATACAGAGGCATTATGACAGTTTCCGTTTTATTCACCATTCCCTTCTAATAATTCCCAGCATTCTGTTTGCTTTTTTTGACTGCTGCAGCACACTGAACCGACGATTTCAATGTGTTATCCACTATGACGCCTAGATCTCTTTCTTGGGTTGTAGCACCTAATGTGGAACCTAACATTGTGTAACTATAGCATGGGTAATTTTTCCCTATATGCATCACCTTGCACTTATCCACATTAAATTTCATCTGCCATTTGATGCCCAATTTCCAGCCTTACAAGGTCTTCCTACAATTATCACAATCTGCTTGTGATTTAACTACTCTGAACAATTTTGTATCTGCAAATTTGATTATCATCACTCGTCTTATTTCTTTCCAGATCATTTATAAATATATTGAAAAGTAAGTGTCCCAATACACATCCCTGAGACACTCCACTGCCCACTCCTTCCACTGAGAAAATTGTCCATTTAATCCTACTCTCTGTTTTCTGTCTTTTAGACCAGTTTGCATCCACGAAAGGACATCGCCATCTATCCCATGACTTTTTACTTTTCCTGGAAGCCTCTCACGAGGAAGTTTGTCAAACGCCTTCTGAAAATCTAAGTATACTCTATCTACCGGTTCACCTTTATCCACATGTTTATTACATCCTTCAAAAAAGTGAAGCAGATTTGTGAGGCAAGACTTGCCTTGGGTAAAGCCATGCTGACTTTGTTCCATTAAACCATGTCTTTCTATATGTTCTGTGATTTTGATGTTTAGAACACTTTCCACTATTTTTTCCTGGCACTGAAGTCAGGCTAACCAGTCGTTAGTTTCCCAGATCGCCCCTGGAGCCCTTTTTAAATATTGGGGTTACATTAGCTATCCTCCAGTCCTTCAGGTACAATGGATGAAGTTTAATGATAGGTTACAAATTTTTACTAAATAGGTCTGAAATTTTCATTTTTTAGTTCCTTCAGAACTCTGGGGTGTATACCATCCGGTCCAGGTGATATTTACTACTCTTCAGTTTGTCAATCAGGGCCTACCACATCTTCTAGGTCACCGTGATTTGATTCAGTCCATCTGAATCATTACCCATGAAAACCTTCTCCAGTTTCGGTACCTCCCCAACATCCTCTTCAGTATACACCGAAGCAAAGAAATCATTTAATCTTTCCGCGATGGCCTTATCCTTCTCTAAGTGCCCCTTTAACCCCTCGATCATCTAACGGTCCAACTGACTCCCTCACAGGCTTTCTGCTTCGGATATATTTTAAAAAGTTTTTACTGTGAGTTTTTTGCCTCTACGGCCAACTTCTTTTCAAATTCTCTCTTAGCCTGTCTTATCAATGTCTTACATTTAACTTGCCAACGTTTATGCATTATCCTATTTTCTTCTGTTGGATCCTTCTTCCAATTTTTGAATGAAGATCTTTTGGCTAAAATAGCTTCTTTCACCTCCCCTTTTAACCATGCTAGTAATCTTTTTGCCTTCTTTCCACCTTTCTTAATGTGTGGAATACATCTGGACAGTGCTTCTAGGATGGTATTTTTTAACAATGACCACGCCTCTTGCACACTTTTTACTTTTGTAGCTGCTCCTTTCAGTTTTTTTCTAACAATTTTTCTCATTTTATCAAAGTTTCCCTTTTGAAAGTTTAGCACGAGAGCCGTCAATTTGCATACTGTTCCTCTTCCAGTCAATTCAAATTTGATCATATTATGATCACTATTGCCAAGCGGCCCCACCACCGTTACCTCTCTCACCAAATCCTGTGCTCCACTGAGAATTAGATCTAAAATTGCTTCCTCTCTCGTTGGTTCCTGAACCAGTTGCTCCATAAAGCTATCATTAATTCCATCCAGGAACGTTATCTCTCTAGCGTGTCCTGATGATACATTTACCCAGTCAATATTGGGGTAATTGAAGTCTCCCATTCTTACCACACTACCAATTTGGTTAGCTTCCCTAATTTCTCTTAGCATTTCACTGTCTGTCTCACCATCTTGACCAGGTGGACGGTTGTATACTCCTATCACTATAGTCTTCCCCGACACACAAGGGATTGCTACCCATAAAGATTCAATTTTGCATTTAGTCTCATGCAGGATGTTTATCCTGTTGGACTCTATACCATCCCGGTCATAAAGCGCCACACTGCCTCCCGGGTGCTCCTCTCTGTCATTGCGATATAATTTGTACCCCGGTATAGCACTGTCCCATTGGTTGTCTTCCTTCCACCATGTCTCTGAGATGTCAATTAAGTCTATGTCATCATTCACTGCTATACATTCTAATTCTCCCATCTTACTTCTTAGACTTCTGGCATTAGCATACAAACATTTCAAAATTTGTTTTTTGTTTGTATTTTCATTCTGCTTTTTAATTGATAGGGATAAGTTAGAATTTTTTAGCTCAGGTGAGTTTTTAGTTACAGGCACTTGGACTACTTTTCTTATTATTGGAACCTCACTGTCGGGATGCCCTAATTCTAATGCATCATTAGTATCCTTTGAAGATACCTCTCTCCGAACCATGCGCTGCTGAGAGACTGTCGGCTTTCCCCTTTGTTCTAGTTTAAAAGCTGCTCTATATCCTTTTTAAAGGTTAGCGCCAGCAGTCTGATTCCACCCTGGTTAAGGTGGAGCCCATCCCTTCGGAAGAGACTCCCCCTTCCCCAAAAGGTTCCCCAGTTCCTAACAAAACTGAATCCCTCTTCCTTGCAGCATCGTCTCATCCACACATTGAGACTCTGGAGCTCTTCCTGCCTCTGGTGACTTGCGTATGGAACAGGGAGCATTTCAGAGAATGTAACCCTGGAGATTCTGGATTTAAGCTTTCTACCTAAGAGCCTAAATTTGGTTCCAGAACCTCCCTCCCATATTTTCCTATGTCGTTGGTGCCCACATGTACCACGACAGCCGGCTCCTCCTCAGCACTGTCTAAAATCCTATCTAGGTGACGCGTGAGCTATCGGAGCTACCTTGCACAAGAGCTACCAAGAAGGAAGTACTACCCGAGTTAGCCCGCTCTGCGGATCACTACCGGAGAATCCATCTCAGGTCTTCCTACTCTGGACTGAGCTTACTAACCCGCTCCTCTGGTATCTTTGCTGTATAATAAATATATCTCTGACTCCTGTATCCATCACTGCTGAGATCCCGCCTGTCGTGGAGAGTCCCCACAGGGCTCCTCCCTGTGGGTGGAGTCAGCTCTCTCCATGACCCAAGGGCCCACAAACCAAGTTCAAGTATAACAGTGATGTCTTAAGAATATAAGAAATGCCAGCTCGATCAGACCAAGGGACCATCGAGCTCTGTATCCTTTCTCCAACAGTGGCCAATCCTTGTTACCCGCAAGACTTGGCAAATCTCAATAGGAAAGTCTGTTTCATTTTGTTCTCCCCTAGAATTTAGAGGTGGAGAAACCAAACTCTGGCTAATAATCATTTATGGATCTGCCCTTCAAAAATGTGTCCAAAACTTTTTTAAACATGGTTAAACTTCTAGCCCTAACTACATTTTCTGGCAACAAGTTCCATAGTTTAATCATGCTGTTGACTGAATAATGCTTTCTTAATACTATCTGATAGTGTATATAACCATTCCCTATTGACCATACTTTGTTGAACCACTATCATATCCCCTCTGTCTGTCTTCCAAGCAATATCTATTTTATTTTTATTTATTTAAAAAGTTTTTATATACCGCATATAAACACAAAATGGAACTAGGTGGTTTACAATTAAAAGGAACATACATAATAATCAAGGTATAAAAATTAAGAGTATTAAATACAGGATACAAATTAGTCTATTTATTTAACACTTTTTATACCGGTATTAGTGGACACATCATACCGGTTCACATTAGAACTGCAGGTAGAAAATACATCAAACAGGTACTGGGTATGGGAAAACAGAGTATAGAGAGATGAGAGGCCGAATACTGGCATAAGTAAGCAACATAAAATGTAAATAACAGGAGAACAATGTGAGAAACTTTATACATAATTTCTGATCAAGTACTGATGCAGCATAGGGTCAACGGTGCAGGTGGGTCTAGTCAGGGTAAGCCTGCTTGAAGAGCCAAGTCTTTAATTTATTTTTTAATTTAATGGTGCATAGCTCAAGTCGGAGGTATGCGGGTAGTGAGTTCCAGAGGGTAGGGCCAGCAACAGAGAAGGCTCGATCCCTAGTAGCTGTGAGGTGGGCCTTCTTGAGGGAAGGCACATGGAGGGTGCCTTTGTGGGTTGCTCTGGTGGGGTGGTTAGAGAGTATAAAGTGGAACGGTTCATCTAGCCAGTTGGAGTGTCTGTAGATGGATTTCTGAATAATGGTAAGGGTTTTATAGCGGATGCGTGAGGGGATCGGGAGCCAATGGAGGTCTTTAAGGATCGGGGTGATGTGGTCTGATTTGCAAGCATTTTTGATGATCCTTGCTTACAGCATTCTGGAGCATCTGAAGTGGTTTAATGGTGGAGTAGGGAAGACCAAGGAGAAGGGAGTTACAGTAGTCCATTTTAGAGGAGAGGGTAGCCTGAATGACAGTACGGAAATCACGGGTGTGAAGTAAGGGTTTTAGTTTTTTTTAGCACATTGAGCTTAAAGATAGAGATGAGTGGAACAATTTAACTTAAAGGGTTAGCATTATGGGCTAGGAAAGGCTTGTGAAAATAAGTAAGTTTTTATGGCTTTTTGAAGTCGTGTTTTGTGGTGAGTTGGCAGATATGATTGGGTAGGGAATTCCATAGTTGAGGTCCTGCGACTGAAAGGCACGCTTGTGTTAAATTCAGTCTGGCAGTTTTTACTGTAGGAATTGGAGGAAGGTTTTTGTCAGTGGAGCGTAGATGATGGGGTGGTTGGTAAATTCGGAGAGTGGAGCATAACCATATAGATGAAGTACTGTTTAACAAAGTATGAATTATCATTAAAATTTTATATTGGATTCGCTGGCGAATGGGTAACCAATGAAGTTGCATAAGAATGGGAGTTATGTGATTCCTATGAGAGGTGTAGGTAAGAAGTCTAGCTGCACGATTTTGAATCAGTTTGAGCTGTTGTAGTGTGTAGGTGGGGAGGCCTATGAATAAGAAATTGCAATAACGCCTCATGGAACGCCTCATGGAAATTGGCATTGCTGGCACAGCCCCCTACTATGGTTTCAATCATACCTTAGTGACAGAAGCTACAGTGTAAAAATTGGTTGTAACAAGTCCAACCCTGTCAAAATATCTCAAGGAGTACCACAGGGTTCATCCCTCTCTTCTACACTCTTTAATATATACCTCCTCCCCCTCTGCCATCTCCTCTCTAAACTGGGTATCCAGCACTTTATATATGCTGACGACGTGCAGATACTCATCCTATTAAGGATTCCATTACAACGCAATGAAGATCTGGAACTCTGCGCTATCTGAGATAAATAAATTGCTCTCCGATAACTTCCTAGCACTCAATACTAACAAAACAGAGCTACTTATTCTCTCCCTCCTAACAACACCTTCACGCTATATCTCCCCCACAACCCCACTACCTGATTGCCCCTCCTACACTACAAGTCCGCACCTTGGCATTATAATAGATGACCAATTTAACCTCAAAAAATTCATTTCAGCCACCATAAAAAGTGGATTCTTCAACTCCACACCCTGAAGAGAATCAAACCTCTTCTTCATACCTCCGACTTCCGCACAGTTCTGCAAGCTATGATTCCTGTCCAAACTTGATTATTGCAACGCTATCCTCCTTGGCTTACCAAAAAGTACCCTACAACCTCTACAGTTATTACAAATGCTGCGGCACGCATCCTTACCAACACTCACCATCATGACCACATTACACCAGTCCTTCAATCATTACATTGGCTCCCTGTAACCTCCAGGATAATATATAAAGTACTCACGCTAATACACAAAGCCATTCATAACCAGGACATGCAATGGTTCCCAGAGCATCTCCTGCTTCACACTCTGACAAGACCCACAAGAACGCATCATCTAGCCAAACTCCAAATACCTCTCCTAAGTGCATGAAGCATACCACCTTTAGAGAGCGATCTTTCATCATTTCAGGAACCTCCCACTGGAATAAAATGCCTTCCAACTACGCCAGGAACCTTGCCACAAAAAATTCAAGCACAATCTTAAAACATGGCTGTTCAAAACTAGCGTATCCTGACTAACGAACTGACTCCCCCCATAGATTCGACATGACCGCCCATCTGACCACCAACCGACCGCCCACCTGACCCTCGCACCGTCTATTTTCTCTCCCTACCCCATCTGACCCTCGCCCATTCCTTACCCCCCACCCACTCTAGGTTTCCTCCTCTTCTTCCCCCTCCATCTATTACTTAACCCTGCTAATTATCCTTATTGCTTTATTTAACCTATTTGTTAAAATCAACTTGTACATTTGTATATATTTCTCGTATTATCATCTCCTGCCCTTGTTAACCCCTACCTGTTAATGTTATTATTGTAAAGCCTGTTGCTAAGTTATGTTACATTGTGAACCGAGGTGATGTTTTGCAAACGTGCCTCGGTATATAAGAAACCCCTAAATAAATAAATAAAAATAAAATAATCAAGACTTGTCAAAATAAGAGACTGAAGCACATATCAAAAGTAAGGAAAAAGTAGTGGCTTGAGGTTCTTCAGTAAGTGAATTTTATAGAAAGATTTTGTAATGGATGCAATATTTGTGGACATGGACACCTTGGAATCAATGAGAACACATAGATTGTGTGCGCAACTGCATATGGGTAAATGGCATTTGTTGAAGATAAGTTCAGTGGGAGGGGCACAAGCAGAGTTTGGGATAGTGGACAGCTGTATAATTTCAGTTTTTTCTGCATTGAGTTATGCATTGACTGTTATGCGTTAACCAAGTATTTATTGTTTGCAGGTAGATTGTGGCAAATGGGAAAGTGTGCTTCCATGATGAGTCAGATGGAAGGATAAATTTGTATATAATAAGTGATAGTCCTTAAAAGTTTGACGATTTCAAAATAATATACTCAATACAATGTCAACATTGAAATACCTTTTAAATTAACTCTAGAAAACTAGAACGGAATCCCAATATTCACATATATTCACATATAAATTGTATGTCATCTGCATAGATTTTATAGTTTAGATTGAGACTTGATAGAAGTTGACATAGTGGGAGAAGGTATATATTAAACAGGATAGCGGAGAGTGCGAACCTTATGGTAATCCGGAATCAGTGTAATACAGATCGGAGCAGTATTGTCTGAGATTAATTTGTTGTGGGCGGTGATGTACAAAGGATCTGAATCAGTCGAGGACATTACCAGTAATACTGATATTTGAAGATTATTGCAGGAGAATTTCATGGTTTAGGGTATCGAAAGCAGCTGAGAAAATATGAGAATTATGAGTATGAGAATGTATCTATGTTGGAGTCAAATCCTCGAATTATGGAGTCGAAGGATGAAAGAAGGAGGGTTTCGGTTCTGTGACCTTTCCTGAAGCTGTTAGTTTGGGTGCAAGATGTTGTTGTCTTCAATGTATTAGTGTAGGACGACAGATTCAATTAATTTTGCTAGGGTAGAGAAAGAAGCTATTGGGCGATAGTTACTTAGGAGATTAACATCAGATGTTTTATTTAGAAATGGGGAGGATTGATTTTTTTTGAGTGAGACCTGAAAAAATACCAGTTAGCGATGAATTGATTAAGTGAGTTAATGATGGAGCCAAAGATTCTCAGACGTCACATAGTAATTTACCAGGAGATTTTTATTTTTGAAAGAATTTGAATTGTATATATAGAAGTAGTAGAAAATCATCTCTGTGGTCGGGTCTGTCTAGACAGACCCGACCACAGAGATGATTTTGTCCGATATCAAGCTCGCCCTGATGGAGGTTCCGAAACGTTGCCAACGGCGGCTTCTGCAAAGACATTGAAGCAACTGCGGCAGCTTCAGTTAAGGATGTGAAGCGGACCACATAGCCACAAGATTTCTGGGCTACAAAATTTAAGATAAGTCATTGTCGGGACAAGAACGGTTGTTTGCCATCGTATAAACAGGTTCTCTGTTGTAATTTCTGTCGGGTGGCACCATTATAAAACTAACGCAGTTTATGGAAGTTACATTACTGGAAGCCAGTCGGGCTCTGTGTTTAAATCTACAAAATTGAACTGTTGCTTACCAGAAGTGTTTCATATAATCGAACGGTTGTTCACTGGAAGTGCTTGTGATACAGAGCTCAAATCAACATATTTAAGAACCAGCAATGGTGTTTTTCATTTCTTGAGATCAAGTCAATATACTTGAGATAAATCAATAACAATATAGCTTTGGTATATCATCTAGCTTTTTCATATTAGAATAATTAAGAATTTTGGATTCGTTGTTGAAACATATTGCATGATCAAAATCAAGATTGTTTGTCAATTGATAAAATTCATAGCATTGAAACCTTCGATGTAAAATGATTTTCTAGTGAGCAATAATTTTAAGAATAAATTAAAAATAGGATAGGTTGATAGACCTGTGATTGTACCAACACGGCTTATAAGGATGTATTTCTGTTAATGAACAGAATCATTGGGCCGGTGCTGAGGTCTATCCCTGCCTGATAAAAATTGTTTATACATTAAAAAAAAAATTTTTCATTAAAAAATATTTTACAATTGAATAAAAATTAAAAAAATGTATTATAAACAGCAACATTTACAATTTAGATTTATTAGGGTGCTGAACACAATTCTTAACTAGTTAATTTTCTGATGTTTGTTGTATACTAGTTATTTCCCTTATATTTTTCTTTGTTACAAAGATCAGGAGAGACAGAAGCAGTTAAAGAAATGAAGTAGGTGTGTTATAGCACGAGGTCGAGGGTATGTCCTAATTTGTTTGTCGGTTAATCTATTAATTGAGTCCATCCTCGACCAGAAAATGCTTCTGAGAAATGTTACAAGTGGTGGACATGGATCCGTGTTCTAATGTAAATTGAAGTCACCTGTTACAATAGTTTTGGACAGGTCAACCGGTAAAGTGGCTAGTGTTTCAAGTAAGCTAGATGGATCATGAGGGATAGATCCTGGAGGGCAGTAGACTGTACAGAGGTTAAAGGCAGATGTAGTAATAAGCAACAATTCAAAGGGGCTTTGAAGTTTAATATTTTTTTGCAGGGGCAGAGAAGATGACTTAATGGTAGCTAGAAGGCCTCCTCCACATCGATTTGGGTGAGGTTCAGAGAAGCAAGTATAGTTATTAGGGCAAATAGAGTTTAGGATGATGTTATCATTCTCATGCAACCAAGTTTCAGTGATGAGCACAGCATCCAGGGAATGAGAAGAGATTATTTCAAATATGATTGGTACTTTTCTTTCTGATTGATTGAGCATTAGACGTCAAAAAGCAGAGAGCAGTACATAGGAAGATAGATGGATTTTGAGAAGTAGTGGTTGGGATAATTGCAAGTTCTCGGTGTAGAGGGGGCTTAGGGCAACATGGAAAGGTCACCATATCTACCATTTCCGGAGGCAACTGTAATTTCCATAGTGGCGAGTGAAAGTAACAAAGTGTAAATGAATACCTTACAGAAGGAGATAATCATCAAACTTGTAAAGTGCAGAGCTAAGGTGGGTTTACCTGCACAAAGGGGTGCACAAAGGGGCCCCTTTGTTGCACGGCACCTCGGCTGGGCCTTAATAGACGCCCCTTGATGATGTTGTGGAGTGGGTGGGGTCAAGCCCGCGGTCGGAGGCTGCCAGTGGAGTTAGGCAGAAGTCCAGTTTCAGCAGTCACAGCAAGGAGGTATGGTCCAGAGCCTCCGCTTGGAAGGGTTTGGGAGCAAGGTATCAGCAACAGAGCTCAGAGGAGACAGGAGAATGCACCCACTTCCAACCTAAAGTGCAGTCTACCTCCTATCTATGTGTCCATTGCTTATCTGCTCAGTGTCTTTCTTTATGTAGTCCCGGCAGAATATCCAATGCTTATCAATAAAAATAAATACCTGTAAGAGCCCCAACCTGTTTAACCTTTCTTCATAAGAGAGCCGATCCAGCAGTGTTATCATTTTTGTTGCCTCTCTCTGTACTTTTTCTAGGTCTGCTGTATCTTCTTTGAGGTCCAGCGACCAGAATTTCACACAGTACTCAAGGCGGGGCCCAAACTCTGAAGCAGTACAGAGACAGTATTGTATTGCCAGTACTGTTCTCTATTCCTTTCTGAATAATTCCTAACATTCTATTTGCCGTTTTGGCCAATGCCACTCACTGGACGGGGGATTTCACCATATTGTCCACAATAACTGCAAGGTCCTTTTCCTAGCTGGTGACTCCAATTCAGAACCCAGCATTGTGTACCTGTGCATCACTTTGCACTTGTCCATTAAATTTCATATGCCATTTAGGTAGATACTCACTTCTTGAATCTAATAAGATCCTTCTACAGTTCCTTTCAGTTCCCTTGTGTTTTAGGTACTTTGAATATTGCCAAAACGGCAAATAGAATGTTAGGAATTATTCAGAAAGGAATCAAGAACAATACTGGCAATACAATACTGTCTCTGTACTGCTTCAGAGTTTGGCCCCGCCTTGAGTACTGTGTGACATTCTGGGCGCTGTACCTCACTTGTTCCTCTTTTTTTCAGCTCATTAATGAATAAGTTAATGAATGAACCCTGAGAAACTCCCCTATTTACCTTTCTCCATAGGTAAAATGGACTATTTAGTCCAACTCCTTGTTTAATCAGTCTCCTCAAAATGTGTAAATTTATATTCTCAGAAGATGCCATTCCTCCCATGTGGGTAACATCAAATGGAGCCTGGCACAGATTTGAGTGGGCCCCATTGTGCATGTACAGCCCCTAGCTACGTCCCAAGCAGGGTCCCTTAGTTTCATCGTTTCCACAGAGCCTGCAAGTCACAGTTCTTTCTCTCTCAACCACTGTAGTGAAGGTGTTGGGAGCTGCAGGAGATGTTTTTTCTTGTAGGCCCTCTTCTAGTATTTTTAGGTAGGTTTTTGTCTTATTTTTTTGTTCTTGCTGCTTACCCTTTATTCTGTTGACCACATAGGGTGCAGGTCTGGTGCCCACCACAACCTGGTCAAGGTTGTTTACCAGCCTTCATCTTGTTTTTGCCTTTAATCCAATGCCTCATGGGGCCTGCAGTTTTTCAGGATCCCTGCGTGGTCAGATTAGGCCTTTTACCCTGGGTCATTTGTGGACTTCGGTACAGACCACGTCATCTGGCGGCCTTCTCCCCCCTTGAGGCTCCCAACAATATTAAACTAGTATTCCAGGAAGGGGCTCTTGTAGAATTAGTCTGATCAGTGGGCACCAACGGAGGCCTTGACATCAAGGGATCCAGGAGGCATTGCCAGTGCATCGGTGTCATCGATTCCCCATTGTCCTGTGCACCAGGTTTGGCATTGGGTTGGTGCCTGATGAAGAAGCATTCCTATGGGGAGGAGGGCTCATCCTCCACATAATTACTCCAATCACCATGTGCAAAAGTAAATTATCACCTCTCTTTACCTGCCATCCTGTCCTAGAGGGGTAGTCTTCAAGGAGTAGTTAGAGAGCAGTCAACAGTGCTGATGCATCAATGATGCCATGACCTGGAGGCATTGGATGCCCATGCACACCAAGTGCCAGTGCACTGATGGAAGTCTGTGCTGGGCACCATTGGCACCATGGGACTTCACGCCGGGTGGCATGGGCACTGACCATGAAATCGGCGCCAACATAATTGACATACAGCAGTGCCAGAGGAACCAGTACCAGATGCCACAGAGTCAGCACTGGGCAAAGCGGCTGCCAGCAGAATCTACATTGGGCATCACTTCGCCATTAGTGATGAAGATGTGCTCCAGCACAGAGGGAACCAACATAGGGCAGTGTGCCAAGGGATGCTACAGTGCCAACATAGGGTTCAGCTGTGCCAGTGGAAAGCAATGCCAGGCACTGCATTGATGTCGGATTCTGCTGCACCATTGGAAATTGTTGTCAGGCGCTGTGCACTGCTGAGTGACAATGGGCATCGAGCACCAGTGGACCGATATGGCTTGGAAAATGTTAGCCTCTTGTGCATGTCAGCAGACATTCAGCTTATAGATATATAAGATCCTTCCCTCTCTGCGTTAGAGTAGAGTCCTGCATGAGAAGCTTCTAAGAAAACTAAAGAGTCATGGGATAGGAGGTGATGTTCTTTTGTGGATTGCAAGCTGTTTAAAAGACAGGAAACAGAGAGTAGGATTAAATGGTCAGTTTCCACAGTGGAAAAAGGTAAATAGTGGTGTGCTTCAGGGATCTCTACTTGGACCAGTGCTTTTTAATATATTTATAAATGATCTGGAAAGGGGTTCGATGAGTGAGGTGATCAGATTTGCAGATGACACAAAATTATGCAGAGTAGTTAAATCGCAAGGAAATTGTGATGAATTGCAGGAGGACCTTGCAAGGCTGGAAGATTGGGCTTCAAAATGGCAGATGAAATTTAACGTGGCGAGTGCAAAGTGAAGCATATAGGGAAAAATAACCCTTGCTGTAGTTACACAATGTTAGGTTCTATCTTAGGAGTTACCACCCAGGAAAGAGATCTAGGCATCATAGTGGATAAGTCATTGAAATCATCAACCCAGTGTGCTGTGGCGATCAAAAAAGCAAACAATGTTAGGAATTATTAGGAAGGGAATGGCAAATAAAACAGAGGATGTCATAATGCCTCTATATCGCTCCATGGTGAGACCGCACCTTGAATACTGTGTGCAATCTGGTCACCGTATCCCAAAAAGGATATAGCTGCACTGGAGAAAGTGCAGAAAAGGGCGACAAAATGATAAGGGGCATGGAACGGCTGCCCTATGAGATAAGGCTAAAGAAGTTAGGGCTGTTCAGTTTGGAGAAGAAACGACTGATGGGGGATATGATAGAAGTCTACAAAATCATGAAAGGACTTGAACACGTTAATGTAAATCGGTTATTTAATCTCTCAGGGGGTACTCCATGAAGTTAGCAAGTAGCTCATTTAAAACAAATCGAAGAAAATTCTTTTTCACTCAGCGCATAAGTAAGCTCTGGAATGCACTACCAGAGGATGTGTTACAGCAGTTAGTGTGACTGGGTTTAAAAAGGATTGGATAAGTTCCTAGAGGAGAAATCCATAAACTGCTATTATGGTAATTATTAAGCAATAGTAGCTTGTGATTTATCTAATGTTTGGGTACTTGCCAGGTACTTGTGGCTTGGATTGGCCGCTGTTGGAAACAGGATCCTGGGCTTCATGGACCCTTGGTCTGTCCCAGTATGGCATATCTTATGTTTTTATAAACATGCAGTCTGGATGGGTTTTCGGGGAGTAGAGCTATGGATCAGAGCCCTGCTTCACCTCCTTTGACAACTTGTGATCTGGACTCCATGTTACTGGGGAGCTCCAGGAGTTGTGCTCTTCCATGTTCTCTCGGGTGAAGCTATTCTTGCTGGGAGCTATGCCTGATAATGGTACAGCTTGCGGTCATAATGCCAGTTGTCAGACCTTTCACATGAACTTATTATTAACTGTCCTAGTGAAAAATTCTATGAAGATGTTAGTTACAGTTAAATAATAAGATTCCTCAAGGAACCTAATTGTAATAGCTTTACACTTTGCTGCTTGTTAAAGTTTTGTGTTTTGCTTTTTTATGAAATTGTATTAGCACATGCGATTTCTGTTGCAAGTTTTGCTTGTATATTTTTTGACAGTTGTTAAAACAAAAGTTAAAAAAATTCTGTGTGGGAAAAACTTTCATAATTGGAGCTGTATGAAACATGCCAGAGTGACAACACCTTTGACCTCACACTGTCTTGAACATCAACATGGTTTTAGTAATTTAAGATTATTAGATCGCCTTTTCTAAGACTGGCATGGAGATGGTATATCCAGGAGATTACTCCATTGAGAACAGATATGGATCCATCATTTTAAATGCTCTACACACTGTATGCCCTTAATTTAGATCAAGATTTGTCTTTGTTTCTTTGATGGTATTGTAAAAGCTTGTCTGTTTCAAATTGCCTCATTTCCATTCCGCTGATATCACGTAGGCCGCCATTTCAGACAGTTTTAAATTCAGTGCGGACTTCATTCAGAGTTTGGGAGAGACCATGGAGGGTCTGGATATGAGCATGTTGCTCAGCTAAGTTGATATTAATCTTATTCTCCCTGATGCAGGTTTTGCCAAAACATTAGCAAATGTTGGGTCATTTTAATTGCATAAGAAAAATTTAAAAAAAATAATAATGATGTGATTGAGTCACTTCTTAATATGTGGGATAAATGACTGAGAAGACCTGATTGTCTTTTTTAGCTATTGTAATCATCCAGATAAGGCTTAAATCACCCCGGCTTGCTGACACGCCCTTCATATTTATATTTACTCTTATCTGTATTTCCCTGTAAGTATCCAGATCAGTCCAGACTCCTGGGTTTTGCTTCTCTTCCAGCAGATGCAGACAGATAAAGTTTTACAGACACCACCTCTTAACCCAGTGTGCCACCTGCAGCTCCTCAGTATTTCTTTGTCTCCAGAAGATGGAGGTAGGTGGAAAACCTGCAGTTCTGTACATAAAAGAAACAAGAAAAGAAGAAAAAGGGAGATTTTCTCCATGGAGGTTGGCAGGTCCTGGTAGCAGGATAGAATGAGTAGGGGTTGGGGACCCCAAAATTGCTCTAGCTGTCATACCTGGGGTGAAAGTTGGTGGTCTGGTTCCCTGCCCTTCAGCAAGGATTGCTGGAAGCCTCTTGTCACCCTTCGTTCAAAGAAGTACACCTTTTGGTGGTTTTAGTAAAGTAATTAAAAAAAAAAAAGGAAGCTGACGGACTGATATTTTCTTTTTGCTTTTGGCTCTCCTGATCACCGGGGATGGAAGCAGGTAATCTCAGTTTGTTTCTGACTGCTCCCAATCTAGTTTCGCTTTTGGCGTGGGCCACGTGGTCCAGGGAGCCAAGCCATGCCGCGGTTGAGCCATTGCTCTTCATGCGGAGAGTGCTGCTCGCGGCTCTCCAGGGCTGGCCGATGTTCCCGCTGACTCTCCAGTGGGGAAGGCACCTTGCTGGGGACTGCATCGGCATTAACAAAGCAGTGAGAGCCTGGGAGGTAGCCAACTGCTTTAGAAGGAGCGGTCGACCTGTTCCCGCTAAATGCAGGAAGAGCAGCCATTTTGCAGACATTTGTGCCTGCTGAAGAGAGGGTGGGAGGAGGAGGAGATCTCCCGCCAATGCTGTCACCGGCCGACACGAGGCCCGGGGAGCCATGGAGGGACAGTTAAGAGGGGGATCCTAATCCTCTGGTGGGAGATCGGCATGGTTCTTTCCCCTTTTCTCTGGATTTTGTTTTGTTAATGCATGAATCATATCTGACCCGGAGGGCTAAAGGGTGCTGCTCTTCCAAGCGTAGGCCTTCTGGGGACTACCCAGGAAGAGGCCCAGGTGTTCTGAAGTTTCGGGGGCTACAAGTATCCGTAAGATCAGAGATCCACTGGGGCAGACAACCATGGATATGTTTTTCTCACAGGAGTCCGACCAGGGTTTGCCCTCTGGAGATGGTCCCCCTGATATTCTTATGCCCAAGAGTGGGCAGGATCTGGAAGAGGTGGAGCCTGGGAAGGTTCCTTCCATGGAGGGGGACGACCCTAAGGTAGTTAGCCTGTTTCAAAGGGAAGAGTTGGGCCGTTTGATAACGCATGCCCTGGCGGAGTTATGGATAGCGGCTCTGCAGGAGGGAGCCGGATTAGGACATGGTGGATCTGGTTATGGCTGACTTGAGGGGCCCGGCCAGGACTTTTCCTTTCCATAGGATGGTCAAGCAGTTGGTAGTCAGGGAGTGGGGCACTCCGGAGACTGGCCTGAAGGTTAGTAGAGCCATGGATAAGCTTTATCCCTTACCCGAGGATACTCTGTAAGTCTTGAGGGTGCCGAAGATGGATGCTTCTGTATCGGCGGTCACAAATAGGACCACCATTCCAATAGCTGGTGTGGCAGCTCTAAAGGATTTACAGGACAGAAAGCTCGAAGTTCACCTCAAGGAATTTTTAGGTTTCTGCTCTTTGCATCAGGGCAGCAGTGTGCAGTAGTTTCATTTTCCAAGCTATCTCGAGATAAGTGCAGCAGTTTACAAAGTGCCAAGGATCTGTCGCCCCAGGAGTCTGAGCAAGTGGAACGCTTGGAAGCGACTGTTGCTTATAGGGCCGATGCTCTTATTCGCACTTCTTCGAGGACAATGGTGTCAGCAGTCTCTGCTAGAAGATTGTTATAGTTGCAAAACTGGTCAGCGAATGTTTCATCAAAGGCGCTCCCTTTTAAGGGCAATCTTCTTTTTGGTTATTATCTCCCCAGCTGATAAAGCATCTGGGGAGATAATAAGGTGCACAAGCTGCCAGAAGACAAGCCCAAAGGGTCCAGAAGATTTTTGCTGGTTTGTTCTCGATTTCGGAACCAAAGGCATTTCCATCAGAGCAGAGCTCCCGGCGTGGGTCAGAGACAGACGTTGGGAAGGTCTCAGTCCTGGTCCCAGTCCTTTTGTAGATGCAGAACAAACCGAGAAGGCTTTGGCCAAGGGCCAGGTGGAGCCAGATCCGCACAATGAAGGGTGGCCGACCCACTCCTCAGTTCCAACCATCGGGGGTCGGTTGACTCTTTTTTTTTTTACGAGGAGTGGGTCAAGATCATGTCGGACCAGTGGGTTCTAAGAGTGATAGGACAAGGCTATGCTTTAGAATTTGCTCGGCTGCTAAGAAATCTATTCATGGTATCTCCTTGTGGGTCACCAGCGAAGAAACTTATCGTTCGACAGACCATCCAAAGACTGAGAATGCTGGGGGCCATTGTTCCCGTCCCCCAGGAGGAGCGGGGGATGGGGTGTTATTCCATTTATTTTGTGGTGCCAAAGAAGGAAGGGAACTGTTGTCCAATTCTGGACTTGAAGAAGGTAAACGTGGCTCTCAAAGTTCCCCATTGCCGAATGCAGAGCAGCAGGAGTTCTTGGAATCCCTGGATCTGACGGAAGCATATTTACACATCCAGAATATGCTAGGATCATCAGAGATACCTCTGGTTTATGATTCTCGGGAAGCATTTCAGTTTTGCGCTCTACCATTTGGTCTAGCCACGGCTCTGAGGACTTTCACCAAGGTCTTGCTGGTGGCGGCGGCAGCCCTCAGAAAGGAGGGCATGCTGGTTCATCCATATCTGGATGACTGGCTCATCTGAATGAAGTCGAGGACCTTTGCCATCAGGCAGAGGAAGTGGTCTTGCGCCACTTG
The DNA here is from genome assembly GCF_901001135.1 of Rhinatrema bivittatum. Taxonomy (NCBI): domain Eukaryota; kingdom Metazoa; phylum Chordata; class Amphibia; order Gymnophiona; family Rhinatrematidae; genus Rhinatrema; species Rhinatrema bivittatum. The sequence goes on along the minus strand of NC_042616.1, from coordinate 815,388,493 downwards.
AGATCCTTGGGCTGGATAGTGAATCTGGCCAAGAGCCACCTTTCTCCTTCGTAGGTCCTGGAATTCTTGGGCACATGCTTCAATACCTATGTAGGGAAGGTCTTTCTCATGGAGGAGCAGATTGGCAAGTTGCAGTCGTAAGTCTGGAGACTGTTGGGCTAGTTCCCAGGGTCTGGGATTACTTGCAGGTCCTCAGTTCCATAGCCTCAACTTTGGAGCTGGTCCTGTGGGCGTTTGCTCATATAAGACCTCTACAGAGAGCACTACTTTCCTGGTGGGAACCAAGGTTGGAGCAGTTTCATCGTCCTGTACCGCTTACAAAGTTCACCAGGTATGGTCTTTCATGGTGGCTTGGCTGGGACCATTTGTGCCACGGAGTGGACCTCGAGATGCCTTACATCCGCATAATGCCATCATTACGCGGATGATGTCCAGATTCTTATTCCAGTTACCGAATCTCTGAAAAAAACCCTCGACTTCTGGAACAGCTGTTTACACTCCATCAACCTCCTATTATCTAGCCTAAACTTAGTTCTTAATACTTCTAAAACTGAACTCTTACTCATCTCACAAAATGATAACAATTTGGCCCTCAGCAACCTACTGGCTCCCAACTTGACTTCCACCACACATTTGAGGGACCTCGGAGTCAAACTTGACAACAGGCTGAATCTCAAATCATTTATCAATAATACAACTAAGGAAGGTTTCTACAAACTGCAAATTCTAAAAAAGCTTAAACCCCTCCTGCACACCCACGACTTCCGCTCAGTACTTCAAGCTATCATATTCTCTAAAATTGACTACTGCAACTCTCTCCTACTCGGCCTTCCTGCTTCCACTACAAAACCCTTACAGATGCTACAGAATTCCACGGCAAGGATTCTGACGAATACCAAAAGAAATGAACATATTTCTCCGGTTCTAAAGAGCTTACACTGGCTCCCCGTCAAATTCAGAATCATTCACAAAGTTCTAATGCTGATCCACAAATCTATCCACATGCAGACCCCACTGGATCTAATCTTCCCACTTCGACTACACTCGTCAGCCAGACCTATAAGAACAGCACACTCCACGCTCACCCTCCACTCCAAGACCACTCTCAGAAAACGGGCCCTCTCCACAGCAGGGCCCACACAATGGAATTCTCTACCACCTGACCTGCGCCTAGAAACCTGCCAAAAGACATTCAAAAAAAAGCTTAAGACCTGGCTCTTCAGCCAAGCGTTTCCCTGAAGAACTGAAGCACGCCATAAGACTCTATACCTAACCGCATTACTTAACACAGATATCGTTATTGTTACTTCAATGTTAATGTTATTAACGCTATTATTCTTCCTCCACCTCTATTCTTGTTTGTGACTCTCCCCAGAGTTGTTCTCCAGGTTAAACTCCCCTGTTTAATGTAATTCCAACTAAAGTTATATGTAAACCGAGGCGATATGATGTTTCATGAGCATCGGTATATAAAACCTCTTAAATAAAAATAAATAGATGATGGTGACTATAGACGCCAGTCTCTCCGGTTGGGGGGTTGTGTGCCAGTCCCAATTGGTGCAGGGCCAATGGTCGGCGGAGGTAGTGTCCTTTTCCATCATTCACCTAGAGACAAGAGTGGTGCAGTTGGTTTTACAGTAGTTTCTTCTCTCTCTTCTCTCTCTTGCACAACCGTGCAGTCAGTCCTGTCAGACAATGCAACGACGATAGCCTACATAAACTCTCAGGGCGGTACCAAGAGTCGAGTTATGGCACAGGAAGCAGAGATGCTGATGTCCATGGCAGAGCGGCATTTGGCTTTTATAGCGGCCTTGCACATAGCAGGGTCCAACAATGTGCAAGCAGATTTCCTCCAGGGTCCAGCAATTGGAACCCGGAGAGTGGGAGCTGTCGGAAGAAGCGATGACCTTCATTTCGCACTGATGGGGCGTACCTCATTTGGATCTGATGGCAACTCGGAAGAACACCAAGGCACTGCGCTTCTTGAGTTGCAGAAGGGAACATGGAGCGGAAGGGGTTGATGACATGATGCTTCCTTGGCTACAAGACATTCTGATCTACGTCTTTCCTCCGTGGCCTCTGGTGGGCAAGATTCTACGGAAAATAGAGGTCCACCCAGGAAAGGTGATTCTCGTAGCTCCGAAGTGGCTGCAAAGGCCTTGGTTTGCGGATCTGATCAATCTAGCAGTGGACGACCCCCTGAGGCAGGCCATCTTCAACACCTTCTTTGGCAGGGCCCTATATTTTCAGATCAGGTGGATCGCTTTTGTCTAGCAGCTTGGCTTTTGAAAGGAAGCAGTTAAGAAAGAAGGGATATCCGAAGAAAGTTATTTCGACCCTGCTGTGGGCTTGCAAAACCTCTGCTTCATTGGCTTATGTCCGGGTTTGGAGGATTTTTAAGTCTTGGTGTACGGAGCAAGGGGTCAAGCGTTGGCACATATTCTAGCCTTTTTGCAGAAAGGCCTAACGAAAGGTTTGTCTTTTAGTTCCTTGAGAGTGCAGGTGTTTGCCTTGAGCTGTTTGCATGGTAATATTAGAACATAGCATATAAGAACATGAGATATGCCATACTGGGTCAGACCCAGAGTTCTTCAAGCCCAGTATCCTGTTTTCAACAGTGGCCAAACCAAATCACAAGTACCTGGCAAGTACCGAAGCATTAGATAGCTCATAAGCTACTATTGCTTATTAATTACCGTCATAGCAGTTTATGGATTTATCCTCTAAGACAGTGGTTCTCAACCTTTTTTCCCATCATGACACACCTGACAGACCACGCTCACATGTGTGACACACTGCTCATTACAATTCACAGCGGAAATAAAAATAAAGGCCCAGTATTATTTTTATTGTTAAGAATGACACAAAAGAAAGATACATATATTGTCTGAACAGAAATTGCATAAATAGTAAACATCCCACACCAAAACAGCACCAATTTCCAGTACTCAAACAGTAAACAACTTACTTACGAAAAGGCAACACTGAAAATATTACACCAGGTCTTAAGACATCAATACACCTCCTATTAGGAAAACGGAGCAAGTCAGGCTACTATAGAGCCCTACACAGAGACTACTCTCCAGCAGAAAACCTCACCTGAATCACATGTGCTGATCCTCACCTAACAAAGAATAAAGAGACCAAATGCATAACTAGAAGCATGCAGACAAAAACTGAATTGGAAACTGCAACAAGCCAGTGTCTCTGTATACAGTGTAACAAAGGAAAAAGAGAAACATCACCAGGCCTTATAAAGCAAATCAAGAAATATAAAATCAATAGTAGCAAAACCATACTAACAAAGAACAGATTATTTCAAAACAGCTGATGAATGGAATATCCAATAATTAAAAACATATAAAAAAATTTCTAGATACCAATAAATATTTCAAAATAGCAGATATAAAGGCCCAATAATGAAAAATAAGATACAAAAAATGTTTTGCTCTGCATACCTGGGAACGTTTGATATCCAGGTGCCCTGAGATTGTTTTGAATTAGCAGGAGGAGGGATGGTTTGCTTGCAGCTTTCTCCTCTCTCTCTCTCACACTGGCTCTAAATAGCTCACATATACACATGCTTTTTCTCTCTCACTTATAAAGGCTCTTAATTACACATTTACACACATGCTGTCTGTCTTTTCACACTTATGCATACAGGCTTTCAATTGCACACATACATTTGCTGTCTTTTTCTCTCACACACAGACTCATTCACATGCTTACACACATGCGCTCTCTCTTTCTCTCATTTACACACACAGGCTCTGAATCACATACTCACATGTTCTCACCTAAACCAGCTCTCAATCACACACACACACATGCTGTCTTTCTCTCACTTTCACACATGCTGTCAATCACATACTCACATGCTCCCTCACCTAAACCAACTCTCAATCGCACACACACACATGGTCTCTTTTACTTATACACACAGGCTCTTAATCATACATACACATGATCTCTCTCACACACAAAGGATCTCAATCACACACGCATACTCTTTCACACAAACAGGTTTTCAGTCACAAACTTACACATACAGGTTCTCAGTCATACACTTCCATTCATGCTCTCTCTCACACAGGCTCTCAATCACACACACAATCTCTTTCACATATACAGGCCTCAATCATTCACATACATGCTGTCTCACTCATAACACACACAGACAGCACCTCAAACACTCACCCCCCCCCCCCCCGAACTAGCGACAACAGCAGCCTCTTCCACTTCAACCCTAAAAGCAGCAGCAACCTCCTTCACTTTCAGCCCTCGTGGAGACCCATTGGCCGCGGGGGTTGACGTTCTTCATGTTTCTCCGAGCCGCGCTGCTCATTCCTCAGGCCGCACCTCTCTTCTCTTCTTCGGGCCGACGCTGCCTGCACTAGCATGGTCTGTTCTTCCTGCGTATGCACTCACTGCTCACCACTCCCTCTTCCGGGCCGCAGGGGGGGGAACGGGGAAGAAGAGAGCATGCCAGTGCCGCTGACTCCAGCTCTCCTGCCGCGATCCACCCGGGCTTTCAGCATTTTAAGCCCGGGTGGAGGACCTATCTTGCTCTAGTGGGGGGGGGGAGCAGCTGGGTCAGCAGGGGACCCGGGAAGTGTGGTGACACACCTGCGTGTGCTTGGCGACACAATGATGTGTCGCAACACACCGGTTGAGAACCACTGCTCTAGGAGCTTATCCAAACCTTTTTAAACCCTAACTGTTGTAATCACATCCTCTGGCAATGAATTCCAGAGCTTAACTATGTGCTTAGTGAAAAAGATTTTAAATGAGCTATTTGCTAACTTCTTGGAGTGCCCCCTGGTCCTTCTATTATCTGAGAGAGTAAACAACTGATTTACATTAACTTATTCAAGTCTTTTCATGATTTTGTAGACTTCTATCATATCCCCCCTCAGTCGTCTCTTCTCCAAACTGAACAGCACTAACTTCTTTAGCCTTTCCTCATAGGGTAGCCGTTCCATGCTCCTTATCATTTTGGCCGCCCTTCTCTGCATTTTCTCCAGTGTAGCTATATCCTTTTTAAGATGCGGTACCAGAACTGCACACAGTATTCAAGGTGGCAGTCTCACCATGGAGGTCTGAAATTTCATATTTTAGTTCTTTCATAACCCTGGAGTATACACCATCCGGTCCAGGTGACTTACTGCTCTTCAGTTTGTCGGTCAGGCCTACCACATCTTCCAAGTTCACCGTGATTTGGTTCAGTTAATTTAAATTGTCACCCATGAAAACCTTCTCCGGAATGGGTATCTCTTCAATATCCTCTTCAGTAAACACTGAAGCAAAGAATCATTTAATCCTTCCGCTATGGCCTTATCTTCTCTAAGTGCCCCTTTAACCCTTTGATCATTCAACGGTCCAACTGACTCCCTTGCAGGCTTCCTGCTTCGGACATATTTTAAAAAGTTTTTATTGTGAGTTTTTGCTTCTATGGTCAACTTCTTTTCAAAGTTTCTCTTAACTTATCTTATCAGGGTATTACATTTAACTTGCCAATGCTTATGCTTTATCCTATTTTCTTCTGATGGATTCTTCCAATTTTTGAATGAAGATCTTTTGGATCACCTCACCTTTTAGCCTTGCCGGTAATCGATTTGCCTTCCTTCCACCTTTCTTAATTGATGGAATACATCAGGTCTGTGCTTCTAGGGTGGTAATTTTTAACAATGCCCACACCTTTTGCATACTTTTTACCTTTGTAGCTTTCAGTTTTTTCTATTTTTCTCATTTTGTCAGAGTTTCCCTTTTGAAAGTTTAGCGATAGCCGTAGATTTACATACTGCCCCCTTCAGTCATTAATTCAAATTTGATCATATTATGATCACTATTGCCAAGCGGCCCCCCCACCGTTACCGTACCTCTCTCACCAAATCCTGCGCTCCACTGAGAATTAGATCTAAAATTGCTCCCTTTCCTGTTGGCTCCAGAACCAATTGCTCCATAAAACTTTTATTCCATCCAGGAACGTTATCTCTCTAGCGTGTCCCGATGATATATTTACCCAGTCAATATTGGGGTAATTGAAATCTCCCTTTACTACTGCACTACCAGTTTGGTTAGCTTCCTAATTTCTCTTAGCATTTCACTGTCCGTCTCCCCATTTTGGCCAGGTGGACGGTAGTATACTCCTATCACTGTAGTCTTCCCTGACACACGAGGGATTTCTACCCCATAAAGATTTGATTATACATTAGTCTCATGCAGGATGTTTATCCTGTTGGACTCTATACCATCCCGGGACATAAAGCACCACCCCGCCACCAAGATGCTCCCCTCTGTCATTGCGATATAATTTGTACCCCAGGATAGCACTGTCCCATTGGTTATCCTCTTTCCACCATGTCTCTGAGAGATGCCAGTTACGTCTATGCCTCTGCTATACATTCTGATTCTCCCATCTTACTTCTTAGACTTCTGGCATTAGCATACAAACATTCAAAATGAGTTTTTTTGTTTGTATTTACATTCTGCTTTTCAATTGTCAGGGATAAACTGGAATCTTTTAGTTCAGGTAAGCCTTTAATTAAAGGCACTTGGACTACTTTTCTTATTATAGGAACTTCTCTGTTGAGATGCCTTAACTCTAATGCTTCATTAATATCCTTTGAAGATACATCCCTCTGAACCATGCACTGCTGAGCGACTGTCAGCTTTCATGGAACAATCCTAGCTGTGCATTCAGATGTAGTACATTTCCTCAGAGGGGCAAAGCACTTGCACCTCCCTGTTCATAAGGTATATCCTTGGAGCCTTAACTTGGTCCTCAAGGGCATGTGTGCAGTGCTGTTTGCCCCTCTAAAAGGTGGTTTTCTTGGTGGTGATTTCAGTGGCGTTCCAGTAAAGCTTCCAGCTTTTCCAAATCTTGAGGTTGGTGCTCCTCATGCAAAATATTTGAGACGTCTGGATGTCATAAGAGCTTTGTTGCGATATCTGGAGGTCTCTAACAGTTTCAGATTCTTGGATCACCTTTTTTGTCTAGTGAGTGGTGCGAAAAAGGGTCAGAAGACTTCAAAAGCCACGATTGCGCATTGGTTGAAGTCCCGTTCTGGCTCCGTCTGATGATGTCACCACATGTGAGGACTGGCATCCTGCTGTCCCATCAGACAACCAGCATTACAGGTAAGTAACTTCAGTCTTCCACTCTAGCCTCTGGAAGTTGCCCTTTTTTTCTTTATTTTTCATCTGTAAATGAGAAAGCATTTGTTCTTTCCTGAGCATACCAGACCAGACAAGTGGGTTTATGCATCCGTACCAGCAGATGGAGGCAGAGAACAAAACTTTGGGACACTGCTACATAACTGAGAGTGCCACCTGCAGTCCCTCAGTATCTTTGTATTTTTCACTGAGTTTGTAATTCCCATTGGCTCCGG